>NC_141147.1:134052202-134363452 GCF_053477565.2 Lygodium microphyllum
CAGGCCGTGGCCGCAGAAGCCATTGCACCTAAAAATAGGTGGGGGAAACCTCTGTAGCGCATTGTGACAATCTCCAAGAGATCATGGCACCGAATGATCCTCCTATAGCTCAAAAGGAGTTAGTGCGTATCTAATGTGTCTTATTGCCTTGAGCATAATACTCAAATAGTTGATGCAAACAATCTTCGTGGCCCTTAAGGGAGATGAGGCACAAGGAGTGCCTGGTGATAGACACATATACTCCAATGGTATGGAGAGCAAAGGTCGAAGTCAACAATCTTTAGTGGTATGACTGTTCTTGCTGCAATAGGAACACAGAGCTATCAGAGATAAACGATATGCTGAAATCTCTCCAAGGTGATGGCTGCTATCAAGGCGAATACTGGGCAGCCAGCTAGAGAAGGAAGCGCAAGAATATCTGATGAAGATCTCTCCATGTAAGTGGCTCCAGACAAGCGACTATTGGGCAGCCCTTCTCGAGTGAAGAAAACACGAAAACGCAAGTATCTAATGTAGGGCTGATAAAGAGGGTGTAACCTGCTGTAAACGGACTGAATTTGCTGCAAAGGAGGCTTGATGACGACACCAAAAGATGTAGGCTGCAAAATGTCAAGTGGAGATGGATACAAAAGCCACAAACTATAATGCCCTCCTTGTGAGGTGTGAACGGCAATGGAGAGGATGGACAAAGGAGAGAGGAATATGGAAGAGAGTGACAGAGTGTTAGAAAGAATAAATGTGTGGAATGATGAATGAGGGAAGTCAGTGTCATATTTATAGGCACAGACTGTCTAGAGTGGTGACCCAACTCTCTCAACTGGTGCCCACAAAAGTCTCTCGGGTGGCACCCCACCGACACTAAATAATGATCCAAATAAAGCCTTTTTGGAGCTGTAAATGGAAACCAAAATAGGAATGAAATAGGCAAAATGTACGAATGACTTGGTTTCTCAATAGATGTTAGGTTCCTAAAATCCCTTTGATTTATAAGAAACAAAACCCTTCTCTAGTAATCGTGGTGTGCAAGATCTCAATCTAAGTCACCACGGAAACCATAAGTGGTATGAGTGAATGCCACTCTGCAACCTGGTGCACAATCATCAAGAATCTCACCCATGCACACCAAACCTTACAACACATTCTCCAAGTAGGTCTGTCTACCATGGAATGGTTGTGTTGGGTATTCCCCCTCACTCCCCTTGCACATGCATCTCCTGCAACTCAAATGCGAGGATATCCACACACCGTCAACCACTCAAACACAAAGATATCCATCATCTCTTGATGGTGCACCATCACACACGCCATGCGTCACTCCAATACAAGGATCTCCATCCTCTATCTACAATGTGCCTATTCGTCCTCCTTTGGGTGCTCATACACTTACCATGCCTAGCCTAGTCAGCCCACACACACATATGGATCCACTATGCACACATCTTGAATACATGGTAGGCAATTTAGACTCCATCCCCCAATGTAGACTCCATCCCCCAATGTACTCCAATCCCCCACCCTACTCATCACTTAGCACTAACACTCCACATGCTACGGCCAAGAACACCTTTACAAATAAGGCCCATTTTAACAAATAAAATTTCACAAATCGGTCTAACCTTATGCAACAAGTGCTTGAGTCCCGAGGCCTTTGGGACCTAATACTTGGTCTAGAGGCCATGTCGAACCCTCCATTGCCTACCATCATTACATCCATCAACGAAGGTAAAATCAACCTTCCCTCTTAGATAGGGTGGCAGATAACCTGATTTAACTTAATTACAGCAAGCAATAAATTCACAAACCTAAAATTACACACTTTACCAATTAATCTTGGACAAACAACACCCAATTGGATCTAACAATTGGTGCCCCTCGCGGTATTTCGTTCACTTGCATTGCTCTAAAATGAAGTACACTAAGATTTGGGACTAATCTCCTTCAATCTTCAATACAAGTGGTTGTCATAAGTGACCAACAATAACAATAATCAATTTGTCCCTTGATTTGAACGAAGATTGGGCACGAATTGATCCTTGGGCTCTTGCATGCGGGCCAAATCAAATGTCAATGGGCTCACCCCTTGGATCAATTGTAAATTCTCAATCCACAACTACTACTCTAAGTACAGGGTCTTCAATTATGTCTACCCCTCAATCGCTAGCGGAGTGGATGTGCAAACTCCCCCTTCAACATCAGGTGATACTCTAGACCCTCTATGCTCTAATGGACCTGAATGAGCATATGTGAAACAATCTGGAAATTTCACCAAGCAACATCTGAAAATGTTACCTCTAACTTCAGTTGCACCAAAACTCGCACTAGATGCTAGACCTTTTTCCCTTTGGACCACACAAATCACTAGAACTTTCACATTGCTTCCAAAAGTGGTATATTTGCTACAAATCCAACTTTGCCCAGCCTAAAACATTGCATCCAATTGACTAGCCCCAAACTTACGCAAGCGAACCAAACATGTCAAAAGCATCAAATGCATAGCCAAACATTGCAATGTGACTGCACATGGGAGTTTACACTAGACCTGCCTTTCCTGGATACATCAAACCATGCATCCATTCCTTGTTGCATACCATAAGCATTTGGTCCATACATACCCATAGTTGAACCATGACCAGTCATTGCATGGAATATGCAACCTCCACCAAAGTATCCCATGTGTCCCATACTAGGATGCATACTCTATTGCCCAAAAGTCATTAGAACGGTATATCCAAGATTGCCATGCATCTGTCGTGCTTGAACAATTGCTAACATTTGCTACTATTCCTTCTTGACATCATGTACTTCTTGAGGCTGAAGTAGCTCTTCTTTTAGAACCTCAAGTTGTCTCCCAGCTTTGGAAGATTTATTCTTCTTGCCCTCGTCCTTCGTAGAAACATTCAAGAATCGCACAAATCATGGATCCTTTGCCAAATATGCAAAGAGATAAGTTGTCCTTGATTAAGTAGAGTGACCAAAAAAATATGCTTCTCCTCGTGAAATGCAAAACCCCGAAACCAACACAACATTTCATTTCACTTCCCGAAATAGGGTCGCGAAATGTAACTTCTTAAAGTAAGATTTTTTATTTTGAAAACACACTTTGGGGGTATGTTTTGTCCTAAACCATTCTACGGTTTTATCCAGAGCGTGTTTCACTTTTTTTACATGGACCCCGTCTCACTTCTCTTTCGAACAGCTATCACCCTTCAGTGCGCCCATCTCCCACCCCTTTCAACTGCAGACCATTTAGCCCATTTCAGCTGCAATTGACTCCTCCTCCATCCATCTCCTCCTCCTCTTCCTCTATCTCTTTATATTATTTCTCCTTCATCTCTTTCTCTTCTCCATTCCTTTCTCTTCCAAGTCCACCTTCATCTCTTTCTCTTTCTCATCCTTCACCACATTCTTCTCCCATCCTACCCTCCATCTCATTTTCTTCCACCTTAAGGCTTGAACTTGGATCTTCATGGCTCCTCACAAGGATTTCACTTGAGATGCTTGGGAGCATACCTTGTTTGCCCACCGCTATGAAACATTGAAAAGCAAAATTGTGGCTTGTAAGTTTTGTGGAGGCACCTTATGAGATAGTTTCACCTGGATGAGAGCACATTAGACTTATGAATCATAAATACTAATTTCTAAACAAGTAGAATCTAGATTAAACAAATATTTATATTCTAGTCTTTGAACTTTTGATTCTAAAGTCTAGGATCGAGAACCTAGGAACTAATAAACTATAATTATTAATCATTTTAATTACTATCATGCATATTCCTCAAAACCTTGAGCTAGCTAGAAACAAAACACGAAACAAAATGAGATCTTTCTAGTAACTATGACTGAGCATTAAACTAATCATCATCCTCTTCTTCTTCTTATTGGTCGTCAACATTTTGACGCCTCAAGGGACCCACTTCTTGGTAAAAACAAAACATTCTCACTATGTTGCCCATAATGCATGCTCATTCCAAGATTTAGGCATTGCATTTTAAGTACCTTCAAATAGTGATGCATCATCATTGCTTGAAGGTTGAACCCATATCACTAAAGCAGTATAATGACATGCTTGCCGATTTGCACTCAACTGATCTGAAATTCAGCAAATTGCAAATATAGTACCTTGCAATCACGTGCCTCATGCCACCTACTTGAAGAGTTAACACATTTCCCAAAGGAACTGTGACATCAGCTTGTCTTCTCGGATAAGGTGGTAGATGGCCTGATTTAACTTAATTGAATCTTCAATCTTCAATACAAATGGCTGTTATAAGTATGTTGACAACAACAATAATAAATTTGCCCTATGGAAATGGACTCACCCCTAAGATTAGTTGTAAATTCTCAATTCACAACTACTACTCTGAGTGCAGGATCTTCAATTATTCTGGACGAATCTTGAGGTGATTAAGAAACCTTAATTGTTGCTCTAAATTAGGTTTCAGCAGCAAAAATCACTACTGCTCTTCACGAATGGTTTGAATCATTCCCGCTAGGTCAACAATTGGTGGTGCATTCTAGATCTCCTAGATTAGCCTTGAGACAAACCATAGCTAATCACCCAATGCAATAGGACAAAGGCAGTAAGATTCCTTCCCTGACTCAATAAGAAGTAGTGATAGAAGAGAAGTGCTCATCAATTGCACTCGTGTTTTACCTCCCTTTCGAAGCTGTTGGCACCATCGAAATTGCAATCAAAGCTGCCATTCAAAAGATGCTCCCTTGAGCTGATTTTCTCTCTCATCCTCTAACATTTCCTTAGCAATTCTCAACATATGGTGACCATGCATATTTAATGTGCTAACCGTTTTGGCACTTTAAGTTTCCCAACATTAATGAGACTTAGACTAGGCTAATTTAATAGTTAATGCATGGTCCTAATGTCACCACAAGACATTTTGAAGGCCCAATTAATGTCTTAGGCACACCTGTACTCAAGCTCCTTCTAGTACTCAACCACCTTGTGGCACACTGCTAGACGTGGCATATGGACAGCCCCCTCTGTCTTGCCTTTATCCTTTGACCAGCTGATTTGGAAATCTTATCCGCAGTATGGTGCCCTCCAAGTACTCACAATCTATGTAGTCATACACTTGCCTTTATCCTTTGACCAGCTGATTTGGAAATCCTATCCGCAGAATGGTGCCCTCCAAGTACCCACAATCTATGTAGTCATACACTTTCTCCATAGTTGTTAGATACGGAGGGTATGATATCGTACAATATGATAAAATACGGTATTAAATGATACCTAAAGATTTTTTAAGGTATGGTACAATATTAGTACCCAAAAAGGTTTTGTGTAAAAGGTTAATGCTTATAAAAATGGGGGTTTTGCGGGATGGATGTTGTTGTTATGTGGCAAAAAATGCCCTTTTTTTTTTTAACGAAGTCATACTAATACATACCATACCATGCCGTATAGATCAGTCCGTACAACATACAAAGACAACCCTAGCCTTCTCAAAATCGAGAAGAAGTACAATGAGGTCCTGGTTCTTGGAACATGCAAGAGTGGTGGACTCCCAAAAGGTGAAGATGCTGTCTAAAATGTTGGGCTCTTGAACAAAACCTGTCTGAGTAGGGTGGATAGTCTCTAGCCTCAAGGGGTCCAATTTGAGACTAATCAGCTTTGCAAGCATCTCACAAGAAGTTCCAAAACAAAGTGATGAGTCTCTAATGTGGAATTAATTCAACTTAGCATGGACCAACATAAAAGCAATAGTTGTTTGTAAACAAAGTCTCTTCAATCTGTACCCATGCTAAACTTGAAAATGAAATGTATCAATCCCCCAAACAGCCTCTCAACCATGTCTCTTCGTGCCACCACCTCCTGAAAAGCTATAGTAAGGCCTATACTAATAAGATCCCAATAGCTCTTAAAGAATTTCAAATTTTTCCAATCCATCATCACTTCCACACCTGCATCAAGGCAAGAGTCAAAATCCAACTCTTTGAATATATCCTCTCTCCTGAGGAGCAAGCATTTCCCATCCTGCTGAGTGGCTGAATTTAAGGAACATCATTAAATTCTTGCATTATTGAGTATTATAATCTTAGGACAGCAGCAAATAATCTCTTGAAGCAATTCAGCAGACCATTTGGATGAATTCAAGCTGAATTTATTAGTAAACAGCAGCAGCAATTAAATTCGTTGGTGTGAAACCTAAGGAAAGTGATTTATGTTCTCGTTTCGGCCATGCAGAGGACCCCAACAATGTGCTGACCCAGCAGCTTTATTTTTTATTGTTCAAGTATATAATAATTGTTAGAAAGATGTAATGGGCACAAAGAAAGCCAGATTGGGACATATTGGTCCGGATTCTGATGCAAAGGAGACGGACGAGATGGTTCCTTGCACAGAGGAAATACCTTCTGGTTCTGACTTGCCGCCTGCGGGCAAATGCTCCAAGCATACTTCCGACGAGACAATGGGTCCTCAGGAACGTTCCTATGCGCAGGTTGCCTCTGATTTTGTGGATTCGCAAGAGATTGACTAGGAGCATTTGCTGGAATTTGCAAATACTCTGCTTGGCGATTATGTTCAACATAATCATGAAGCTTTTTCTGACTCGGGAACTGATGAAGTGCTGGAAGCCACGGTGGACCCGAAAACTGTTTTGCGATCTTTTTCGGTGTTCTATGACCGTGCGGGCATACTCTTCTTCACTAGCAGGATCCCAGTGCTTTCCCATATTCGTCAGTGGCTGCACCATGTATTACAAGGGGAGTGTGTTGAGGAGATCTTTCTTGGACCCCGCGGAATTTATGAGGTGCTGCTGAAATCAGAGAAGCATCGAGCTGAGCTCCTGTCCAAATTGCCATTATTCTTTGATCGCCGCTTGATCCATGTGGTGCCATGACGCCCTATGGCAGCGCCTGCTTCAACGTGAATGCCCGGTGTGGGTTGAAGTGGAAAATTGTCCGGCGGTCTATTGGCCATTGTTAAAGGATGCGATGGCAGTTGTGGGAACGGTGCTGGTTCCCCCAAGCCTAAGGGCCATGAATCGAAACCGTTTATGTATGTTATGGGAGACGGCCAGGAAAAGGCCTGTGTGGCTTCGCCTCAACTGCTCGGGCATGCATCCTTTGCACTTTCGCTTGAAATGGGGCAACTTTGCAGGCCACTGCTTCTCCTGGTACTTATGATTGTTCATGAGAAATACCAGCCTGTTCTTATAAAAAATGATGTACAGGGCCGCTTTGTGGTAATCGAAGTTTTATTTGAAGGAGAGATCTTATGGTTGCTGGGCCTCTATGCTCCGAATGACCCTGCATCTAGACGGGATCTTTGGAAGACTTTGCAGAGCTCCATGTCACTTGGCAGAAGGGGTTTTTTAATGGGGGATTTCAATATGTGTGTTGACTCTTCTCAGTCCACTTCAGGGCATTCGGTAATGGATGCTCCGGAAAGTCCGGTGTGGAATCACTTTGCTCTTCAGGTACTTAAGCAAGATCTCTGGTCTTGGCTCCACCCTTCTTCTTCAGAGTTTACTTTTCATTCCGCTCAATATGCAACTACCTGGTCGCGGTTGGACCGAATGTATATCATGCAGGGGAATGATTTTCTTCCCGAGATGCTGGAAATGAAAGTCTTGCAGCAATATGCCTTGTCGGACCATTTCCCTCTCCAGCTTGAGATGCTTGCGCAACCTATTGTACCTTTTATGCAGTTGCTAAAAAGACTCCCTTTACGTTTCAACTCGTCCTATTTGAAGCATCCAATCTTTCAGGGCTATATGCAGCAATTAATTGAGAGATTTCTATTGGACTTCGCCTCTGAGGGCTTGGCTTCTTTTGCACGGCTGCTCTCTAATGTGCAGCGGGTTGCTCGGCAGTATGGGATCCATCATGCCTCTATTTGTCGGCGGCGTCGACACGCAGCGGAGAACTTACTGGCGTTGGTTCGTTCGCTGTTGGTGGACACCCCAGATGATGAATTTCTGCTGTCACTGGCAATGCGTTTGACTGATCTTATTCAAGTATTTCAATTAAAATCTTATCAGCAGGCCAAACTGCACAACTTGACCGACACATTGCAAGATAGTGCTTGTCAGACTCATAAGTTCTTTCGCGCATTGCATTCTTCTCCTACTCGAGAAAATATGACTAGACTCCAGGATTCAGAAGGTCGCATGGTCACTGATCCGCAGACCATTGTCAATATGTGCAGGAATTACTTTCTCGATCTTCTTGGTTCTTCTCCGTCGCCTTCTAACCAAGTTACGCATGCACGTTCAATCTTCTATGATCTGGTCCGCCAGCAGGTTCCACTTGATATACAAGCAACTTTGGAGGCAGATATTTGTGAGGAAGAGGTTATGGATGTTTTGTTACACCTGCCTAAGGATAAAAGCCCTGGGTGGGATGGTCTTACCAATGAATTCTTTGAGAACTCGGCCACCCAACTGGTGAAGCCACTAGTGGCTATGTTTCAGCAGGTTTGGGAAACAGGGGTTATGCCTTCCTCATGGAAAGAAGGCCTTATCAAACTGCTTCCAAAGGTTCCTTCGCCCTCAATGTTGCAACACTGGAGACCAATTTCTTTGATGGGTTCGATGTATAAAATCTTTTCCAAAGTGCTGGCGAATCGACTTCACAAGCACCTTCCAACTATTGTGCATCCTCTACAATATGGTTTCATTAAGGGCCGCAACATTCTGCATAATATTTTGAATGTGCAAATGGCTATTGACTATGCGAGGCACTCCAGTCAAGAAGTAGTATTGATTCAACTGGATCTGGAAAAGGCTTTTGACTATTTGGACTGGTCTTTCATTGCAGAACTTATGTCTGCTATGGGTTTTGATCCTCGGATGTCCCGATTGATCTATACCATTAGTGTTGCGGCTTCTTCGCGCGTTATGCTCAATGGTGGGGTTACAGAGCCATTTGTCCTTGCACGCTCAGTGAGACAAGGTAACCCTTTGAGTCCTCTTCTTTGCCCTGGCAACCCACCCGGTTCTTTCAATGTTATCTTCAATGGCAGCTTCTGCTCAGCTGGCCGGATTGTCTCTTCCTTTGGGACAACACTTCATTAGCCAATCGCTGGCTGATGATAGCTTTATGATTTTGCATGCGGACAAGGACAACATTCGCAGGGCATTAGATGTTTGGATACTCTTTGGTCATGCTTCTAGTCTTCGCATCAATGCCTTCAAATCAGCCATTCTCAGTTGCACGGAGTCTGATTTACAGTCATTGGGCTGGCAAGGTCAAGTTGTTCCCTGTGGCTCCATTGTCAGGCATCTTGGATACCCATTGGGGGTTGATGTTCGGCCAAAGGAACTGTTGAAGTGGATTTCACAGAAACTGGCAGCTAAGTTTATGTATTGGAAGTCGCAAGCGTGGCCATTCCGTGTCCACCTCAAAGTGGCGCAGACAATTCTGCTGCCAATGCTCACATGTTTCTTGCCATTGCTGTCGTGGACTCCTACTACTTTGAAGGCTCTCATTCGCCCCATTCGTTTCATGTTATGGAAGAAGGATTCTTTGCACGCAGGTATTTCGTGGATTTCATGGTCACATACATGTACCCCCAATCACCTGGGTGGTGGGGCTATTTTGGACGCTGAAACTCATATGCTGGCTCTTCGTTGGTCTCTTTTTCGCACTCTGTGTGTGGATCATCACCCGTGGACCATTATAGCCCGTTATTTTCTTAAGGACAGCGGACTCCGGCATAGTAATACACGACTTCGGTGCTCCTGGTGGCATGTCGTTAATGCAGACTCTCGGTTTTCCAATCCCTCCTCTTTGTTACTGCATTTGGTTGGCTCCTGGAAAGGGGTGCTCCAAAAGGTGCGTTGGCATCCAGTGGAGGATCGCTTGCATGCTAACTCCTTTCAACTGGAATTACTGGCAATCTCCAGATTACTTTCATGGGAAGACAAACATGAGCTCAGACCAAGATTTAACCGCATGGCCCGTTTGGGTGTGACTTCAGTTGCGGATGCCACCCTTGCCAGTCGCAATGTCTTTGCCTCGTTTCGTACTGCCAGGAGACTTTTCAGAATCCCGCGCGGATACCGTGATTTATGGGAAAAGATACTATCGGTGCTTCAGGGCAAGCAACCCTTTCCTGCCCTCATTGTGGATCGTCCTTGGCAGGATTGGGACCTTGCAGGCAGCTTGAGTCTAGAAAAGGCATCTGCTAATTAAATGTGTCATCTTCTGATTAAAGATCACCAATGGCTAGGTGTGAAAGCTAATACTATGTGGGGATTGCGGAAATCTCAGTCATGGTGGAAGGCAACTGTGATGGAAGGCTGGTTGAATAAGACCCCTTTCAAATGTAAGGTCTTTCTTTGGTGGGTCATGATTGGTGGTCTCCCTCTTGCTTCGGCCCTTTCCAAGCATCGAATCTCGAACGACGATTGTTTCTTCTATACCACTACTGCGGAATCGGCCCGACATCGATTTATTTCTTTCCCGCTCGCCAAGAATATCTAGTCGTTCTTGTCACAGGTTTGGCACGCAGTGGTGGGATCCTCACTAACCCCTTTCAATTGGTTTTTTGTGCGCCCAAAATACCCCACACCGCCCCAATTGCATATAAAGATCTTATTCCACTTCTTCAAATACTGGGGATGCTGGTACATTTGGACCACTCAAAATGCCTTTCTTTTTGATTCGGCATCTAATGTACCGAGACACCTTGCCCGGCTTAAAGGTCTTTTGCAGTGGCAAATAGATCTCATTCGGCATTCAGACTTGCTCCCTCGGGAGGACTTGCTTCCCTGGCATATGGCAATTTCCTCTGGGTCTTTGCCATGACTTGTGTAACTTTTTCGTGGCCTAGTATTGGGATTTTACACACGTTGGCTTAGCCTCATGTATCTTGTAATCATGTAAACTTGTACCTTTTTTTCGTAATTAATACAATTACCTTTTACGAAAAGAGAGAGAGAGAGAGAGAGAGAGATGCTGTAGAAAATAGGACCAAGAATATCAAGGAGTGCAGGGCAAAAACAGATCTGCTCTAGGGTAGAGGAAAAAAAAGGTGGTTTGAGTCTTCCCTCTGGTGTCATTGCTACATATTCCGTATAAGCCCATCCCCTATAAGTGCCTAAAACATTCCAACTAGGGAACAGCAGTTAGGACTGAGGGCTGGAACATTTCCTTGTCTTGGAATGCATTCCCTGTTTTTGACCATCAAGGACTGGTGTTCCAACATTCTAGGGTACAATTAAAACACAATTAACTAGAGTTCTTCAATTAGCCAAAAACAACAACTTAGACTCGAATACACCTTGCACGTCAAACAATGGTGGAACAAATAATCAAGACCCAATAACAATATCCTTGCTAATCCACTACAAGCATTTGTTGCACCTTCAGATCAAGTGTCCTCTCAAGGAGAAGCAAGTGATAGCCTGTCATTGTCCTCTCTTGTATGGAGGCAAAGTATAGGATTGCATCTGCAACAACCTAGGAAGCTACGTAGTATTACATCAATAGGTCAACTTTCCCTTGTTGCCTGAAATCGTCACTATCTTCTTTTTCCCCTCACATCATCATTGTGATCATCATTTTCACCTCCTACTGCTGATTAGGCTACCACCCTATTTCTCCCTCACTGGCAGGCATTCTCACCTACATCTTTAACCCTTCTATGCAACTGCATTTTTATCTCTTGACAGTCATAACTACTGTGTTTTGTCTACCAGCTATTCCCCACACCTTCTAAGGCTGTCGCCAAGTTGCACACTCCAATGTTTCAACATTCTAGCCCTCATGCTTGCTGCCTTTGTCACACCAGCCTGCTGCCTTGCTGTCTTCAAAGTTCAGCCCTCTGTCATCATCTATCCTCTCCGAACCTGCTATGCAGGACAGTCATCTTGGCCTACAAAGCTGCCAATGTGATCTACATCAGGATTCAATTTCTGCATCAATATTAGTGGTTTATTGTACTCAAGGTACACTTCGGAGGACGACACTCACCCATTCCCACCAGAGAGTGGTTGTTGAACAGCCTCCGCTCTTTGACCTATACTCCTTGTTCATTCATTATTCATTCAGCATTCACCATTCATTCATCTTTTTTTCATTTGCATTTGTTTGAGTCCATTTTGTTAGTCATGTTCGTACAGTCTATGCTTCCTTTGCAAACCCTACTATATCCTCCCATGGTATCAAAGTCAGTGCTTCTTTAAAGAGTATCTTGCACAACCATCGTGAAAGCCAAGTAGGACAAGCAACGTGCATCTAACTCAGGATGTCTTCATCACCTTCATCTTGGAAAGTTTTAGTGTCCCATTAGGAAGATTCTTTTCTGGAGGCCTTGCCATAGCATTATTCTCTCAATGTAGAGGGCAAGACTTCCTCTACTTCTTCTAGAGCCCATCTAGAGTTCAAGGATATGAAGTTGACAGTATTTTGTGCAAAAGTAGATGAAGGAATAGCTACTTTCAATATTGCCCGTTGTGACCAAATCATCCAAGGTCTTCATCTCAGCCAGGCATAGTGATAGATTCATATATTCTTGTTGAATTGTACAAGCAAAAATCCCTCTTTGTTGTTTCTTATGTTATGTAGGAAGCAGCCGTAATTTACTCCAAAGACCAAGACTAGTACTAGCATGTAAACATAAATAGCAGAGGCTCTAGTGACTTGGTCAAATCTCGTAGAAGTAGCAATTAAGTCCCATGGTCTCTCAGAACTAGCCATTGGTCTAGAGGTCCACTTGCCCACCCTGATCTTGTCTGTTAATGCAAGGTTCAAAATGCTAGAGCTAATATCAAGTTAATGCAAGAGCTTTACCTGAGTTTCACTCTCAATTACAACATTCCCCCCTAATTTATGATGGTTGGAGCATCTTAGCAAACAGCTATGCAGCAAAAGACAGTATGCGATAAAAGCCCACATTTGTATCTCTACATCATTCATTCAGCATTTAAACACCACATCATTAAGGGCTTGAGGAGGCCACTAAGAAGTCCCCCCCAAGAGAGGGAGCTACTCTAAAGCCACCTTGGTTGGTCTCACATGGCATGGCAAGTGCTGTCTCTGAAATGAGCTAGCCAGGCTTACCAGCAAATCTTACTGGCTAGCAGTCAAAAGAAGCAGGTCCTTTTGTCAAGATCTACACCAAAGGTTAGCAAAAGCAATGAAGAAGGCTGAGGCCTGGATACAATTCAGCCCCTGCAGGAGGCACAGTGTGAACCAGCAGTTAGCGCAATACGAAGTGAAGACTGGAAGTATGGATGTTAGAACAGTGTGTTGCCATAATGACAGACTGGAAGGATGGATGTTAGAACTATGCAGCAGTGTCTTGCCATAATCACAACGATGCAACAGTAGAGACAGCAATTTATCCTTCAGATACAAAAACTAGCATGCCTTCTTCCAGCTGAGAAATTGTCTGTGGAACCATAACCCATGTCAGTGGCAATTTGCAATCTTATTGACTAGGATGTATTAGGCATTAGACTCTTCTCTTCCGTAATATAATCAGATGAATCCCTTGTTTACACGAAAAGACCAGATAGAAGCTTCATTACCGTAAGGAGTTTTTACCAGAACTTAGAAGGTTGAAACCCAAAAATCCCTTGGAGAACGAAGACAAAGCTGAGCTGGTGCTGTACTGTGTAGTACATGGATAGAATACAATGGCTAAACAATAAGAGTTCGGCTCAGCAGCACAGGGTACTTCCCCATGCTCAAGTAACAAATTCATAGCAAGTCTTCTGTCAAGGACCATAAAGGGTAAGTTGGCACCACCTTTCTATATGCCATTCAGCGTGCCAAAACATTAAAAATTTGTTGAAAGACTCATGATGCAAGCATGTTTCATGTTTTCACCAGTCCAAGGAAGTCTAAGCAATCAAGAGGCACTTTAGAGCAAGACGCAGTGTTAAGACAGCCTCTTTGGTAAGCTAAAGCAAATACAAATTGTCCTTAAAGGATAGTCACAGTCAGGATTTTCTAATATTTAACAGGCTTTTTTTATTTACAGTGGAAAGCAGATATTGAGTAGCTTAAACTTGGGGACAATGGCACCCCAGTGGCAGCAAATCCTTTCGCGCTTTAGAGAACCAAGAGCTAACAAGCAGGACTAGAACAGATTTAAGGATGCTTCCACAGTAATATAGTATAATCACACTACCAGAAGTGAAGAATTGATAAAGATGGTTCCACATTAGGCTAGCAAAACTACCTTTCAGTACTTGATAGACTACAACAATTTCAGAGCACCAAAAAATCTATGTCTACTTGATAGCTCCAACACCAGATTAACATGTCAGTCGAGGATGAATCTAACAATTGAAACCATGCTTTAGACTGTGTATCAAACAGCTTTTATAATTTCATGCTCAGACATTCCAACACAACACATGCTTAAACGATACTTCAAATTGCATAGGATTGACCTGAAAATACAGTACTAAGGAAAAGTAAGCACCTAACTTGAAAATCCCATAGTGACATGAGATGAGTTTTGAGGAAATGTGAAAGATGGGGAAAAGAGTCCCGTCACCATGAGACGGACTGAGACAGTACAAGGGCAGGATGGGACTGGGATAGCAAGCTTGAAAATGGCTGTCCATGTCACTGTGCGAAAACCAAAGCTTGTTCCCAATTCAGGTATACCTTGCGCTCAAGCCTTTTGATTGTCAATGCCATATCTTCAACTTCTCGCTCATCCTGAGACACTTTCTTCAGAGATTCACCAGTTGCTAGATCTGAACTCTTCACAGCTGTTTGCAACTCTGTGACCTGTGCTTGCAACTCCTTGACCTGTACTGCTAACTCTCCAGCTTTGGCCACTGCAGATACAGACTCCCTGTAATTTAAAAAATTCAATTGTGAATTTAGCCATGCAACTATTTACACAAGATTTACAATAGCACCTTAGACACTAATAATGCATAGACATTACATCAATTTTTTTTCCATAAAGGTTGCCGAATTCAAGAATAATCAAACATACAAGGCTGTCTGGCCAGCATGCTTTTTGCATATTCACCACTTTTTCTAAAAAACCAAAAAAAGCCCACAAGTTTACCAGCAGGAAAATGAAACTCATTGAAGCCTGACCAGTAAGAGTGTGCTAGGAGTTCCAACACTGTCTCACATGAACAGTGATCTAAGTCATGCAAATAACCTCAAACCATGAACCAGCCAAATTGCAAATGACAACCCCTGCTGATCCCATAGAAGCCATCTACCACAATAAAAAGCCCCTACTGCAGCCAATACAACCATGAATTCTACAGGCAAATTAAAATATAAAAGTAATTCTAGTAAGCACACATGCCAAAGCCCATTCCAAGGCAAGAACTGAAACAAATAAGAATGTTGCAAGACCCTTGCCCAATTGGTCACTCAAGTCCAACCCTGGAAATAAAATTAAATCTGAGCACATAACATTCATTACCCAACTCCAAGCTGCCCTATTGCTACTGGCGTGGCCAGCTCCTCCCTCTCAGCCAGCACTGTGCCGCCAGCCCTTGGTGAACTTTCAAAATTGGTTCACCTATGA
This sequence comes from Lygodium microphyllum, assembly GCF_053477565.2. NCBI lineage: Eukaryota > Viridiplantae > Streptophyta > Polypodiopsida > Schizaeales > Lygodiaceae > Lygodium > Lygodium microphyllum. The sequence goes on from NC_141147.1 coordinate 134,067,684, forward strand.
ATGGATGCAAATGGATGGAGGAGGGTGATCTGGCAAATCATCCTCGGTGTTGCACTTTATGGGCTCTTTCACGTTCAGCCATAGTTGCCAAGAAACCTGTTTCGTAAGGTTAGGAAACTCATTGTATACCTGGGCGCTTCAGAAACCTATGAAACACCTATTCTAAACTCCCAAGGAAGCCCTACCCTTAAAAATGCATTTGACCTTGTGTAACAAACATTTGTCATACATTCATCTGACATACTGACATTGATTGCAAGAATTTTGCTTGAGTTGTCGTCCATGATGCATATATATATTTATGGCTTCTTCTATAGTTAAAGCTAATATTGTCATGGATAATGCACCATGATGCATGTAAATATTGATGCTATGTTGAATCTTCATTTACATTATATAGGATTATGAATTATGATAAATTACATTATATGGGCCATACTCTATAGTTATTAAGTCTCATAATTTTTTTCCATCTCGAATGAAGCTTGTTTCTATAGTTTAGGAAACTCAGAATGAAACCTATTTCATGCCTCTCATTTCAAACTTGGAGACTATGGGCTCAGTAGAGCATACAGAGTCCAAGGTATTGCCTAATGCTCAAGGGGGTGGTTGCATCTCCACTCCCCTACCAATGGATAGCTTAATTATGTAGTGGAACTTGGATTTATCGAGTTTGCATCCAAGGTATTATATGCTAATGATATTTTCTGCCATTGGGATCACTATTTAGTGTGCTAGTCAACGTGAGTTGATATGCAAATGTATATGGTTTGCACTAGGCTCTGGAACTCTACATTTGCAAGGCTAGGCTACGAGTATGTATGGAGTACATGGAATACATGGAATGTACATTTTGATGTGATGTGCATTTGTAAAGAATGTACATATGCATGGATATAAGAGCTCCATTCCAAAAAACTCACACTTGGATAGTTTTGCAAACAATTCCTTGTCTTAAATACTGACTGTTAGATCACTACTAAATATGAGCAAGAATGAAGCCGCTGATCCACACCATTCTTCAGATTCAGCAAGAAGCATATCTGTCGATGTGAAGCTAATGCTTTGTTCACACTAATGAGCTACATCTTCATTTTTGTGAGTTTTTGCACATGTTTTCCTGTGCTGGATCTTTGCAAATCTGAGATCTACCACAACTGAGCTACTGGATACTCACATAAATCATCTTGGATTTGGACCTGGAATCATACCATCAAGTACCACTCACTAATCAGATAAGCTGCTCTATTCTCATTGTGGTTAACATAAGCAATCATGTGATCTACTCTGAGCTATGATCATTGATGATCTGAGCTCTCTGTTATGCTACTGTTCATGCTTCCTAATCAATCCATCTACTCTTCATATTGGATACTTCAAGGATACCATCATCCTTCTTGATGGTGTTGTCATAAAAAAGGCATCATTCCTGTCATCATATATTGTGTTCAAATCTGAGCATCAGTCAACTCATCTCTCTGTTATCATGAGCTACAATGAGCTGCCCAGATCCATGCTGAGATCCTGTGTTTCTAAACACAACATCATGGCTTCTAATGGTGAAAATGGTTCCACCAAGTTTAAGGGTTATACATTTCATACTTGGCAGATAATGATCCAATCGATTCTTAAGAAGAAAAGCTTATGGAATATTGCAAATGGAAAGGAGAAGAAACCTTGGGATGCAGCTCAAGTAGCCACATGGGAAGTACAGGATGACAACACCCAAGCCATCATCAAACTGAAGTTGGATGATACTTACATTCATCATGTGGATGAAAGTGGCACTGCAAAAGATACTTGGAATCAACTCAACAAATTGTTTGGAGCTCAAACCAAGAGTTCCAAGTTTGGCCTACTAATTGAATTTTTTCACTTGGAAATGAAGTCTCAATCTTCTCTTGCATCTCATTCAAATCACATGGAAGGATTGTTAACTCAACATGCAAGAATTGAACTTAAGGTTGAAGAAGATATTGCTATTGGTGTCTTTCTTAAATCCCTACCTAAAGAGTATGACCGTGTGCTCACCACCGCACTTATCAACATGCCCTCTATACCTTTTACTTGTATCAACCTTCACTAAAATCATCTTGCCTAAAAGCCCAAGTCTCCTAAACTATCCACGCCTCTTAGCCATAAGTAATCAAGCAAAGAATACCTCTGATCATCTTGAGTAGACAAGCCAATGTGCCTTTGAGCTGCTTAAGGATCAACATGTCCTTGGTAAGTCATGTGGTGACCAAGCTATTGAAAAGATGGTCATGCATAGAGCTATATACAATCATGAGTTTGAAGGGGGGTGTTAAAATCACAAACACATGATATGTATTTAGGGGATTGCACAAGGCATCAACAAAGGGAGAGTCTCCTTACACCCACTGCAGAGTGTGAATCCACCTTTAGCCACCAACCTTATCCACCTAGAAACCACTAGTAGAAAGATACATATCAAAACAACTACCCTAAACCACTTGTATATAAGCATATATAAAGGCACTCTATCTTCATGAATAAATAAGTTCTTTTTTATTGTACTTGTATCAAACATTTTAACAATGACAACAACCATCAAGTTCAAAATACCGTACATGAATTTTATAGTCAATATACAAATAGAAATTATTATTAAAAAAACCACGGCATGCCAGGAATGACATCGACATGGTCAATATGACACCCTGTCAAGCTCATTACCTTTGTCTCAATCCTTGAGACACGAGTTCAAGGTACAATATTCCTTCACTACATAGTGTGTTTGTTGCATAAGCATTGTATCATATAGATTCATTCGTTTATGTTCTTCGCTATGTTCATTGTCTCTAAGTTACCCTAACCCTAACTATGTTTTGTTCAGTTTATGCTTTGTCATAGACTTGTATTTGTGTTTCTGCATTAGGGTATTTCTTTACATGGCATCAGACCTCTCTCTCTCTCTCTCTCTCTCTCTCTCTCTCTCTCTCTCTCTCTCTGTGTGTGTGTTCACTCTTTGACTTGGTCATTCACTTCCGCATTGCTTCACTCTGATATAGTGTCAGAGAATTGAAGGATTGACCTCTATTGGACCCTTCTGAAGAGGAGATTTTAGCGTGACACAAGACTGCGTTTTCAGTATTCAAGTGCAAGCAAGAGGGCTGTGCATCAAAACAAGGCTAAGGTGAGTGTGGGCGTGCGAGAAAGAAAAAGATTTGTTGAAGGCACTGCTGGTTTTTGCTGTTAGAGAAGGAAGAAGGCTATGTTTTGGGCCTTCAAGTGCAGATTTTACTTTTTCATTGCCTCCGACGGATGAAGGAGCGGGACAAGCAAACAAGAGCCCTAGCAGTTTGTATTTTCACAGTCAAAGAGGGCTGCTTTTATGTTTTGTGCATGCATTGTAGGTGACGATGTCTTCTGAGGCCGAGACAAAGTTTCAAGCGATCATGGACCGGAAGGTGCCCACAATCCCACCGGCTCTTCCATCAAATCAAAAGCTCGATGGTGAGAATCACCACATCTGGCCGATCATGATGCTTGCCATTCACGAGTCCTATGATTTGGGGGAGCTTGTTACAGAGGCTATTCATCGTCCTTTACTAGACGAGTCCAAACTCTCTTCCAGTGATAAGGTGGAGTTGGCAAAGGCTCAAGCACATTGGGATAAACTCAATACTTACATTCACCTATTTTTATCTCTCTCATGTACTACAAATGTTCTCTCTCATATTGAGCATTTGATGGTGGCCCGAGAGATATAGCTAGAGCTTAATGAGATGTACAATCAGATGACCGTCATGAAGCGAGTTTTTCTGGAAGTACAGATGCGAACCATGAGTGTCAACACATCATCTTCTATGCGGAAGCATATCAACAAGCTGAGGCGAATTTAGATGCAAGTTCAAAGCGCAAGGAAGGTGATCACTTCTGAAGACATGGCAATAACTCTTCTTTCACAATTACCGCACCGTTTCTGTGGTTTTTATTCTGCCTTGATTGCTTCAGGGCGGTCTAAGACTCTTCGATGGGAAGAGTTGGTTCCTATGGTCTTGGACCAAGAGGAGCAATTGAAAGGGACCAATGCTTCTAAATCTAAGGCCTTGGTTGGTCAGTCCTCTCAAAAGAAGGGGAAGGACCAAAAGAAGAAGAAGAATAAGGACAAAGAAAAGGAGTCTACTTGTCACATTTTTGCAAAACAAGTCACTAGAAGAAACATTGCCTCGACAAGGAGAGTAAGGAGAAGAAGGAGAAGGAGAAGAAGGAGAAATCTTCAAAGGATTTCGGAGCGGTGGCTGCTCCCTCATCAACTACTTTCCTCCACTTAGAGATGGTTGAAAATTCAACCCTAACGACTTTTGATGCTCTGTTGATGGCCCCATTCACTCGAGAGTGGATTGTTGACAGTGGTGCCTCATGGCAAATGACTCCTTCAGCAGGTGTTGCTCATTTGTGGCCTTCGCATTGCTAGATTCTCATTGGTGACAGTTCATCTATTTCTATAGAGGGACGGGGCCACATGCATCTTATTCCAGATGGACGTGGTGGTGCCTATACATCCGAGGTACTCTATGTACCGGTCTTAGGGTACCATCTCCTTTCGGTGCACAAGACTTGTGCCCTCGATCTCTTGGTCGATTTTGATGAGGATTCTTTTCAGATTCTTGATCAAGGATCCAAAGAGGTTCTTTCTTCAAGTTATGAGAAGAAGGAAGTCTATAAGTTGTGGTATTCTTCTGCCTTGACTTCTCTTCTTCTTACCTTACAAACTCAGTCCGAACTTTGGCATGCTCAGTTTGCCTACCTCAATTACGATTACCTCCGGAAGGTGTCCAAGGGACAACTTGTTCGAGGTTGCCGGAAATTGTAATGAGCCAGCAGCCTTGTGTATCCTACATCCATGGAAAGCAGACTCATGATGTTGTTTCCAGCAAGGCTTCGAGACATTCTTCAACACCCTTGGAGCTTGTTTCTACCAATCTTTGTGGACCAATGAGAACGGAGTCCCTTCAAGGGAGCTTGTATTTTATACTAATTGTGGATGATTACAACAGGATGACATGGGCTCATTTCTTGAAATTGAAGTCAAAGGCTTTCTCCAACTTTAAGGATTGGTTGCTCTTTGAGGAGAACCGATCGGGCAAGAATCTAAAGACCTTACAATCAAATAAGAGCGGAGAATTTGTTTCTAATGTGCTTGCTCGTTTTTGTGCAAATCGTGGTATTCACCAAGATTTTGCCAATACAAACACCCCTTAGGAGAATGGCACCTTGGAGCGGAAGAATTGCAGTGTGATCGAGATGGCCTGTACCATGATGGAGCACCGTCAAACACCTCTTTGTATATGGGCTGCAGCTATGGCTACCACCGTTAACATCCTTAATCGTTCTCCTACTTCTGTTGTTGTTAGTATGACTCCATATGAGTGAGGCGTACTTTGGGTCTAAGCCAGATGTTTCTTATTTCCGGGTTTTTGGGTGTGATGCCTCTGTTCACATCCAGAAGACATTGCATGACAAATTTGAGACAACTTCCCAATGACAAGCGTTTGTAGACTATAGCTCACAATCTCAAGGCTACCTATTGTACGATCCTGTTAAGCGGGATGTTTACAGGAGCCATGATGTTTGGTTCGTGGATATTCCAACCTCACAGGGGAGTGAGGAACACCCTGTTCTTGGAGATCCGCCGGGTGCCAACAATTGTTCCTCTAGACCATGTGCCTCCTGAGGAGCTTAGCTCTCAACCATCAGATTCACCAATTGCTTCCCTGCCGTTAGTGTACCTTCTAGACACTTCAACAAATGGAAAGCGACGAGGCAAGATCCGGCCTCCTCATTCGGCTCGTGACATTCTTCGTGATGCAGGGATTGAGGGGATCCCTAAGGAGTAGCAATCGTAGGATGGCCCACGGTGTTCTCAAACGAGCCAAGCACACCACACTGATCTCGTTTACACTAACTATTGTTTGATGACTTGTGTCATACAGGATCAAGAGCCCACTTTCGTAAAGGAGGCTTTATAGCATGATCATTGGCAGAAACCAATAGAGCAGGAGCTTGAGTCGATTGAGAGGAATGGCACTTGGTATCTCGTGCCAAAGCCTCCTCATGAGAAGACCATTGAAGTCAACTAGGTCTTCAAGACCAAGTACAATAATGATGACACATTGGACAAACACAAGGCCCGCTTTGTTGCTAAAGGTTTTACACAACGCCCAAGCATTGATTTCCATGACACTTTTGCCCCTACAGCTCAAATGGCCACTATTCGTGTGGTTCTTGCCTTGGCTAGCCATAGGAGATGGCCAATCTATCAACTAGATGTGAAGTCTACCTTCTTGAATGGGGATTTGAAGAAGGAGATCTATATTGAGCAACCTTCCGACTTCGGTTCTTCTGATGGTAAGGCTACCTATGGCCTTAAGTAGGCTCCCCGCGCTTGGAATGAGAAGATTGACTCCTTTCTCTGGGAAAAATTTGGGTCTCGGCATTCCAAAGCCAACCCCTAGCTGTATGTACACATCTCAGGTGAAGGTCGTGTGTTGTTTGTCCTTTATATGGACGACTTGATTGTGACAAGTGACCATACTCAAATGGTTGAGTGAACGAAGGCAACACTTCATGAGAAGTTTGAGAAGACGGATATGGGACTTCTTCACTTCTTTCTTGGTCATGAGATCTATCAGACTTCAAGGGGGATCTTTATTTCCCAACAGTGGTATCTACAGGAGCTCTTGACTACACGTGAGATGGAGGGATGCAAGTATCTTACAACTCCTATGCATCTGAATTGGAAGGCTACATCTTATTCCGATTCTCCCCGTCCATGTTTGTGTCATATGCACAAAAGGAAACTGCAGCTTGCAACATGGCTCCTTACAAAGCCAGATCATCAAACATTCATTCAGATTGGAAAGTAAGATGTTTGATACAGCATCTGTTGTTGATAAAAACATACCTTTGTAGTTGCCCAATTTTTCGTACAATATCATCACATCTCTCAACATCAGGGATCTCATGAAGTAGATTTCGCCACGATTGCAGTTCCTGTTCAAGAGACTGAATCTGTAGTTGCAACTCTACTATTATTCCTAATTCTCCTTCAGCCCTATCTGCCCGCTGTCTCTCACTCTCCAGCTTCTCTCTTAGTAAATTGGCATTAACATGGAAATGTTTCATCTTCCGAGCTTCTGCAACATCCAACTCCTGGAAACACCATCTTAGGCATATTACTATGTCAATTTCAAACATATATGTCAATTCAAACAGAAAGAGCAAGTTTAATTAAGAGCTTTCAAACTTGTCATATTGTGATACCCACCCCATGTCTGCTCACTGACGTTTTTTTAAATACCGATTACAATCTTGAAATTCATCATAGCATGTGTGTGGACCAGATATTTAAGAGTGCGTGCAGTGATAAGCTCAGGGCATTCTTCTCCTTGCTTCAGGGGCTGATGCTCTTGCAAGATATACAAATCTGACAACACTCGCAACAAGCTGGAGCCAAAAAAGGACCAACCAAAAGCAAGTGAACATGTGTGTGGCACAAAATGTGGGGCACCATATAGGGTTCCCTTTCTATAGGCTACAAATGGGACAAGGCCTGACAAAACAAGACTAAAGAGGACAAGACCCAAGAGAAGAAACCATGATCGCCCCACGAGAGAAGCCACAAAAGCACTTATAGTATAGCATACATATTTCCAACAATTCTTGCATGGTTAGAGAGCAATCTTGGCATTCTCATTGTGATGAGCTATGGTGTAGAATATTATGCAACTTTTTGGACAAACAGCATGGGACAGGATTCCCTTGAGCTATGGATCTAGATCACATTTTGGACATGCAATGAACTACTCCGGAAATTTCCATCAGAGAATGAATTTCAGCAACCAACAAAAGCAGTGACGTACAGAGGACATAGCTCCTTATTCATGCTTGCAAGAACAAAGCTTTACATCAGAGAATGAGTTTGAGCAAACAACAAAAGCAGTGATGTTCAGAGGATGTAGCTTCTTATTCATGCTTGCAAGAACAAGCAAACCTGTTTCAGTATTCACTTAGACTATAAACTAACATCACAATGACCAATTGAGAAAGAATCATTACAAAGCTTTTTAGCTCTTCGCGCAGATTCTTTACAAGAGTTTCCAATTCCTCATTTTTTGAAGAAGAGTTTTGAGAGGGCGCCCTTGCAAGCTGCTCAGCTAGTTCTTGCTTTTCATCCAAGCTCTGCAGAAAGAAAGAAATCCATTTGCATAGATTGATATCATATCCATTTTTAACAAAAACAGCAATGTAGAAATCAACAATGGGGTGTTCATAAGTCACATCAGAAAGTACCAAAAATTTTTTAAAAACTTGTCACCATACAATAGACATTATACATACGATCAAGATTGTTGAAACTGTTTGCCTTAGTTTTCACTGGTGCAAAGAGAATCGCACCAATTCCATCCTATCTCCCATTCATCTAAGCATCATTTGTTTAAGCATCTCAAATAGAGCTTTCCTTAGAGGCACAAATATACTACCTTACAGAAACTTCAATATTTGAAACCACCTGCAACGTGTTAAAAGACCTTCAGCATATCAAACAGCTGCACATCATCTATGATCTGGGAAATCCCCTGAGATAAAAAGTCCATGAAATCCATGTAAACAGTTGTTTCCCTTTCCTCCTATACGAAGCTGATATTATCAATGTACAGACACCGTTATCCACAAAAAGTATGCTTCTGGCAAAGGTAATGAAGGGTCTGAAACATGTTCTGAGAAACCTTTCGAACAGGCCCTCACTTGGCAAACAATCAACATTCCAACAATGTCAAACATCTTTCAAATATGAACTACATAAGGACAGTTTCCAAATTTCTTACATGCTAAACCTGCTGATTAAGTGGAGGACAAAATGCACACATGTTAGATCTAAGCTATTCTGACTCGTGACGGTACAAATGTCAGAATGTAACTTATGTGGATGTTCTGTTTGAATTCTGGTGCCATATGCTTGAGTGTTGACATTATTGAAAATCGATTGAAATCCCCAAAGAAACATAATCAGAACTATCATGGTCCTTCAAAGAGAACACGGTCAAAAGTAGGAAGCATTGACACTTTCCATGCCACATGGAGTTGAAAATGCCAGTCGACTAACAGATGCTGGAGTGCCATGTTGCACTGAGGAAGCACTGCCCAAAATTTCCTCTTGCTTAAAATAAATATGATATTATGGTAATGTTCACTGCATCATGCCTCCACACTCTCATCGTGTATCTTAATTGTGGCTGGGGTATCTTGAAAGAGAATAGACACCTTTGCATATGCTGTAGCCTGGAAGAAGACAAAGTGACTGCCAAGCAGCTGGTAGTCATGGCATCATACCCATACGTGTTCATTTCCCCAAAAGGCTTTTGACAAGCTTGCTTTGGTCCAGGACCATTCAAAATGTGAACCACATCTCACAAGTTTACCTGATCGTCGAGCCATGTGATCATTTCCACTGTTCTCTCCAGTTTCTAGAATCTAAACCAATCAATTTCTGTGACTACGGTAAATACATGATCATACATCATGAACAAAGAGAGAGAAGAAAGACAAAGGGACAGATAATGCTCAAAATCAAGGTGCATAGTGCATAAACATGACAGCCTACAGGTATTAAAAAATGGAAGACAAAATGTGAATGTGGTCAAAGTGAAGGTGCACACTGCAGAAAAGTGACAGGTATTCAAAAATGGAAGAAAGACAAAAAACCATGAGATGCCACTTATCGGCCTTACCCACATCCACAAGTTGCCCCTACAACAACTTTTTAGCATATGAATACCACTCAATTTTGAATACTCCTCATCTTTCTACAGCAACTGAACACTGTAAAAACAGCTGCTAATTTCATCTTTCAAACAGTACAGATACTCTTGGAAGCACTTACATTTGCTAACAGCCTTTGCAAATCTTCAATTTGACATTTTAAAGCCTGGACTTCAGCTTTATCAAACTTCATGCGGCTCTTCTCAGCAGAACTCTGACACATAGCCAATGTTTAATACATGACTTTGTCAAAGCTTGAAATAACAATCTACTGTCTACACTAGATGGTAATGCTATATTTTTTGATGATTGAACTTTATCAATAAATATATATAGCACACTCACTATTTTTGATACCAATCAGTTGGTGTTATTGCCATAGCCTATCCTAGTGAAGGCTTTGAAAACCACTTGTCTTACCTCTATTTTTGTCCTTGCAAGGGTAGAATCAGCCTCTTTTTGGACTCTCTGCAGCCTCTCTTTCAATTGTAAGATCTCTCTCTTTGAGGCTTCATCAGCTTTGTCTGCAGCATCTTTCATATTTGTGACTTGACATTCAGTAGCATCTGCCTTACGTTCTGCTTCCGCACGGTGTTGCATTTCTTGTTGCAGCTTCAACTAAGAATTGTAGTATCACCATTGCAGACGTACTTTTAGAAAATCTAGCAACACATAGACAGATGGATGAAAAACTTACCTGAAGATCATTGCACCGTTCAAGTTGCACACGAACTCTATCTTCAGCATGTTCCACTTCTGAAATATACTTCTCTTGAATAGCCTTTTCTCGTGCACTTGATGCTGCTTCCACTTGCTTCAGCCTCTTGACAGACTCCATTAAATCTTGCTTCTCCATTTCTGAAAATTAAAGCCACCAATAAGACCACTCTCTCAACCACAAAACAATGAAAGGACATAGATTCTTCTGAACTTGGATTACCAGCCATGTGAAGTGAATCTTGTAAAGATTTCGTTTGAGATGAGAGCTCCAAAATTCTTCTCTCTTGAATATCAAGCTTCTGCAGAAGCTCAGACTTCACCTGGACAGAGCAAATAATACAGGGTATCACTGTACTGTTGAGCTAATACAAAGTGACATTCAAATACATCATGGAATGAAGAATACTACTAAGCCCATAGAAAGTAAAGATCTAATATACAGTGTAATAAAGCATGAGACAAAGTATCATTGGATAATCCCCCCCCCCCAAAAAGAAAAAAAACTCAAACGGATTTGGCAGCTAAACGAGTGTCAAATATATAAATGTATAATTATATAACATTTCTTGACAATTCTTAGCCCGAAAGGGAAAGCCATAAAGAAGAGGCAAGTTTCAAAACATGTGTCGCTCGAGCTTCCAAGACTTGTTCCACTTCATAATCTATGGCTAGACACTTGTCTTGTGCTACTCTACTTTTCCTCTCTTTACTAAGTCTTCCTTTCTTCTATAAAAAGATCTCATTTCCTCTCATCTCCCTGATGTAAACTCATGTACAATGGCTTAAGATAGCTCCAAAGTTGGTCGTAGCCATCTCCACCATTATCCTGCACTTCTACATCATCAAATGTCTCAATTTCTCTCTTCACTCACTGCTGTTTTACAAGACAGTAAACCTGTAAATTCATTAAAGCATCTCTTTTTAAAGTTGTTCTTCCACTACAAGATTAAGAAGAAAGCCATGTCAATCTGCTACAAATCAACCATGAAGAAAGGCTGATAACCCTCCTCTTCTTGTGTTATTTGTATACAATACCCGCACACCTATACACTACACATGGTGGGCACCCATCACTATCACTTTATTATTTATTCTTTTAGTGGCAATAAATTAAGGGAAGGCAGCTCGCACATTGCGACTATTGTAGTTCCCACACACCAGTCTCTCTCTTCTTGCTTGAACCTCCATAGCTCTTGCTCTCTTCTTGCTTCTACTCGTGCTTCCTACTTCCACTCCCACTTTTCAACTGGTATCAAAGCAGGTATTCAAGGAGTGTCATCAATCATTTGCTTCAGCCCGTGGAGAAGCTTCATTCCCTATTTCATGGCAACCATTGCTCCACTCATTTTTCGAGGTATGCATTGAGTTTCTCCATCTCCCACCTTGTTTCCCTTGTTCTAGGACCTCACTATGGATGTATTGAGCACTACCAAGTGCTTGTTGAGCACCAGCATTGGCAGCACAGTGCCCAGCAACAAACACACCTGCACTTCACCTGCAAGTTCCCTACTCACCTAGCTATTGCCTCCTGGCACTAGGGCAATACTTTGGAACATTCTCTGAGCTTATTTGCTTCAGCTTGGGCACTACTTGGAGTAGGACTCAACCACTGCCTCACTATTTCAAGCAGTTTGCTATATACTACCTATGAACAGCATATTTTTCATTGTGTAGCGCTTCATTGATGCTAATACACGTATGTATTGATGTTGGGATCCCGGTAGATCATTGTGGATGCTTTTTTGGATTGATTTGAGCTTCCTTTGCTCAATCCATTAAAGATTTCTTGCTGTAATACACAGTAAACAGAAAGTTTATAGGTTGCAAGTCTATGCTTTGGATGCCTACAAGTGCTTCAAATACTCTGCATGCTTATGTAGATGCTTGCTATTAATATATGTGCCTAGACATGCTTATGATGCACTTTGAGCTTCGAATTTGAGCTCCATTGGATGTATTTGGGCTTTGGACATTTGCTTCAGTGATTCTTCACTTGTGAGTTGAAGACATATTGGATGAATAGACTCTCAAATGTACTTAGGCTTCCCAGATGCTATGACACTTCAAGTTTTGAGCTTTGCTTGCTCACTTTAAATTCCGAATTCACTTCCAATGGGAGACCTTGTATTTACTTTGCAAAGCTCGATTCTTTAGAGATAGTAGAAGTCTCTTGCTCATGTTCATGCTCAATTAACATGCGTACACTATTCTTGTGGAAACTGAGTCTTGTGGACTGATTTACTTTTGAGCATTTGGATACCGGGTACCTATCATTGTTTGTGGTTGTTAGTGGTGGATGCTTAGCATACATTGGTTGTATGCATCTATGTATGTGACCCTCCATATGGTTTAAGAAGCTTGTGGACCTTTGCATGAAAGAGGGCACCCCTATCTCTACTCATTTGAATGAGTTCCACACTGTTTGCAGCCAACTTATCTTACAAGACATCAAGTTTAAGGATAACATAAAGCATTTGGTTTTACTTGTCACTACCAGAGTGATGGGATACATTTCGTACTACTGTGAGTACTAATGCTCTTGAGAATGGTTTTAAATGCAGTGATGTAGAGAGTGCTTTAGTTCTTGAAGAAGTAAACACAAAGAATATTGATGCAGCCCGCACTTCTCATACACTTACTGTAGAGGCAGAAATGGTGAAAATGGTAATAATAACCATGGTAGAGACTCACAACCCAACAAGGGCAAGTCTTAGTCTAATGGACAATCCCATAGTAAATCCTACGATCGTAAGTTCTCTTTGACATGTTATTATTGTGGACAGTAGGGTCACATTAGGTCATAGTGCTATAAAATGTGGACAGCAAGGTCACATTAGGTCGCAGTGCTATAAATTGTGAAATAACAGGTGCAATGAGAAAGGCAAGGAGAAAGTACAAGAAAATGCAAAGTCCATTGACATTGTACCTAAGTCCAGTGTGAAGATAGAGAAGATAAATACCTTAGAGTAAAATTACAATGACTACATTCTTGCAGCTTCATCTCTTGATACTACTCAATTGACCAATGTATTGTCCACTTACTCTCAAGGTTGGCTTTTTGATTTAGGGGCTTTCTTTCCATGTCACCCTACATCACCATTTGTTTCATAGCTACCATATATTATGGATTCTATTATTGTGGGAGATAACACTACATTGAATATCATTGGCATAGGTGATATCAGACTACAGTTTGGTACTGGTACTCCTTTTGTGCTTCATGATGTATGTCATGTCCCGACTTTGACGAAAAGCCTTATTTCAGCTAGACAGTTGGATGATGATAGGTAACATATATCCTTTGGTGATTCTTCATGGAAGATCACTTGTAGCAATCTCTTTTTTACTAGAGGTGCCAAGGTTGGCAACCTCTAAGCTTTGTTTGTTCCTCAATCTGTAAACCATATTTTGATTGTGATCAATCTTCCACATATATCTTTATGGTATCCTCGCCTTGGGCACATGTCTTTGAAAGAAATGAAAGTATTAACTCATTTGCAATATCTTCTGTCCTTAATTATTCTCATTTTGATTAATGCAATTATTGTTTGTATGGCAAGTAGACTCGTAATTCCCATAAAAAGTCCAGTTCTATGCATGTTAGTGAGCCTTCGGCTCTTTCCGATATTTGTGGCCCCATGCCTTGTTAGTCCTTGGGTGGTGTGAAGTACTTTGTTACATTAATAGATGATTATTCGCATAAGGTTTGGGCCTATTCCATTATGCATTTTCTTGCCATAGTTAAAAACCAATCTAGGTATAGGCTGAAATGCCTACAATCTGACAATGGAGATGAATATGTTTCTAAGGCTTTTGAGCATTGCTTAGTCAAGAAAGCTTACCACGACACTTTTGGGTTAAAGCACTTAATACTATTGTGCATCTCATGAATAGATCCCCATGCACTGCTCTTGGTGATGAGTTGTGGAAGAGGTATGGTCTAGTCAACCTTCCTCGTATGCATACGAGCGAGTCTTTTGATGTAAGACTTTCTACCATATTCCCAAAGACAAGCGCCATAAGTTTGATCCGAAGTCAGTCAAATGCATATTTCTTGGATATGGGGATGCAGGTGACATAAGCTAAAGGCTATCGTCTTTAGGATCCGTAGACTTCAAAGGTCATCCGTAACCATTATGTTATTTTCCATGAGGGAAAGATGCATATAAGACCAGAGCAAGTAATTGAGGTACGCAGGGTCACCTTTCAAGAGAAACCTCCTGTTACAATACACCCAATCCCAGTGAGATAGCCTACTACAGTTGATGATGTAATGGCCCCAAATTCACCTGTTGTGCAAAATCATGGTGTTGGACAAAGAGAACAGGCTGTACAAGCCCCACGACCAATTTTGAGATACTCTACTAGAGCTTCACGTACTCTTGATCATTATGAGCCCTTTATGAATCATGTGATGGTGACAGACTCTACTGAGCCACTTATCTATGAGAAGGCTATACACAAAGGCGAGTCTCTTTTTTGGAAAAGAGCTATGCAATTTGAGTTTGATTCGTTATAGAAAAATCGTACATGAAACTTAATTTTCTTGCCTAATGGAAAGTGTACAGTGCCATCAAGTGGATATCCAAGTTCAAGAGTACCCTCTAGTCACCTAAAGCCACCATATAAGGCTAGATCGGTTACGAAGGGCTTTGAGCAAGAAAAGAGAGTTGATTTTGATGAGATTTTCTCTCCTATAGCCAAGATTACTGCCCTACACTTGGTTGCTCAATTAGACTCGGATCTTTATCAAATAGATGTTAAGACAGCTTTTCTACATGGGAACCTGCATGAGGACTTTTATATTCAAAAGCCTAAGGGCTTTGTGAAAAAATGCAAGAAACACCTAGTGTGCAAATTGAAGAAGAGTCTTTATAAGCTTAAGCAAGCACCTAAGGAGTGATACCATAAGTTTGATGCTTTCATACATTCACATAGATATTCCCACAATACTATGGATCCGTGTCTATATACAAAAAAGACATGTGATAGTAGCCTTATTATCTTGGTGCTTTATGTTGATGATATGCTTATTGCTAGGAGTGCTCACGCTGAGTCGGATGCTTTAAAGACTCAACTTGAGAAGAGCTTTGGGATGGACATAGGGCATGACTCACACATACTTGGTATGTATATTACGCGTAATTACTCCAAGGGACTCTCTACTTGTCCTAGAAGGAGTATATACACATAGTACTTGAGCAATTCCATATACAAGATAGTAAGCCTATTGGCTGTTGTTTGCCCATCTTCAACCTTCCATCTCTTTTACATATCTGTGGCTGTAATTTTCTTAATAATTGTTATAAGTCAGCTTTAAGTGTTCCTTCTTTTCATTTTCTAGACATTTTAAGTCTCAAAAATAAGTGAATATTATAATTGTCAAGCATAGTCATACCACATTGTTTGGGATGTTTACGATGATGTCTAAGCTTTGGCTCAATCCTCACCCCAACACTAGTAATGTTTAAAATTACAAGTGAGCTTGTTTTCAATCCTTGCATTGATTGCTTGAACATAATGTGAGTTTATATAAAAGAGTCCACTGCTATCCTTCAAGCAATAGATAGGAGAATCAACATTTTCATGAACAACTTCTTAAACTAAAAAGCGTTCAGAAACCTAACAAATCCAACGAAAAAAGAGCATCTTCTTCCTAGAGACAAAGCCATAGCAACGAAGGAGCCAATCAAGAAGATCAACTACTTCCAAGAGGAGACACTAAATAAATGAAAGGACCGATTCTATTTCATGACAAAGAAAGTGAATCACATCAAAGCCCTTAACTCGTCTTGGAACTATGCACGGAATTATTGTATGCAAACTCTACCAAAGGCAAATATTGGTCCCACTGTGACTTATGCTCAAACACATAGCATCTCAAGATATAGAGCACAATAGAGTTTGCCTCTTCTAGCCGACCATATGTTTGCGGATGGAAGGACGAAGAAAATTCCAGTGTAATATTGGTCCCACTATGACTTATACTCAAACACATAGCATCTCAAGATATAAAGCAAAATAGAATTTGCCTCTTCTAGCTGACCATCTGTTTGCGGATGGAAGGACGAAGAAAATCTCAATGTAATATCCATATTTTCAAACAGCCCCTTCCAAAACAAACTTAAACACATGCTGCAAAAAAAATTTAAATGATGATCGACTTTGGCATGCCATGAAACTTAAACACATGCTACAAAAAAAAAGTGTGCCATATAATTGGTCTTTATCTTCTTCCTCATCAAAATAAAATGGACATACTTACTAAACCTGCAAATACTAGTCCATATCCTATCATTCCCTGTAAATATCCTAGGAAGCTTAAAGATAAAGTCCATAGCAATGCTCTTCCAAGGTCTATCTAGAATAGGCAAGGGATGCACTAAACCTAGCATCTTTTGCCTATCATACTTCACTTTTTGATATACAATGGATGTCCTAACAAATTGCTCAACATGTCTCAAAGAAGGCCAATAAAAGAAATGCTCCATTGTTTTAACACGAGTTCCAAAGCTAGCACCCATTGTGGTACTTTTTATCTTCAATTGCAAATGGATCAAGTACAATTGAGATTCTCTAATCTCTTCCACTAAGCTAAGTGTAACTCACTGCTATAAGCAACCAGCAAACCTCCAAACCAATTTGCCCCTTGGTCTGCTCAAGGATTAGTCTTCACCTTGTTCCTTGCAAGACAAATTAAGCCTCAAACATTCTGATACTTCTTTATCTTCAATTGCAAATGGATCGAGTACAACTGAGATTCTCTAAACTCCTTTGCTAATCCAAGTATGACTCACTATCATTAACAACGGACAAGCCTCCAAACCAATTTGCCCCTTGGTTTGCTCAGGGATTGCACTTCATTCTACTCCTTACGAGAAAAATTAAAGCCCCAAACTTGAGATTGGCTAGCTCGCCTCTTTAACCTCCTTGAAATTCTTTAAAATCAGCTACTAGAATTCAAGTCCTAGACTCTCAATTCTAAGCATGCATCCTGAGGCAACTATCAAAACCCATTGCCATCATAGAGTCTTATGATTTAGCATAGCTCATGACCAATGCTATAGACCGTCCTACAACTCATGACGCCTCCAAGCTTTTTGCTGATGAGAAAGCTGAGTTGATCAAGGTACAAGCACATTGGAATAAACTAAATGCCCACATCTGCTCTGTCCTCTTTCTCTCTTACACTCCAGTTGTTATAGCTCACATTGAGCATTTGACAATTGCTTGGGAGATGTGGCTGGAATTAGCATGTCAATACGCTTTGGCAATTGCAAATGCAAGTCCACAATGCAAGGAAGGTGATTATCTTAGAGGACATGGCGATGACTTTTCTTTTACAATTACTGCCTCGATTTGGTGCATTCTATTCTGCTAAAACCAGCCTTTCTTCTTAGAAAGAGTGGTGATAACCTAATTTAACACTAATTACAGCAAGTATAAAATTCACATAAACTGAAAATGCAAACGTTATCACTTAAATCTTGGTTATTAAATAACCTGCTGGTCCCAAAGTTGCCGCCCCTTGCGGTATTTCTTTAACTTTTATTGCAAATGGATGGAGTACAACTAAGATCCTCTGATCTCCTCTGATAATCCAAGTGCCACCTGCTGTCAAAACTAACCAGCAACTCTCCAAACCAATATGCCCCTTGAATTTCTCGAGGATTGGCCTTCACCTTGCTCCTTGAAAAACGAATTTAACCCCAAATCTAATATTGGCTGGTTGGCCCCTTGAATCTCCTTGAAATTCCTAAATTTCAATTGCTAGAATTCAAGTCCTAGGCCCTCAATTCTGAGTACATATCTCAAGGGGCTGACAAACCCTAACTTATAGCAAAGATTTTTCAATATCTCCACCTTTGATGGCTCAACTGGCTGGATTTTAGTGAGATAACTTAAGAGATGGCTAGGGGATGAGAAAAAATGATGTAGAGAGAGAAACTTCAAAGTTCCAAAGCGAGAAATGATGAAAAATTGTTGCTGCCTTGCTCAAACAACCATGGAAGCTATCACTTAGGACCACCAAAAAGACAATTGCCCCCTCTTGTATGCTGTCACCTCTTGTATACTGTCACCTACACTTGAAGGACCTTGGGCTGCTATCACCTATACCTGGAGAGCTCCAAACTACTATCACCTACTCTAGAACTAATCCCCAATAGCTACAAATCACGTTAGCAACATCTCCTTGTTCTCTAACAACCTCCTCCTCTCTCAAAATGGTTGGAGTAGAATTCCACCAATACCAAAAACGTTTTTCCTACTTACATGGGCAAGTTTTGCCAAGTCGTAGCCTTCTAATCCCATTATCCAATTTATTAAATAATTTTTATCTAAAAATTGATTTAATAATACTTTAGTGCCCAAAAAAATAATTCCACCAACCAATAATTAAATTGGCTAGACCAATTTGTCTCCCAAGTATCCCTAAGCAATTATTGGCCCTTGGACTGGCATTAATTAATTAATTAATACCTAGTCTCTAATGTCACCAATGACATCAGGGACCAGTGACATTAGGGGGCCAATAAATTGGTCTAGGCCGAAAAATGACACCAAGTACTGCCTAGAATCTATCAAACATAACTTATTACAACTTTTGTCTTTGGCAACAACTAGCATCTCGAGGTTGTGGATCCCACACTGTGAAATAATTGATGTGCATCTCACATGTGCAAGTCACATTGCACATTTGATTAACTTTTAATCAAATACTATGCAAAGCAATAGAATTTCTTATCCTCCTAACATCCACCTTGATTGCCTCAACGCAAACACATACCCTTAAGTGGAAGGAGTTAGTTTCAATGGTCAAAAGGGAAAGAACAACAACAACAACAAGATGATGAACAAAAAGATCGAGCAAGATAAAGCCAAGGAGTTTATTTGTCACATTTGTGACAAGACACGTCATTGGAAGAAGGGTTGCCCCAACAAGGACAAGGACACCAAGAAGGAGAAAACTACAAAGGACTTCAAAGCAATGGCTACTCCTTCATTGGTTGCCTTCCTCCATTTGGAGGTGATTGAGAATGCTCCTCCAACTATCTCTAATGAAACGAAGTTGGCTCCCTAACCTCGTGAGTGGATTGTAAACAGTGGCACTTCCTACCATATGACTCCTTTAGATGGTATTGCCCGTATGAATCTGATGCATGGACAAATTCTCATAAGTGCCAACTCTTTTGTTCCTATCAAGGGTAAAGGTGATCCTACGCAGCTAATTCCAGACGGGCAAGGTGGTGCCCACACATCAGGAGTTCTCTATGTGCCACGATTGGAATATCATCTTTTAGTGAGCAACATTTGTGCTCTTGATCTTATGGTTGAGTTTAATAAGGACTCCTTTTGAGTTCTTAATGGCGATTCTCAACAAGTTCCTTGTGCAAGTCGTGCAAAGAATAAAGTGTATAACATGTGGACCTCATCAACCCTTAGTTCTCTTCTTTTCTCTTCTCAAACTCAAACTGCGAGCTATGGCATGCTCAATTTGGCCACCTCAACTACAAGGACCTTCGAAAGGCAAGACATGGTTAGCTTGTGCGTGGATTACCAAAGATTGGGATGAACCACCCACCATATATGTCTTACATTGGTGGCAAGCAACATATAGACGTGATTCCTAGCACGGCTTCACACGGCTAAGCAACCCTTGGAGCTTGTTTCAACGAACTTATATGGACCCATGCAAATGGAGTCCCTCAAGGGGAGTTTATAATTTATGCTCATTGTTAATGATTTTAGCAAGATGACATGGGAGTACTTCTTGAAGTTGAAGTCTCAAGCATTCTCACACTTTAAGGATTGGTTGATCTTCAAGGAGAACAAGTTTGGTAGAAAAATCAAGACCGTAAGTTCTGACAAAGGAGGGAAATTTGTCTCCAACAAGCTAATCAAGTTTTGTGCAAATCGCGCCATTCACCAAGAGTTTGCCAACACAAGCACACCTCAAGAGAATGGCATATTGGAGCAAAAGCATCACAATGTGATCCAGATGGCGTGGACTAGGAGCATGGGCAAACACCTCAGTGTCTATAGCCCCAAGCAATAGCCACCGCTATCCACATCCTTAATCAATCCCCTACATCGGCCATGGCACCTTTTACGGCTTGCTTTGGTCAAAAGTTGAATATGTCTTATTTTAGGATATTCAAGTGTGATGCTTATGTTCACATCCCAAAGAAACACAGGGATAAGTTTGAGCCAGCTTCCAAAAGGCATTGTTCGTGGGTTATAGTTCGTAGTCCTAGGGATACAAACTTTATGGCCCGACCTACAACTCGAATTGCTACCATTAGGGCCATTCTAGCCTTAGCCAACTATAGGAGATGGCCGATTTATCAACTTTATGTGAAACCTGCATTCCTTAATGAAGATTGAAGGAGAAGTTCTATGATGAGCAGCCTTTTAATTTTTCCTCATCAAATAGCAAAGAGTACAATTTAAAGAAGACCCTTTGAAACCAGCTTTTCTTTTGTGGAGGGGTGGTAATAACTTGATTATGACTTAATTACAGCAAGCAATAATTAATGAAATACTGAAACACATATTTACCAATCAATCTTAGGCACACCCTATTGGCCCCAAAACTAGCATCCCTTTTGGTATTTCTTTATCTTTAATTGCAATTGAATTCAAATACAATTGGATTCCTTCAATACCCTTCACAATTCAAAAGTCACTTGCTGTCAACAATGACCAACAAGTCTTCAAATTGATTTGCCCCCTGATTTGCTCAGGCAATTGGCCTTCACCAACTCCTTGGGAAATAAAATTTGTCCCAAATGTGAATGTTGCATGGTCCCTCACTTAAATCTTGCTACGAATTAATTCTTTAACCCTAAAAATTCAAGTAGACTTCAATCTTCTCACATGCTTCCTGAAGTTACTGTGAAACCCTATTTTTGCTGTAAAGTAGGGTTTACAACAAAGAAAAATGTAATTTCTCAGCCTTTGTGGATTAGAATGCTGAGATCTTCAAAGTAAGGCTGGGAAATGGCTAGAGAATGAGAGAGTGCTGAATAGAGAGAAAATTCAGACTTCCATCGTGAGAAAATGGAAGAAATCAGCTATTGCCCTATCTAGACAGCCATGAAAGTTGTCTCTATTGGTGGAACACACCGAAAATGGAGTTTGTTTGGCTGAAACAACCCTTAAATTGCTGTTACCTACTACTGTATTAGCAATATTTGTCAGCTCATGTGTGAGTCTAGGCTCCCGCTGCTATTTTCTTTGCTTATTACTAGTCCAATTTACCTCTGCTGATCAGGTGCCCTATCGCCAATCATTTTCAGCCTATGTGTGGTCCACTGTTGCCTATGTTTTCAGCCCAGTGCCCTGCATTTTCAGCCTGCACCATTGCATCAGCTTGCCATCATTAGTTTGCTACACTTATTGCTCATTCACTGTGTGTACAAGCCGCTTTTACTACTTCTTGCAGTTTTTGACTGAGTTTTCATCATTTTGCAACAGTCACTCTACTTTTCTGATCTGATTTTTTGTTACACTACATGTGAACTCTCATTTTGTGAAGTCTTTGCTGTTGGTTTGGCTGTACTCTCTCTCTCCATACCTTCACTACTGGATCTTCTCTTCTTATCCTCTCCATATGGCTCCTTTGTGCACTTCTACTGATGATAAGTTACACGGACCTAACTATCTCACATGGAGTGTTGTCATGAAAGCCTAGTTTGTGCAATTGTTTGTGGAGCCATTCCACATCCTCCACGTCCTTTTCCAATACCTGAAGATTTTAATGAGGCCAACCACACGAGGAAGACTGAAGTTATGCTTGCATGGGATACGAATGATGCACATGCCTATTCTGCGCTTGTTTGATGTATTTTTAAAGAAGTTCTACCAATGGTTATCTCCTGCAGGACCTCTTCAAAAGTAAGGTCAAAGCTTCAAATGTTGTATGAGGCACCTTCCACCATGCATGCAATGACAAATTATGAACAGCTCCAATAGATGAAGTTCGAGCCTAAGAATACCATTGAGTCATTTTTGCTTCCTGTTACCCAAGCACAAGACTAGCTTTGAGACATCTCGTGGGAATAGTACTCTATAAGCTCCTCCCGAAGTTTGATGAAGTAGTGAATACCTTGAGAACATAGACATCATCTACACCTGTGAGCCACACATATGTCCTCGATATTGCTTGTGCATAAGGCATCTTTGTGTTTACAAGGGAGGCTTCCATCTCATTATGGAGGTTCCAGTCAGCAGGCTTTTGCAACTTCAAAGAGGGGCAACAAGAAGAAGTTGAAGGCCTAATGCTATCACTGTGGTCAAAAGGGACACTTGCAAAAGGATTGCAAGGAGTTAGCAGCCTCATAAAAGAGGAAAGAGTAAAAGAAGAAGTGGGATGCGGACTCCTTTGATGAGTCGTCCTCTTCTCCGACTACGACTTTGATCCTTTGGCCAAGGAGAAGTCCCAGGCACGAAAGGGATTTGCTTCTTCAAATTGAGGGAAGGGCTTGGTAGCTCGTTCCTCTGCTACTTTCTAACCTAGGTGATGCGGTCATTCCTTAAGACTCTCCGATGCCAAAGAGTAAGTGTGAGAGGGTGGTAAGATGGGATAGGTGAACCTCATCTATACAAGCATACCAATGCACAGGTTCCAAAGAGGGACATCCCTGAAGGCTGACACATCAAGCAAAGTCTAGCAAGTTCAAATCCTAGAGCTAGGATTGACATGCAAGTTCATGATGGGCCCGTATTTAATAGAGCGTGAGATTGGCTCCTAGTCTTGTGCTCACATGAGGGGACACTTTGGCAATCTAGCCAAAGGCTAAGAATCCATGGTCACATATATTGAGCAACATTTTTTGAAGGATGGTCATGGATGGCACTGCAAGACATTGATGAGGGACACAGAGACACGCTATGGTTCTTCTCTATTTTCAAGAGTTGGTACAATCAGCATCAACATTAGGTTCTCTTTGAGGCACCTTGGTGGTGGCTCGATCACCCACTGCTTGTATCCATGGTTCTATTCTAGTGGTTCTATGTTATATGGACTATGATGAGTCGCTTTCCTTGTATCATTGTATTATATTAGATCACCCATGATCTAAGAGAGGGTGATAGCAATATCGTCAACTCATGCGTGAGTGTGTGCATGCCATTTACGGCTAGGCACATTATATTAATACTAGCTGACCAACACTTATTTAAGGCCTATTTCATGCCTATATATGGAGGCTCCTCAATCACCACGTGGACTTCCTATTGGAGAGAGGAGCCAGTGCCAATGCCCACATAGCTAGTGACTCACTTGTGTTTGGTATATGGATTCCATTTCCCGAGCATTCTTCTGAGTTCTTTTCTTTGTAATGTTCTCTCTTCTATCTTGTGTTAGATAGTTTATTTCAGCATTTGTTTATACTTTCATTACTACATCACTTCTGACATACTATAGTCTCTTTAGGTCATGTCACCAACTCCCAGAGGGTCTCTTGCTAGCTCAAAATGGCCTATCGACTATTGTAGTAGCTATGGCAGCCTTTTCTCCGTCTCTCTCAACTTGCACAAGGCTAGAACGCCCCCCCTCCTCTCTCTCTCTCTCTCTCTCTCTCTCTCTCTCTCTCTCTCTCTCTCATCCTCAAAAACGTCTTTCCCACTTGCATGGGCAAGTTTTGCCAAGTGGCAATCTTCTAATTCCATTTTCCAACATTATCAACATCATTAAATTACTTTTCAACTTTAAATTTTTAAAATTAATTTAATAATTACTTTAATACCCAAAATTTTAGTCTGACCAACCAATAATTCAATTGGCTAAGCCAATTCATCTCCCAAGTGTTCCTAAGTCTTCTTTAGGCCCCAAATTGGCATTAAGTACCATTAAATACTAAATCCCTAGTATCACTACAATTGACACTTATGGCTATAAAATGTCTTAGACCAATATCTGGCACCAAATACCACCCAACATTTATGCAACATTACTTAAGACAACTTTTACCTTTGGCATCCACTAATTTCCTCGGTCCTTGACTCGTAAATATGAAATAATCTCAAGTGCACTTCACATGTGCAACACATACTCAAACATTTGATTATAGATTAATCCAAATGTTGAGTAAAGCAAACAAAATTTCACATCCTCATGACACCCTTTATGGCCTCAAACAAGCTCTATGTGCTTGAAATGAGAATATAGACTCGTTCCACCAAGGCAAGTTAGGATATCAGCATTCCTCTTCCGATCCCCAATTATATGTCCACCCCTCAACTGGAGGGCACACATTATTCGTGCTTTATGTGAATGATCTCACCTTAACACGTGACGAAGCACAAAAGGTCAAGCAAACAAGGGAGGCACTATACAAGATGTTGAAGATTATGGATATAAGCCTTCTCGACTTCTTTCTAGGTCGTAAGATTTGGCAAACTCCAAGGGGAATTTTAATCTCCCAAAAGCTTTACATGCAAGAGCTTTTGACTATGTTTGAGATGGAGGGGTGTAAGGCTCTTTCTAGTCCCATTGATCTAAACTAAAAGACTACAGTCCATACAACTTCACCACCAATGGATACTATACGCAATTGATTGGATCGATATGGCTCCTTAATACTTGGATTGATTGGTATTTTTTTGTAAATTAACTTATAGGGTTCATAAGTGAGCCCACCTGGTTCATTGGCAGGGCTACTATGAGGATTTTGCAGTTCCCAAGGGAAACCCTCAACCTAGGTATTTATTATCCAGCAAATATACAAGATCCAACCTTGGTTCTATATGGCTCAATGGATTCAAATGGGGCTAGAGATGTTGACCACCAGATGTCAAAAATAGTATATTGCTTCACTTTGGGTGCAGCTACTATCTCTTGGAGTAGCAAGAAGTAGCCCATTGTTGCCCTCTCGTCTATAGAGACAGAGTATCAAGTGACATCTTCTACAATATGTGAGACAATGTGACTTCGGCAACTATTAGGAGAGCCTGGATGTCCTCAAATAGGTCCTACTATAATACATTGCAACAATAAGAGTTGTATTGCTTTGGCACAAAATCCTGTATTCCATGCTAGGTTGAAGCATATTGCAATACAATACCGTTTCACTCATGAGAACATCTTGGATGAGACCATTGATGTGGTTTATTGCAAGGCGGAGGACAAGACAACTTAGCAAATTTGTTTGCAAATGCTTTTCCTCAAACTATTCTTCGACAACACTCCGAATCCCTAAGCCTTATGCCCCGTCCATGATCTAAGAGGGGATGTTAGATATTTATTCATCCCTTGGATAGGAATCGGCGGGTTACTATTGTATAGTTAGCACTCTCATGCACAATTACGCATTTCTTATTTATGAATTCGATTAGCTCGATGCAGTCTACAAGTTATTTCTAGCTTTATCAAGGAGTCGGGCAAGCTAGACAAGTTGTGCAGATTGTTGGGCAACATTTTTTGGCATTATTTTATTTAGCAATTGCTATTTTGGCAGCAATCCTGATTATTCTATTGCTATTTTTCTTGCTTATTTATAGGCAGCCTACCTCAATCATAATTCACTTGTCACTTCAAGTCGTGAGAGAGATCGGCTCTTCCGGAGATACATTCAATAACCCGTGTATACATCTCCCTTCTTCATTTCAGCATTCATCTACTGCAGATTTTTGTGTTTTATTGTCTCTTTTCTCTCCCCCTCTTCTCTCGTGTTCATTTGCTTTTAGTCCGATCGTGTGCTTCCACATTCACTACACTTTACCAAGAACCACACTAAGAGAAACCCTAAGAGTAACCCTAATCTAGTGTAGATGGCCCTAAACACAAGGTCATGAAGCCTCAAAGCTGCTTCATGACATCACCCATCTACTACAATTGATCGCCCATGATCTGCAACAATCCACCAAGATGTTGCCAACCAGCTTACTACATTTTGCAACTAGTACCCTTGGAAGTTGCTTCTCCATCACCATCAACTACAAACAACTATATTTCACTCCCTTCATCGAGCAATGCTAACATTTTAAGCCATTTAGTCATCACTAACTCCTTGTTCTCACCCCTCAAGCTTGATCCTAGAGAGACAAGGTATGAGGCCATTGTATCATCATTTGATTTCATTCATCATTCTTCCATTCCCTATGTTTATGAGTTCATTCCATGTTAGTGTTTGTCGTACACTATTCTCTCCACTACAAACCTTGCTGTTTATTTACGTTTTGCTCCTAATTGGCTTTCACAAGGGGGGGGCCTTTGTCAAGATGGCTAAAGGCAAGGAATCCTTGGTCATAATATGCTTCGATAAGATTGTTCATCACAAGCAAATAGATTTTCTGCTTTCTTTGATCAGCGTTCAAATACAATCGACACATTGACTCACACTCAAAGGTGCATCCTGTTAGCCTGCTCTTATTCAGTCTCAGTCTGTCATCTCCTGGTTGTGAGCTCCTATCAAAGTCTGACAGGAGACAGAGGAGCTCTATCAGTGTGTTTTTAGGCTGCTTTAGTCAGCATGCAGCCTTGGGCATTTTACAGCCCAATCTGGGCTGTTTCTAGGCTGACTGCCCATTATTTTGGGCAGTCGGACCAGATCTGGCCATAGTTTGGCTGGTCGGCCAGTTTGCTGGCTGGGGGCTATTTATAGCAGCCCCCCCAGTCAGTCCAGCATTCACTCTCTGCAGGTACAGCACTGCTTCCTCCGTCTCCGTTTCCGGCATTGGTGCTGCCTCTGCTTCCAATCTGTCCTGGTTCCCTCACTAACGCTCCGAGCTGCGTGCAGGGACTGTTCTGTCCATTCCAGTGTATTCAGCATTCATCTCAGTCAGTGCAGACTTTCTTCCTTCATTCTCTGCTTCCTCTCTCCTCTCCTCTGTGTTCGTGTTCTTCTTTCGCTGCGCACTCTCACATGGTATCATCGCCTGATTGAGAGCACGGAGGACGAGAGAAATACCTTACCGCTGCTGCCCACAGTTCCACAACAGCCAGGCGATTGCTTCAGGCGGCTGCCAACAGGTCCATTCCAGCCAGGCGACTGCATCAGGAGGCTGTACAGCCTGCGTTTGCTGTACACAGGGGCTGCCACGTCATCCAGTGACGCAGCAACCCTGCGTTTGCTGCCAGGCAACCTCTTCTACTGCAGGGCGACCTTCCTACAGCCTGCCTTTTGCTGCTCTGCAGGTCGCTTCTACCCCCGGCTGCTCCTTTCCTGCAGGCGACCTTTGTCTGGGCTTGTTCCTGGTGCTGGTGGTCTCGATTCTAGTGTTCGACATCAGATCTATTTGCGTTTTGCAGATCCAGGTGTTTGTAGGCACTCTCTGCCTGCGTCTTGGTGGTTGGTGACCACATTGCTGGTCCTATTTCGTCAGCGGCACAACTTTCTTTGGTATTTTGCAGATTGGAAGATGTCTTACCAGTTTTCAGGCTTTGAAGACTCAGAGGATGAGCTTCCTTCTCATCATTCCTCTGAGCAGAGGCGGGACTATCGTGAAGTTCGACATCGGGAAGACCCTCCTCGCACTCGTCCTTCTTCAGTCCATGCATCTCAGGGGGTTCCATCTACTGCGAAGGTTTCTTCAGTGAAGACTGCATCAGATGTGCGGATGCCTTCCTTGATTCCCTCTATCCAGGTGCCAATTCTCCCTTCCTTTCCGAAGGAAGACAAGTTGGATGGTTCCAACTATTCCCTATGGTCATGCAAGGTGGCTTGCATCCTTGATACCTTTGATCTATGGGAGCTTGTTTCTTCGCCCATCGACCGACCCCCCGTGAATTCATCCGATGGCACCTCTATGGACCGTGCAGCCTTATGGGATAGGCTCAACTCTAGAGCCCGTTCTTTTCTTTTTATGAGTCTCCATGATTCTGTTCTTGTACATGTTCACAGATTAAAGACCGCGGCGGAAGTATGGACAAAGCTTGCGTCTTTGTATCAGCACAAGACATTTGCCCACAAGATTTCCCTGGAGAAGAAGTTGCGGATGCTCAGTCTTGATGGTTCTTCTTCCATGAAGGAGCACATCACGAAGATGGAGGATATGCGAGGCGAGCTAGCCTCTCTTGGTCGTCTGATATCGTCTGAGGATATGGCGATGATTCTGTTGACTCAGCTGCCATCACCCCGTTATGATGTCTTCTACACCGGCCTCATCACTTCGAGGACCTGTGAGACTCTCCTATGGGAGGAGCTTTCCCCGCTTGTCTTGGAGCATGACGAGCGACTCAAAGAGGTGGGAGCCAGTGGCTCCACCAAGGCATTTACGGCTTCCACAGGTGGTGGCAAGAAGAAGAAACAAAAGAAGGAGAAGGCCAAGGACAAGAAGGATGCGAAGGAGAAGAAGCCCAAGTGTCCCTATTGTGGGAAGGGCACTCATCCCGAGGAGAAGTGTTGGCAGAAGTGTCCCCATTTGAAGCCTAAGGAGAAGGACTCGAAGGCGGCCCCCGCCACAACAGAATCTGCGTTTGTGCATCTCTTTGTTGAGGAAGACACTGCCCTAGCTTCTACCACACAGGAGAAGCCTTGGCTCGTCGACAGTGGGGCATCTTCACATATGACCTTCCGTCAGGATTGGCTTCAGGATCTTCGTTCCAGAGGGGGTACAGTCACCATTGGTGACAATTCTATAGTTCCTGTTCATGGAGTGGGGACTTTACCTATGTTTTCTGACAGGCGGTCTTCCTCTGCCAAAGTTCTCTATGTGCCTGATTTGGGTTTTAACCTATTATCTGTGCATGGTCTTACTCAGTTAGGTACC
The DNA here is from genome assembly GCF_053477565.2 of Lygodium microphyllum. Taxonomy (NCBI): domain Eukaryota; kingdom Viridiplantae; phylum Streptophyta; class Polypodiopsida; order Schizaeales; family Lygodiaceae; genus Lygodium; species Lygodium microphyllum. The sequence continues at coordinate 134,096,907 of NC_141147.1, forward strand.
CGAGTCATTTTTACTCAGGATGCAGTCACAGTGGAGGATGCTTCTACAGGTGATGCTCTTTGGACATGTACACAGGAGGGTGGGCTTTATACGCTCACAGCCTTGGCTGCGCGGACTTCCCATGAGCTTGGGCTGCTCTGGCATGCTCGGTATGGTCATTTGAACCTCGATTCTCTTCGCCGGGCTTCTAGGAGGAAGATGGTGGAGGGACTTCCTGATTTCCCTCCTCTTCACACTTTGTGCCCTAGCTGCTTGAGGGGCAAGCAGCACCGGCAGCCTCACCCGCAGGTTGCTTCTAGGCGGGCTTCTTCTCCGCTTGAGTTGGTTCATACCGACCTTTGCGGACCTATGGGCACGGCCTCCCTTGGGAAGGCCAAGTATTTGATGCTGATTGTGGACGACTTTAGTTGTTATGTGTGGCCTTATTTCTTGGAGTACAAGAGCGAGGCATACTCCCGTTTCTGTGAGTGGCAGGTGTTTGTGGAGACCCAAACAACTTCCAAGGTTCGTGGTGTTCAAGCTGATCACGGTGGAGAGTTCACTTCTCACCTTTTCTCTCAGTTTTGCAGGGATCATGGTATTCGGGTGGAGTATTCCCATCCGAACACACCATCAGAGAATGGTGTGGTGGAGCGTGCGAATCGGACCATGATTGAGATGGCCCGATCTATGCTGGAGCATAGAAGTCTTCCTCATTTCCTTTGGGGTGAGGCGGTGGCTACAGCGGTGCATATACGCAACCGCTCTCCGACTTCGGCATTACAGGACATGACTCCATATGAGGCTTTCTTTGGGAAGAAGCCTTCCGTGTCCCATTTTCGCATCTTTGGGTGCGATGCTTTTGTCCATGTGGACAAGAAGAAGAGGAAGACGAAGTTCGACTCTAAGTCAAGAAAGCTTATCTTCGTTGGTTATAGTACGACCATGAAGGGATATCGGCTCTTCGACCCGACGACGCGGCAGGTTGAGGTGAGCAGGGATGTGATCTTTGATGAGGCTTCGGCCTCTGAGGATCCGATTGATGGTTCTATTTCAGATGTTTCTTCATCATCGACGGACCCCCCCCCCCCACCTTCTCTCCCTTCACTTCCTTCCAGGATGCCTCTTAGCACCCCCCCTATTCCTCCTCCTTCGGCTTCCCCTTTGGTGGATGTGCCTTCGTCTACTACGAGCTCTTCTACCGCCTCTTCGGGATCTTCACGGGATATACAGCCTTCTTCAGATGCGGAGGATCTACCTTCCCTCGGTGAGGGGGAGTCCCTCTCCGATTTGGGTGCTTTACAGGTTCCGGCGACCCCCCGGTCTCCCTCACAGCAGCAGGAGTCTTTCAGGATTCCTTTATGGTATCGCCGACTCATGCAGGATTCAGGTGTTACTCACTTTCCTGCTTCTTCTACAGGTCCACGTCGTTCAGCCCGTTTACAGGCCCAGCGGGACAGTTCACTATGTGTGAACTATGCTCTTATGTCACAGATTCTTCAGGATTCCGAGCCTTCCACTATGGAGGAGGCTCTTGCACAAGATATTTGGAGACAAGCTATGCAGGCCGAGCTCGACTCCATCGAGCGAAATCATACGTGGGAGCTTGTACCGCGTCCCGCGAAACGGAAGGTGATTGGTGTGAAATGGGTCTTTAAGACCAAATATCTTGCAAATGGCTCCTTGGACAAGCACAAAGCTAGGCTTGTTGCCAAGGGTTTTGCCCAGCGTGCAGGGTTGGATTACTTTGAGACTTTTGCTCCTACAGCTAGGATGTCTACCATCCGAGTGCTTTTGGCTCTTGCTGCTCACCACCGTTGGCCTGTCTATCAGATGGACATCAAGTCTGCTTTTCTGAATGGCGTTCTTGAGGAGGAGATCTATGTTTCACAGCCTCCTGGTTTTCTTGTGCAGGGGAAGGAGGATCATGTCTACAGGTTGCGGAAGGCTCTTTATGGCCTAAAGCAGGCTCCTCGTGGTTGGTACCAGCGGATTGACCGCTTCTTTCTACAGAGTGGCTTTGCGCGCTCCGCTTATGATCCCAACCTCTACTTACGGGTTGTGGATTCTCTTTCAGTGTTCATCTTGTATGTGGATGATCTTATCATTATAGGGAGCGACACTCAGCAGGTGGAGCATACACGGTCCATTCTACAGCAGGAGTTTGACATGACGGATCTAGGGATCCTTCACTTCTTTCTAGGTCTGGAGATCTATCAGATGGCACAAGGCATTTTTATCTCGCAGCACAGGTACATCTCCGAGCTTCTTTCGGAGTTTAATATGGCTGAGTGTCGGCCTATTTCATGCCCTATGGACCCTGAGTCCAAGCTTTTGACAGCTAGAGTTCCTCTTACCGATCCCACCCGTTACAAGTGCCTTGTCGGCTCTCTTATCTGGCTGCTTCACACTCTGCCGGATATCTCTTTTGTGGTGGCTTTATTGTCTTCCTTTATGCAGACTCCTACCCAGGATCACTGGCAGGCGGCCTTGCGGGTTCTTCGCTATTTGCAGGGGACTCGATCCTTTGGGATCATGTATGGAGATGGGATTACCCTTTCTGGATGGAGTGATTCTGATTGGGCAGGTGATGTGGATTCGCGACGATCCACTACAGGTTATGCTTTCACCCTTGGATCTGGTGCTGTCTCTTGGAGCAGCAAGAAGCAGCCTACTGTGGCACTTTCTTCTACAGAGGCTGAGTATCGGGCCCTATGTTCGACCGCTATGAAGGCAATTTGGCTCCGTCGCTTACTCGCGGAGATTGGCTTTTCCCAGACCGGACCTACAGAGCTGCGCGTGGATAACCAGAGTGCTCTTGCTCTGGCCAAGAACCCGGTGTTTCATGCTCGTACGAAGCACATTGAGGTTCAGTATCACTATGTTCGAGAGCGGATCGTGGATTCGGAGCTAGTGGTGGTCTATTGTCCTACGGCGGCCAATGCAGCTGATCTCTTTACGAAGCCGTTGCCTCAGGCTTCTTTGCTTCATCACATGCGGTTCTTGGGTCTTCAGACTCTCCCAGGAGTTGAGAGGAGGTGTTAGCCTGCTCTTATTCAGTCTCAGTCTGTCATCTCCTGGTTGTGAGCTCCTGTCAGAGTCTGACAGGAGACAGAGGAGCTCTGTCAGTGTGTTTTTAGGCTGCTTTAGTCAGCATGCAGCCTTGGGCATTTTACAGTCCAATCTGGGCTGTTTCTGGGCTGACTGCCCATTATTTTGGGCAGTCGGACCAGATCTGGCCATAGTCGGCCAGATCTGGCTGGTCGGCCAGTTTGGCTAGTCGGCCAGTTTACTGGCTGGGGGCTATTTATAGCAGGGCCCCCCCCCCCCCAGTCAGTCCAACATTCACTCTCTGCAGGTACAGCACTGCTTCCTCCGTCTCCGTTTCCGGCATTGGTGCTGCCTCTGCTTCCAGTCTGTCCTGGTTCCCTCACTGACGCTCCGAGCTGCGTGCAGGGACTGTTCTGTCCATTCCAGTGTATTCAGCATTCATCTCAGTCAGTGCAGACTTTCTTCCTTCATTCTCTGCTTCCTCTCTCCTCTCCTCTGTGTTCGTGTTCTTCTTTCGCTGCGCACTCTCACACATCCAACATTGGTCTAATCACCCAAGGTTGGGGTATTCATGGATGATGATCCATCTGCTGTCGTTGTTTTATGTACTATGGTCTTGGCCTCATTACATATCATGGGTTTGCCGGTCTAATGGGTGGCACGTGTTTGTGGCTTGTTGACAAGCTAGGTGGTACATTACCTGGTCTAATGGGTGGCACGTGTTTGTGGCTTGTTGACAAGCTAGGTGGTACATTACCTGCTAGCCGACCTGATCCAAGTTGTTGCCCAACCTGCTCCATTGTTCGCATTGCTTGTGGCTAGTAACAGCTTACTCCTCTCACTTTTGTATCATTTTTACCCTGCGGGCTAGATAGAGAGAGAGACAGAGAGAGAGAGAGAGAGAGCTGTATGTGATGGATTTCATTGTGCACTCTCACAATATTGAGGGTTTATCAACAGCATGCCCCACAAGTATATCCAATCCAATCATACAACTTATAACATGTTATAGAAGATCAAAATACGGCTTTAAAGTGTTTTTGCAGGACGAGATGACATGCTACTTGCCCGTGCAACGTTGAAAGATGGAATTTACAAAACCAAGCTACAAAGTTTAAACATTTATCGTACCATTTGGCGACACCGGTAGGTGCACTGCATACCGTCGGGGTCAGGCAATGCGCAGTCGAGGAGCTCGTCGCCATTGGAAGGGTCGTCCAAATGGCGAAGAGGATGGGCAAGGGCGAGGCTTTGCCCCCCCGTCGGGTCAGGGGATGATGCCGGGACACGAGACCGCTTCGAAGGAGGCGTCCTGAGCAACATATTTCCGAGGCACTAAAGGACTGACGCCCTTCCGCGACTCGAAGCTTCTTATAGCTTTAATGGCGCCAAATTAGGACGCCCGGTGGGCTTCCCTAGTGCATGTCCCTTTAGGTGTGGCATAAGGACGTATGGTTTTAGGCTAGTTACACACCAAGTAATGGACGGCCAACCCCCGCTCAGAGTGTGGGCATGCACTTTTTGAAATTCGGCACGAATATGGGCGTCATACCTTTACACGCACTTTTTGAAATTAGCCACAAGCATGGGCATCATATCTTTACACATCAAAGGGACACAGTTTGTAAAAAAAATAAAAAAGAATAAATTTATAAATCTTTTGATTGGTTGCAAATGCAAAAAGTGCACCCTTGTCCACCACTTTACAAAGTGGGCAGGGGAGACTTCCCGTCCAAAAGTGGGCGGGAAGTTCACCTGTTTAGCAGGTAAACAACAGGTCATGTCCTCTCCAGTGTGTAAAGGACTGCAACGCCAACCTTTAAATAAGTGTTTTGATTGGTCAAAGCTTACAAAGTGGGCGTCCCTTTTTTGGTGTGTGACCGGCCTTAGTATAGTGCGGGTGGAATCTAGGTGCGAAGCACTTAGTTATTTTTACTAAAATTACTAGCAACATGTAGGTGGATTCATCAACAAGAGTGTCTGACTTGTGAGTTCGTGAGGACTTGAGTTCAAACGCTAAGGGTAGCTAGCAGCCTCTACTCGTATAGGGCACTCCATGATACCATAATCATATGAATGCATTTTTAAAAATTTTACAATTACCAATATACTTTTCAATCTATAGGAGTTATTACAACACTTTGTGACATTCTTTTCTTTTCTTTTCTAATACGCAAGTGTAGTATTGTATTATATATAACATCATTAGATAGATGAATTCAACAATACAAGTTTATTCTTAACCAATTTAAAGGCACTAGTCCTTTTTGGCCAAAATGGAAGCAACCAATAATACATCATCCTTGAGATAAGTGATTACAAAGCTATGATTAGATCGGCAAATCCTATCTCTACCAAAAAGAAGTTTGTTTTGATAGTCTAGATGCCCCTAAACAACAAAACACGAAGAACAACCCATCCATATCTTATAAGTTTCCTCATTCATGTTGCTTTTATCTAAGGGAGAGTTTGCTTCCAAATTAGCTCATGCTACAAGGCAATGCCTTTCACGGTCTTCCTTAACTAATTCCAACATTGTTTAGTTTCTACACAATCCCACATAAGATATTTGATATATTGCACATATCTTGCATAAGAGCATAATGAAGAAAGCTAAAAAAAGTAATCCTATGGCTCGTAGGCAATTTGTTGGGGCTGAGACTTTCCAAAGGATCAAGTTTATCTTAAAAGAGCGAGTTGCAATCTAGATTCTCTTAAGTCTCTTTTTCCAAGTTCCAAGGGTGGCATGCTAGTCATGCTTCTTTCAGCACACATGGATTTTGGAGATTCACTTGGCACCACTTAAAGTTAGCTCTAACTCTTAGAGAGGTAACAGGTAGCCCCATGGAGGAAGTCTAACCCATCCAAGTTGAACATCTCTTCTCCATATGGGTTGTTGGCCAATTATCCTTCTTACATTCTCAAGTATCTCCATAAAAATTATCACTTGTTGCAAAGTACTTTATATCATATAATTCTTCTCCATTCTTTTACCTATTTTAGAAAAAATTATGTAATAAGTTCCAAAATGTAATCATCCCACCTTAAACAAAACAACACTAATATTAAACAAGCTCACTTTTCTATCACCAATTCAAAAGTTAAATGTCTTTGTGCTCATGCTTCCCGTTAGTAAAAGGTACTCCCACACATTTATTGGGCTCTAACACCTCACCACCAGTTAGTGTAGCTCTTCAACCTAGCACACTGTCTTAAAAGAAATAAAAGTTCTATCCCAAACATTTGTCCATCTTAGAATTTATTTAATGCATAATCCTTTTGATAAGGTAGGACATTCCCCCATTGGAAAAAAGTCATCAACAAAGGTTTTGGTTTGGGTCAAAATTGCATGGGAGAGGGAGAAGTAACCTCTCCTATACTCATCACTCGACCATTTGAAGCTTTTGAGAATGAAGTTCCGTGCATTGACAATATTTTGCACCAATTGGCACTATTTGATTTTAGCATTAGCACATTTGTAAAGAAGCATACCCCAACAATCCAACCCATCCAAAGAGTTGCAATTCCCTTTGCTTGAGACAATCCAATGTCTTAAAAAGGGCCCATGGGTTGCTTACTAACCAATCCTTTGAGAAGACCAAAAGCAATTCTAGAAGCCTTCTCTTGCAAGGACTCAAGCTCAGACTCGAGCTCAATGCCTGTTGGGGGTAAAGGCGCCTCCGCCGTGCCGCCCCATGTATTACTACACTGACAGTACCCGCCACTGCACACTGCAGGTAGCGGGCGCCCGTCACGTCACTTTATTCTTTATTCTTTTAGTGACAGTTTGAATAAAGGAAGGCCCGGTCACACATTGTGACGGTTGGAGTTCCCATTTCTTGTCTCTCTCTTTCTTGTTATTGCTCTCCCGCCATAGCTCGCGTGCAAGCTTCGATCCTTCTCACCTTTCAACTGGTATCAGAGCTTGGCATTCTCTTGCTCGAGCTCGACTCGGTGCTTCCCGACCTTCGCATCGACTCGCTTCACGCATTGGGTCTCCATCCCGGCAGCCATAGCCGACCTCTTGAGCTCCCGACTCTCCCCGGCTTCCCGAGCTCCATCCTGGCCTTCTTGAGCTTCATCAGGGCCTTGCCCTTGAGGTATTGCTTCAGCATTTGCAGGCATTTGAGTGTATTCTCAGATTGAAACAGGGCAGGAACAAAGGACAGCCACTCTTCTTGAGCTCCATAGCTCATATCTTCCCTCCCCTTTGCATTGGGCCTTCATGGCTTGGTATGTGTCTACCTTGGGCCATCATTGAGCCCCCCATTACCCCCTTTTCAGCCCATGTGGAGCAACAGCAAGTTCAGCACCAACAGGGCAGATTGCATCATTTTTTTCCAGGCTGTGAGCACTCATCTACTTCAGCTCCACACTTGGCCATTGCTTCTTGCTCTCTACCTTGATCAAGAGGGCTATAGACTTCATGTTTGATGTCATTCAAGCTTTGGGTATTGGTCTTGATCTTTCGGGGCTGATTTCTTCAGATTTGGGACTGTCATAAACTGTCATAACAGGCTGAAAACAGGGCAGCACCATTGGCATTAGCATTTGTTGCTTATACTCCATTCCGGTTGTGCTATTTGATGCCCGTATGCGGTCTACATGATGCCTAGTGCCTTGGGAATGTATGCACATGATTATGCCATGATTTTGGCTTGAAATATTGGCTGATTTGGGACTGTTATTTACTATTATACAGTGCTGGAAACAGGGCAGCCACACTTGGCATTGGCATTTAATGCTTATACTCTACTCCGGTTACCTTGTTTGATGCCCGTATGCGGTCTACTTCCTACCCGGATGTATTGGGGATGTATGCATTTGGTTTGACCATGATTTTGGCTTGAATTTGGGGCTGAAATCTACTGTTTAGAACAGTAAATACATGCTGGAATAACAGTGGGCTGAAGCTACTTTACATGCTTTGGCACTTACCTACCGATACCGGATGTATGCTTTGAGCTTTGGCATGATATCTCTGACATTTGGGGACGACTTGGAGCATATGTATGAGATTATGGGATGCTTTTGAGCTTCGCATTAGCTCCGTCTTCACTGGCATTTGGACCGACTCGGCATGCTCGTGGACCGCCTATGCCTCATGTCTCTGCTTGACAGTTAGGCTTTTGCATTACATGCTTTGGTTCGTGACATATGCTATTTGGTTCGTGTATGCCATACCGACATTTGGAGCTTGGATTTGGATGTATTTGAGCATTCCCGGCTTACTTGATCACTGATCTTGGTTGCTATTTGGATGTCATTGAGTTGACCGAGAGCTTATTTGGGCTTATGTATTGCTTCATGGTTAATACGACCGGTGCTTCATGTATGTCATGCTCTCTCGGATGCGCTTGATGCATTGACAGGGTCACTTATCACTGGTGCTTTCTCTTGGGTTGTTTGAGCTTCTGAGCTCGCTTTGTACGCCTTTTGTGCCAGTGGGAGCATTTTACATGCTTTCTTGACCTTTGACAGTTGCATGCTATTGGAGCACTTACATGTATTTGAAGCAGTTTATGTCTTGAGCAGATACCTATTTGTGTCAGGTTTTGGCAGTTACAGGAACACTTTGCCTAGAGTGTCTGGGGGTGTGCCTTTCACTGGCAGATGTTATTTTGACATGCTTGGTGTTGAGCTCATGTTCTTTTCACTGTCATTGGCCTTGCTTATGTCCGTTTCATGCCGGCTTTGGACCTAGCATTGTTTGCTTGACATTGGATCCTATTTTGGGACAGTTTGCTCTCTAGACTGCATACCTGCAATTTATTACAGCAACCAGTTATTGGTGGACTGAGGTGTACTTTTCATGCTGAAATATCCTGATTTGGTGTACCGCACCTAGTACTAAGTGGGCAGCAACTTTTGGCACACTTTGCTCACCCTTTGGACCCCGTTTTGGTCATTTTTGGGCAGTTTCTGCAGTAAAACAGCAAGCAGTTTTGGACTGTTTGGGCATTTCCAGCCTGCATAATGGCGTCATCTTCGCATGATAGTGCCATCTTTAACATTACAAAGTTGGATGGTACCAACTACTCTTACTGGAAGAGTCAAATATGGCAGGTTTTGGTGCAGAAATCTCAGATTAAGCCACTTCGGTTGAGTGGGGAGCAGCCTGAAACTATGGACATTGACGACTGGCTTGAACTTGATGAGCTATGCAAGTCCACGATTGTATTGTCTCTCACTGAACAGGTACATTATAATGTATTTGAGGAAGCACAGAGTGCATGGGATCTATGGAATAAGATCAAGAATCTTTATGATAAGAAAAGTCCGGCGAGTCAGATGTACTGGTTGAAGCAGCTTATGGATCTGCGCATGAAGGATAATGCGACTATGTCTGCTCACTTGAGCCAATTCCATGCTATACTGAAGAACCTGACTTCGCAGGATATCACCTTTGGAGAGGAAGTAACTCCTCTTTTCTTGCTTGGAACTCTGAATGAGTCATGGGATGTATTCCGCACTGCTCTTTGTGCCTCTAGTGCTACTCTAAAATTGGCAGATGTTGAGAGTGCTCTTCTTCAGGAAGAGGTGAATCGCAAAAACTTGGATGCCTCTCGTGGTAGTCATGCTTTGACAGTTAGAGGCAGGAATGACAGGTATGACCGTGGTAATGGCCGAGGCCGTGACTCGCAGAAGGGTCGGTCTAAATCTCGTGGTGGCAAGTCGCGTAGTAAGTCGCGTGGGCGCAATGCAAATGTCACTTGTCATCATTGTGGGAAAAAGGGCCATATTAGACCACAGTGTCATGAGTTGCGCAATGAGAAGCGCAAGGATAAGGGGAAAGATAAAGTGCAGGAGAAGTCCTCTGATCGCAGCATAGTACCTGCGAAGTCCAACGTCAAGATTGAGGAAATTAATGTCACGCAGACTGAAGAGTCCGATGGTGGTGATGAGTTTATACTTGCAGCTAGTTCTTCTGATGCTTCACACTTGACTGAGACACCGAGTATGTATGCACAGTGCTGGTTATTGGATTCAGGTGCGTCCTTCCATGTGACGCCTTACCGTGAGTGGTTTCACTCTTACCGTACTGTATCTGGATCAGTCAAACTTGGAGATGACAGGTCTCTTGATATTGTGGGCTGTGGAGATATTCAGTTGCAGTTTTCCACTGGCAGTTCCTTTTTGCTCAGGGATGTACGTCATGTACCTACGCTTACGCGTAGTCTTATGTCTGCAGGACAGTTGGATGATGCAGGATTTCATGTCTGTTTTGGGGATTCTACCTGGAAGATTACCAAAGGCAGACTTGTGCTTGCTAGAGGCGCCAAGGCTGGCAGCCTCTATCCTCTTGTTGTATCTGGGTCTTCTGTAGACCATGTTTTGGCAGTGGGCTCTATCCCACATGTATCACTTTGGCATGCCCGTTTGGGGCATATGTCTTTGAAAGGAATGAAAATGTTATCTGGTTTGCAGTATCTTCCGCCTTTGGATTATGCATGTTTTGACTCGTGTGATCATTGTCTTTATGGTAAGCAGAATAGGTCTATGCATAAGAAATCGGGTAGGCCACGCATGAGTGAGCCCTTGGCATTGGTACATTCCGATGTTTGTGGGCCTATGCCTTGCATGTCTATGGGTGGCGCGAAGTACTTCGTTACCTTCATTGATGATTTTTCTAGGAAAGTGTGGGCTTATCCCATAAAGCAGAAGTCCGATGTCTTGGCAGTTTTTCAGAGATGGCTTGCTCTTGTTGAGAACCAGACTGGGTATAGGCTGAAATGCCTTAGGACAGATAATGGGGGAGAATATGTCTCGCATGCTTTTGAGCAATTTTGTGATGACAGGGGTATTAAGCGTCAGTTGACCGCCCCTTACACCCCACCCCAGAATGGTTTGGCTGAGCGCATGAACAGGACTATTCAGGAGCGTGTGCGCTCTATGCTTAGCCATGCAGGCCTACCCCCGAGTTTTTGGGCTGAGGCAGTTAGTACGTCAGTGCATGTCATAAACCGATCGCCTTCCAGTGGATTGGATTTCCAGGTTGCAGAGGAAGTTTGGGCTGGTAAGCCACCCTCTTATGCGCATCTCCGTGTCTTTGGATGTGAGGCATTCTGCCATGTGCCCAAGGACAAGAGGAGTAAATTGGATCCAAAGAGCATTAAATGCATATTCCTTGGCTATGGTGAGTCAGGAGAGATGGGCTATCGCCTATGGGATCCGCAGGCGCGGAAAATAGTACGCAGCCATGATGTCGTCTTCCATGAAGACAAGATGCACAGGCAGCCTGAGAAGGTGGTTGAGATCCGCAGAGTGATCTTTCAGGAGGAGCCTAAAGCTCCAGCACAGCCAGTAGTACAGCCTGCAGCAGTTCCTCCACAGGGCCAGGATGTTGGACAGGCAGCAGAGCCTGCGGTGAGACGGTCTGCTAGAGATAGACGTCCACCTGACAGATTTCAGCCCTCTATGCATTATGTTTTGGTTACAGATGCAGGAGAGCCTTTCACTTATGATGAGGCTATGCGCAGGGGTGACAGTCACTCCTGGGAGAGGGCTATGCAGTCTGAGATAGACTCCCTGCATAAGAATGAGACTTGGGATTTGGTTGCCTTGCCTAAGGGCAAGAAGGCTTTGCCATGCAAGTGGGTGTACAAGCTGAAAAGTACCCCTGGACACCCCAAGCCGGCATACAAGGCTAGATTGGTAGCAAAGGGTTTTAAGCAGGAACATGGTGTGGACTTTGATGAGGTCTTCTCTCCTGTGGTTAAGATGACCACCCTGCGCTTAGTCTTGGCTTTGGTTGCACAGCTTGACTTAGATCTATATCAGATGGATGTCAAGACGGCTTTTCTACATGGGGACTTGCATGATGAGATCTATATGGATCAGCCTAAGGGCTTTGCAGAACCTGGCAGAGAGCACCTAGTGTGCAAGTTGAAGAAGAGCTTGTATGGCTTGAAGCAGGCACCTAGAGAATGGTATCATAAGTTTGATGCCTTTATGCAGTCACAGGGCTACAGCAGGAGTGCTATGGATCCGTGTCTTTACACGAAGAAAGCCCGTGATGGCAGTTTGCTTATCTTGGTACTCTATGTTGATGATATGCTGATAGTAGGGAAAGCTCATGATGAGCTAGATGCTCTTAAATCTCAGCTGAAGAAGAGCTTTGAGATGAAGGATTTGGGACAGGCCTCACATATACTTGGGATGCGCATTAAGCGCGATAGGCATCAGGGACTTTTGTATCTCTCACAGCGGGAGTACATTCATAAAGTCCTTGAGCGCTTCCGCATGCAGGACGTAAAGCCTATTGGCTGTCCATTACCTTCTTATGTGAAGGTATCACAGGCCGATTGTCCGCAGACAGATGAGCAGAGGGCCGAGATGGCCAAGATCCCTTATGCATCAGCCGTGGGCAGTTTGATGTATGCCATGATAGCCACTCGTCCAGATATTGCACATGCAGTTGGTGTTGTGGCACGCTATATGGCTACACCTGGCAGCAGACATTGGGATGCCGTGAAGGGTATCATGAGGTACCTGAAGGGCACAGCAGATATGTGTATTTGCTATGGCAGCCAGGATACAGGGGTCGTGGGGTACACTGACTCCGATTATGCAGGACATGCAGATAGTAGGAAGTCCACTTCTGGCTATGTATTCACCTATGCTGGAGGGGCTATCTCTTGGATGTCCAGGGTTCAGAAGTGTACGGCTTTGTCTACCACTGAGGCCGAGTATGTTGCAGCCACTGAGGCTTGCAAGGAGGCCATATGGTTAGGCCGTCTAGTTGCTGACCTTGGGATTGATGCTACACCTACACTGCATTCGGATTCTATGAGTGCCATTCAGTTGGCTAAGAATCCGGTCTTCCATGCGAAGACGAAACACATTGAGGTGAGGTATCACTTCATACGTGGTGTCGTGGAGGACAGGTCTGTTGACCTTGTCAAGATCTCCACTGACGAGAATCCTGCAGATTTGCTCACGAAGAGCCTCACTACTGAGCGCTTTGCCTTCCTCAGGAGGTTGATGGGCGTTGGATGAGATGTCACCTTTCCTCACCTATGTACATTTGTACTGTCTTTTCTTTTTTCTTTTCTCTCTCACTAGGGCAGATTCGCCTTTAAGTGGGAGGTTGTTGGGGGTAAAGGCGCCTCCGCCGTGCCGCCCCATGTATTACTACACTGACAGTACCCGCCACTGCACACTGCAGGTAGCGGGCGCCCGTCACGTCACTTTATTCTTTATTCTTTTAGTGACAGTTTGAATAAAGGAAGGCCCGGTCACACATTGTGACGGTTGGAGTTCCCATTTCTTGTCTCTCTCTTTCTTGCTATTGCTCTCCCGCCATAGCTCGCGTGCAAGCTTCGATCCTTCTCACCTTTCAATGCCACTATTGCTTCTAGGGGTAGTGACGATTTTCCTATAAATCGTTGGCCAGTTCCTCCTTCCATCAAACAACCAACAAAATGAATTGAAAAGAAGAAGTTCCGAAAAAAATTTCCAACACCTTCTAGCAAAGGGGAATATCTTAGTATTGAAGATCACGATGGTTATTAAGATAGCTCTAATCATTGCAATCCTTCCAACCATCTCAAGGTTAAGGTGACTTCTCCTTCTAATCTTATCTAGAAATTTAGTCAAGAGCCAATCAAAGCATTGTGCCATGGTGATCCCCAAGGTCCAAAAAAGCTTCTAAATATTTGAACAATTTTCCTTTGCTTATAGATTTAAAATCAAACGAGTCTATGGCTTCCAAGTTATCTTTTTAGTAAACTAGATTTTCTTAGTCTTATGTTTGCTAATGATTGAACCAAAAAGAGTTACAAACTCTTCATAAGTACTCATAGTTCATTTCTAAAATCACATTCAATAGCAATAATATTATTGGAGTTGTCATCTATAAACATGTGAGACATGAACACTTGATCATTCAGAAGAGGCAAACCTTTAAGCTAGATTGTACTTTATAATCATATGATACACGAGTGGTTGTGTGACCAGAGAAAATAACAATGATGCCAAGGGGAAACATTGGTAAATAGATCTCTTAAGATCAAACAAGTGAATAAAGTATCCATTGATATTGATCATTCTTAACAATGAAAGCATTTGTAAAAAGAGCACATGCCAATTGTAATAAACACTATGAAAACCTCACCATTATAGAACCTACATGATGAAATCCCAAGTTATTTTATCATTACCTTTGTCTAAGCCCATATTGATCAAACTAAAGCCACTGCCCAACTCCATGGCATCGTCAAGCAAAAAGGATATTCAAAATAACATCATGAACCCTCTAGTGTGAGCAAATCCACATTTGTTCATACTACATGCTATTTAGTGTATTAGGAAGTATAAATTTAATTCTTAAGGCCATAGCTTAAACATGAGTTTTTGTGGCAAGTTAAATCATACTAGTTGTTATTCTTTAAGTGTGGGTTCTCACCCCAACCTTGATGAGGTCTTCCTTAGCCATGTAAGGAATTCTTGGGGTTCCATAAAATAATTTTCTACCATGGAAACTTCACTTTTGTTGGATAAGCATGTTACAAAGGATGAAAGGGCTTATGCTCTTTCACATGAAGAAGGATAGAGCCTTCGTCTAGATGGATTGATTTGTTAACTTCTATTCTACCATCTAGATTTTCTATGGTGATTATATGAGTAATCTTATCACTCTGTTAGAACATCAAGCACGATGCTAAGAGAGGAGAATCAAGGAGCTATTAAGCTAGTGACATGGCCTTGAAAATGAACTTTTTATAACCTTTGATGAGAAAGTTTTTCAATATAACTTGCATTTCAAAGGGAAGCAATGGATGTGAGGTAGAAGCTATGGAGTCCAGGAGAGAGAGAGAGAGAGAGAGTAATGCAAGTGAGTTATGTGGGTATAAAATGAATGGTGCCCTTATTCTTTGTTACCTTCACTTATATATGATTGTACAATGTGTATGTATACAAGGGATGCCCGATCGGCTATAGGTCGTCGGTCTTTACCCTAACTACCTCCCACTTAAAGGCCAATGTGCCTTTATAGGGATATAAGAGGAAAGTGAACATACTATCCAATGACCATTAGCACTTTCTAGTGTGCAAAGTGTTCAAAAGGTAAACTCTTTGTAAAAATATCTGCAATGTTATTTTTTTAATGGATCTTGACAAGCTCAATGTGCTTGTCCTCAAGAACTTCCTTAACGAAGTGAGACTTTACCACAATGTGCTTTGTCTTTGAAGGAAAGATAGGGACCTATATCAACTAAAATTCACTTTGACTATCATAGTGCAATGTAGGCATCTCTCTTGCAATATCCAAATCTTCCACTAGACAAGTAACCCATATAGCTTCCTTATAGGCCTCAACGAGCTGCAGCAAACTATCCAAAGCCATATATGGCTGCATTTAAGAGATCCAAGAGATTGCACCACTTGTGAAAGTGAAGACAAAACCTATTATAGACATCCTAGAGTCTACATCCCCCTACAAAATTTGCATCTACATATCCAAGAATAGATGCATCCTCCTTCTAAAGCAATTGCACATAAACCTAATGTTATTCAACTATCTCATGGTGCTCTTTACTACCTCCCAATGCTTCTTGCCAAGGTTTGTCATATACCTGTTAACCACACCCACTGTATAGGGAATAAGGAATCTTGGCCATTTCAACCTTTTGCTCATCTAACTTGGGCATGTCCTCTTAGCTAAGTTTCAAACATGGAGACAGCGGAACACTAATAGCCTTCCTTCTCTCCATATTGAAATGCTCCAATATCTTCCCAATGTATTCCTTTTGAGACAAATATAGTATCTTTTCGTCTTGATCTCACATAATATGCATACCAAGAATGTGACCAACATGCCCCAATTCCATGTCAAAGGTTTCATGCAACTTTTTTCTTTAAAGCATTCACATCCTTGACTAACTTCCCAACGATTAGTATGTCATCCACATGAAGAATCAAGATCATAAGGCTACTATCTCCAGCCTTTCTCATGTATAGGTAGTAATTATTCTCACTCCTAGCATGCCCCTAAATTTGCATAAAGGCATCAAACTTATGATACCAATCCCTGAAATCCTATTTCAAATCATATAAGCTCTTATGTAACTTTCACATCAACTTCTCAACCTCCACAACAAATCTCTCAAGTTGTTGCATGTAAATATCCTCATGCAAGCCCCTATATGAGAAAGTGGTCTTTAAATCCACTTGAACCAACTCCATATCCTCTCTAGTGACCAAAGTAAGAATTGTACAAAGGGTAATCATCTCGACTATTGATGAGAATATCTCATCAAAGGCAATCCCATTACTTACATCACAACAAAAGAAACCAACCTAAAACCCATGGTGTGTAGAAAGACATTCTGACTCTCAAAAATAGCGTGCATGTGCATTGTAGAGTCGAACTAAGAAACTATGCAATGGTCTAATATAACAGTACTTTGTCATTCATTCATGAACCAATTCTTATGGTTACCATTTTGCACTTGTTGTGCTCTTTTACGGTGGAAACATTCATTGGCTATATGGCCAGTCTTACCACAATAATGACATGCCATCCGATCTTTGTTATCGGAGTTGAATCCTTGGCCTTGGCCTTTAGGTCCAGTAGCTCCTTTGGTGTACAAAAGGTTTTCCCTAGATGATGGAACACCATCTTTTGCATTCTTGTTCTTCTGTTTATTCTCTTCATTAAGAAGAGAGTGCTCAATATCTTTCTATGACAAATTAGGTACATTTTTGAGAGTAGAGACAAGATTTTCATAAGGATTCTTGTTTATACTAGCAAGGAGTACAGTAATGGCTTCATCTTCATCTATTGTTTTCTTCAGAGTGGCAAGTTGTGTTTTTAAACTTTTGGATTTGTTAATATGCATAGTCATTGAAGTGTTTTTTTTTATGTCAAGCTTATAAAACTGCATTAACAAGTTGACCTTAGAGTTTTTGGCTTGACTTCCAAAGATCCTGTCAAGTTCATCCCAAGCCTTTTTATCATCTCCGATGTCAGAGATATGGTGCAATACATCATCAAATAGTCCCCAGGCAATGATGCCTGGAGCCTTGTTGTTCAACTTTTTCCACTCCTTTATCTTGAGCTGGTCTTCTTCAATGAACCCATCTTCATCATCTTCCTTCTTGCTATCTACATCTCCTACATCATCCTCAAATAGGTCCCACAAGTCCTTTTGCATAAGGTGGTACATGGTTTTCTCCTTCCATGCATGAAAGCCTTCTCCATTGAACTTGGCTATTTGCTCAAGTTTTTCCATGTTAATCAGCTTCAAATAGCTGAGATAATACCAGAAAGTAAGTTGCCCAAGAACACAAGTATATTAGTGCCAAATAACACTAGTCGAGTATCAATAGATACTATGCTTGAAGATGTGAAGATCTTTATGTTAAGCTTGATTTTATTGGTGATTTCTCCCCTTCTTTTTTATTTAATGGGAAAGAACTTGCTAAAAATTGAGTGAATCACCAAATCAGAGGTATAGGAACTTCCTTGAGCTAAGAGAGGTTTGAAAATGAAGTGAAAAGAAAGCTTGAGGTGAAATGGGTATGGTGTCTTGGTCTTCTCTTGAATCTTTGTGGATGACTTCTAAGCTTAGTAGGAACTTCCAGATCTGTAGTTAGCTCCAGAGAATGTAGCTCAGTGATTAAAATCACTGTTGATGATAATAGTAAGAGAAAGTCAAGCTTTCAGGTTTCTAGCTAAGGAGTCTTTAGGGTTTTTGACAGACTTGACTGGTTTTTTTGTCACAACAGCCTATAGAGGCAATCATCTGATGAATCCTTTGATGGGGAAAGAGCTCATGAGCCAACTTCAATTGCCCTATGGTCCTAGAGAAGATCATGGCATGTGCGTGCATCAATAGCAATATGACCAGAGGAGACGTAGATCTAAACAACGAGGATGAATTTCAGCAATGCTAGCTTATATTGGAGTTAATGTCGAGCTATAAAGTGGTACAGACAAGTGCCCTGAGGTGTAGAGAATATGTCTAGAAGAAAGCTTGAATAGATATTGCGTAATTTGGGAGATTCAAAAGCTCCAAGTGCTGCAAGTCCAGTCTGGCTATGGCAACCATGAAAGCTAGAATGAAGGTAGAGGTGAAAATGAGGTCATAAGCTAGTATTGAACTAGACTGAAGTTAAGAAATCTTGAGAGAGCAAAGAGGAGAGCTAGATTAAACTAGGCCATGCTCAACTGAGCTCTGATACCATGTTAGAAGACGTGGATTTAGAGCATGGCATGAGCTATGGAGGATGGAAGATGTAGACATGACTCATGTAGACATAGACATAGACAAGACCAATTGTCACACAAGTGAATTAGGTTCCAAGATTGAGACAGACTCATAAACACAATCTTGTGTGCAAGACAATGACACAGACACTTGATTGAAGGACAAAAGTATTATGACAATTCTTGAAAAGTGAACCAAGTACATCATTATATAGTCTTTGACCTTTCTCCGCTCTCCTCACTATGCATGTGGGATTCAAGTCATCTCTTCTTGGAGCATACATCGTTTGTCATTTCTCAACACATGTATGTTGTGGGGCTTTCATATAGTCTTTTATCATGTTGTAAACTTAGTTCTTTTGCGTGGAAGAAGAATAAAGAAGAACCATAACGACAAAAGTATTTCCACACACCAAAAACGGTAAAAAATACCTAATTACAAGCCCAAAATAGACCAAGGGATTGCAAATGGAGTGCCATGCGAAGCCAAGCGATGATTATCCGAATTTTAAACTAACATAAAATTAATGTAAAAATATTATTTCAACACTCCAAAAGACATGATTTTTTTGCAAGCTTCTTCAACATAAAACAACCACCACTAGAGGCCAAGTACATGTAAATTGCCTTCACAAATCAATTTCAACCTACAAAATTTCTGCAAGTGACTATAAACTAGAATGGTAAAACTTTCAAGACAATTAATCCATGGAAATCTATGAGCAATCCCAAGCCCGAAGTAATCTAGGAGCCTTCGAGTGCAAGCTAATGTCCAAACCAGACTTGTTTTGTTCTGTGTAAAACAGAGAATTGATAACTGCATAGAATCAGCTTTATGATTACTCAAATCTATAATTCTTATCATGCTCTTTATTTTGAGCTACAGAACACCTCAATCCAATGTCACAAAGAATAGCTATGGCCATAATATGAAAGTGTTGCCAAGCTGCCATTATTGTCCACGCCTTTCATAGCATGGCCTATATCCACTCCAAATGGATAGAATGGCTCAAAGTGAATGATTGAAATGCATTTTTACTTTCTTATCTATTGTATATATAGTTGAGAGGTTTAAAAAAGGAATAGAATGGTGATTTCTCTTCTCTTAAAAAGCTTCAATGTTGCTTAATCTCTTTGAGCATCCAAAACCTCTTTCCAGGCATCCAAAGCTAAGATGATTTGCATCAACTCTAACCACCAATGGCTTTCCAAGTGCAAGAAAATTGGGCTATGGAAGCCTGAAATCAAACTCAATGGCTCCCCAAGACAAAGAACGTGTTTGCCTTAGATGTAGAGCTTAGTGATGAGAATAGTCTCTCTATCAAGATGTGGACAACAAACACCAATGTCGAAGAAGAAGCTCGAATCCTCAAGCTCATGACAAAACTTCACTCATCGTGCTTCTCACTCCAAGCATGAGCTCCCACAAACATTGAACACTGCTTTGATACTGGTTAAGAGGGAAGGATTGGTAGGATGTGAGGTAGAAGCTATGGAGCATAAGAGGGTAAAGAGAGAGATAGATACAAGCGAGTTACATGGCTACAAAATGAATGGTACCCTTATTCTTTATTATCTTCACTTATGTATGATTGTATAGTATGTATATATATAAGGGGTGCCTGCTTGTCTATAGGTCATTGGCCTTCACCCCAATAACATTCTCATTTTTTTACATCTAAAATATTTCTTATGCTTAGTCAAACTTTCCAATATACCCCTTTGAAATTTTGCAAAAGTCTCAACATGCCACTCACTATTTTTACAAAATTTTTATTTCTACATGATAGTGCAAGTTGTTATGAAAATAAAATTTACCCCCAAGTGTAGAATGATAGAATAATGAGTTTTTACTCCATCATACACTACTAAAATGAAGATGGTTGTGAAGCATGGAGATAATGGCACTATGCTTGAGTTCATTAAGGGTGTTTCTTTCTCAAGGCACTCAAGAGTAGATCATTTTATGTAATTGTCTTCTTTATGCATATAATAAGGTGTCAAGGACTTGCCTTTGAGGAAACATTGAGGAAATGAGAGGAGTTGAGGAACTAGGGCAAGATTATCATGATTGATGATGGTAGCACAAAAGATAAAAGCTAGTACTTACAAAGGTGAAAATGCCTAGTGCAGTATCGAGGTATTGATAAAAGCTAGTACTTACAAAGGTGAAAATGCCTAGTGCAGTATCGAGGTATTGGGCATAATTTGGCAAACATGATTTAGGTAATTTAAAACAAAAAGCATATAATTGGAAGGAGACTTAAGAGAAAAGAATGGATGCTCACCTACAAAAAGTCAAAAACATCCATTTGAGAACTTTAGATACATTGAAATTGCATTGTATTAGGGGCCAATAAACATCTAAAGAACCCAAATAATTATTGCAAAAAGAACAAGTCAATGCAATAGGTAAGAGATACATAATTGGTATCCTAGAACTTAAGCATCCAATTGAGCAAGGGTATTGGCACCTTAGAAGAGGCCCGTAACTTTGATTTCTTAAACCATCACAAGGGGGTCTCCTCTTGATGATATGTCCCTATGTTCTAACTCCACACCTCCATTTCCTAAACCACCACATGGGGTCCCTCATTAAAATTTTGACTCCACTCTTACACACAATTGTGCCAATCTCCATGAAAAGGCAAACGAGCATATGTATGTGTCACTAATCAACTTACGACACACTTGACTTACTTGAGTCTCACCCTCTCTTGAGTCACAAAGCATTGAAGTGCTTCCATATCAATCTTCAACATCATCACCTAAGGGAAACCACTCTCTTTGTGTACCTATATAAAAGCTAAGATAATTGACTATTTAGGGTTCTCTCAATAAGAGCAAGAGAAATGTTTATTGTTTGGCATTAGCAGTCTTTGTAAGAGTAAGGCCACATATGGAGGCCCTTATGAAGCAATGCAAGGACAACATTCATAAAGCTCAAGAGACAATGAAGGTCTATGCGGATGAGAAAACAAGACATATAGAGTTTGAGGAAGATGAATGGGTCTTTTTGCAGGTTCCCAAGTCACGTTATGCTTCTCTTAAAGGAGGACAGAACAAACTTGCTCATAGGTTTTATGGTCCTTATCGTATTATCAAGCGAGTTGGGGATCTTGCTTATCCACTAGACTTACCTTCCAACACAAGAATCCATAATGTCTTTCATGTGTCTCAACTTAAAAAGTATGTGGGACCTCAAATTCAAATTCTTGAAGAATTACCTCCCTTGGATGATGATGGTTTAATCATCTATGAGCCCGAGAAGATTATTGGCAAGTGAGAGAAGGTTCTAAAGGATGTATTCTTGTTGAATACCTTATCAAATGGAAGGGTTTGCCTGTAGAAGAGTCTTCATGGCAACAAACATCATATTTGGAACAATTTCCATGGCTTCAGCAAGAGGACAACTCATAAACAAAGCAATAAACAGCTTGTTGTATTAAATTTCCGTGACAATGTAAATTGTCTTATTGGCTTCAAACTTTGATTTTAAAGACATGGTTGGATACTACATGTTGTCCTCTACATTTCTATATCTCAAGCATGGAAATCGGCAACTTCTAGCTCAAGATATGGCCCGTTTTGTACTACAACCTGTTTTGGACAATTTACAGCAGCCTGTTCCATTTATGTGGTCCATCTTCATCAACTTCTATGATCTTCATCAACATGGAGCTTTATTTCAGCATGGATTCCAAATGCTTCAAGTGATCTTTGTAATCATCCTTGTAATTTGTTCCCAATTCAACTTTGAGAACAAAGCTCTTTTAGGCCAGGATGGCTTGTAATAAAGCATAAGTCACCTTAGTCTAGAGTAGGCTAGGGTTAAGTATAAAAGGGGGAGATGTAACTTGTGAGGGATCTTTTTTTCCATTTTCAAAAAATACATGTTTTGAGGCTCCTTCCTCCCACCAACTAAGAGGGTGCATGCTCTTGGCTACCAAGATATGGGGTGCATACCATGTCCCACCTTGACATGAGGTGAATATTCATGTTACAGCTTACATCTTTGATTCTCAGCCTTCCATGGTAATATTACTTCAAGCTTAGCTACCTTGGCTATAGCTACTTTACAAAATGGTGTATTTCTTGTATTTCTTTGTAAGAATGGTATATTTCATGAATTTCCAATTATTTGATTTGTTGTGAGAACTGGTTTATTACAGCAAGAATGAGGGGAAGGCACTAAGGCTTGGACCACTTACCTCATAGGATTCAAACATTTGAGAAAAATTTGGAACAAGAATCTAACTCTTGGCAACTCACGCTCTGCTTTGCTAAGAAGGCCAAATGTAAGGCATGGTTTGATAGACATGTCAAATAATGATCCTTTGATAAAGGTGACCTGGTTCTTTTACATTTGATTAAAGTCCACAAATAGAAGCTCAAACTTTGAGACCTCGGACCCTATTGTATTCATATAATTAGCAAAATGTGCAATGTGGAGTTAAAAACCTTAGATGGATAGAGTATCAAATAGTTTAATGGCAGCCACACAAAAAGATACTGCCCTCTAGGATATTATTTCATGTGCCACCTGTGAAGGAGTGCGATATTCTAGTCAAATCTATCACGGTGGTGGTAGAATAAACCTAGTATGAACAAATGAAGCAATAATCTCAACTTCACATTCAACCCTTAATCAAACTTTCTCCCACATCTACAATTTTCAATATTAAAGCAATGAAAGTCATAATACCTTTAGGATCACAGGAAGACCTCACAATATTTCCAGCATATCTCTTCATTCGGTTGACCTGAGCCAAAGTTGAGGTTGCTAACACGCTTATTGATGAGGGAGATGTTTTTAACACCCTTCCTTACTACTACTATAAAGAACTAGGTCAATCTCACCTACAACCAATTGATGCTAAATTGAATCCTATTGTCTGGAGGCAAATCCCAATTGTTGCTAGTAAATGTTGCTTGAGTCCTACTTGTTGCTAGGAAATGTTGCTTGAGTTCCTCAAATTTCGATAAGTCCTTGAGTCTAGTGGTGGGCACGTGAGTGGGAAGTATTCATCGTATTTGCATTTATTTTTTGGGGAGTTCATGGAAGAGTTGCTCTAAGATGGGAATGCTCTTGTGGTACAAGTGTTCTTGCTCTTCCCAAAGTGGGATACCATTGGGAGGCAAGTGAGACCATATCATCATTTGCTAAACTCAAATCAATTATTACAAATAGTTTAGCAAAAGTACTAAAGGTTAAATCAAGTTCCAAAAAGCATTCCATAGATAGGTTAGTGACCTATGTTCCTTGATCCTGAAGGAAGACACATTAATGTTGTCCTCCATAGATAGGTTACCTAAGCTTTTGATTGAGGTGTAGGCTAATGGTACTAGTGTGAGGTAGTGTGGTATTGTTTTGTACGGCTTCAAAGTTTCTTTAGTTTGGCATTTGATGCTGAATAAAAGAGTTCAAAGCAGGGTGCTTTGGTATATAAACCATTATAGGCTTGGAACTATCATCAAGTGTGGATGTCTCAAAACCTTTCATGAAGAGCGGTTGGACTTTTTTGTGGATTTTGGTGGTTGGGTTTGTTTTGCCTACTCTTCCTATTGTTTTTCCAAAGAGGGAGTATACGCATACAATTACAATTGTCATGCTTCTTAATTTAATTGCTTGTAGTAGCTTGTGTAGGAAAAGCTAATGGCTCTTGGTGGCATAAATTCTTGGGCTTAGATTGCTTAGGAATCTAGAGATATCAACAACATTGATAGTATCCTTGTGTGTGGTAGGGCTTTGGGTACCCATTGAGGCATTTTGTGTGGCCTTCATTGAGTTCTTCTTTGACTTTGAGCTCTCCTTTGAAAAGATTTGGTGGCCCAAGTAGATTTTAGTCCTTGTTGGGGACTTGTTCTCGAGACTCCATTATAGTTGAGGAGATAGGCTATACGTGCTTGTAGAGTACAGATTTTGAGCATGTGCAGTTAGGAGTTATTCAAGAAGAGTAGCATTTGATGTTGCTAATGATTATTGTGGTGATGGGATAGAAGCAATGATTTGTGTGTGTCCCGTTGTCAAATCCCTAGAATTGAAAGCTAAGATGGCCCTTGCATAAATTGCAAGTGAATTTTCTTGTCAACATATTTGACATTGTGGAGCATTTGAATGGTCATTCCAATAGAAGTTTTGTTTGAACCTCCTTGTGTGGCAAAATGTAGAAGAGGAGAGGAATGCTTTTAGTCTCCACAATAAACACGAACTTACACACTCTTCAAATTGTTTCATAAAGAGCTGGTACACATTGTAGTATGACATCACCACTATAGGTAGCTATCTTATCACCATAGCCAAACGGCATCATACTATCTATTGGCCACAAGATGATCCCATCTATTGTGAGACCATGTCTCTCAAATCAATTATCTAAGCAACAAACTTGACTCACGTAAGGACTTCATAATTTATTCGCTCTTGGATAAAATCCTCATTGAAGTTGCCTATCACTTTAACGGATCCTTGTTGCTTAGCAATATCAATTCTAGCCTACACATGTTTATGGCCAACCTTCTGATCTAGATGCCCTCATTGAGTTTTGACTTTTATGATTGCAAGCTTCCTAAAACAACTATAACGAACAATCCATTTTTTCAAAATACCAATAAAACAATACTTTAAACCACAACAAAAAGAAAAAAAAAGTTCACACATATTAACTAACTTCTTTAAGATTAGAAGTTTGAACTTTTTTTTGTAGAGGGACAAAATCTAAAAGCTACTGGGCATCTCCATGTGCTCCATGCATCAAGATTGTGACCATCCACATGGAGTAAATTTTTTAATGACTTGGTGAAGAGGTAAAAATGAGATAAGTGAATCAAGTTTAATATTTCTCGTCAAACAATTCTAAAAGAGAATTTTTCTTATTATCTTGCAGATGGCAACCCAATTCAACTTGGAAGTGAGCATGCGGAGAGTAGGTCCTCTTCAATTTTAGATACTAGCCAAGCTACAAAGCCTTGTTAATAAATACCAAATCACCAAGAGCTAATAGCTTGGAGCTACTATGGATTGGCTAATTATATTAGGGACATAGGAAGTCAGCTTTACTTCATGACATATGAAGGTCTTATTAGGAATTATGACAGAGACACTAAAATTAGCAAGTTCATCTACTTGCTAAAATTTGGCTAGTGCTATGAAGAGAGGGAGGAAAATATCAAGTTTACCCAAAACCGATAGATGAGACCCTAGGGATCAAAGTAGGAATAGCAAAGTATGTAAGAACACAGTGAACACGTGTCACAAAGATGGGATGGTGAACAATAAAGGGTAAAGACTATCTTAGAAGATGAATTAAAGGTTGTAGCATAGGTGTTCCATCACCTATTCACACAACTATTCTAGCAAGAATACCAAAATGGTTATTAGAGGCATGGCAAGGAAATTGGTCAAGCAGGCACTCTTTGGTTAGAATGTATCATTGAATCCTTGAACAAAGCCCATAAGTTTCTTCTAAAGGATCCAAGGGTGAAGATCAATTGCATAGAAGCAAGGAACAACATCATCAACTATGGTAATGATCTCACTCAGATCATTGCCACTAGCTTAGGAGTCTTTCTCCAAGAGATCTTGCCATCAAATTATATAAGCCAACTTGCACCACAAAAGGACTTGATTGGAGAACAAGACACTTAGAGATTCCAAACTCTAGTGAAGAACAAGGTAGGCAACAAAAGAAGCAAAGGGAAGAAGTAGAAGTAAGCTTGCCTTGAGAACTCTTTGACGAAGGGGAAATTGAAGAGTAGCGGGTTGTTAAGGAGTCTAGGAGTGGAGAAATCTATAGGCTAAAATGAAGAAGAACAAGAAGGCTATGAAAGAGGTATATGTAAAACCTATGAGAAAGCAATGTGGAAAAAATATATGTCCCTTCCACAAAGGTGATAGAAATCCAAACCAAAAGAAGGGAAGGTAGTTCTAGCACAAAAGCTCTAAAGCACATGTCAATGTTGAGGTGCACCAATATTATGAGCAAAGCAGGGTGGTTAATAGCTTCAAATTTGATCATATGGACTGTAGAAAACCTACATGCAAAAATTGCAAAAATCTTGCAAGTTGCATGTCCAAGAGGAGCAAGATGACATCCCCACAAAATTGGAGCAACAAAGGACTATTGCATCAACAACATTCCCTCCTCCATAGTGTTTCATTAAGATGCTGGATATAATTTTTGTGTCAAAACCGTAACATCCTAAAGCCCTTGCTAATTAAAGATCCATCTTACCTTAATGTAATAATAACTCATATGAAACCGATGGTAATGAATCGAACAAAGTGAACTAATAAGTTATTATGCCAAGAGAATGTATGCAAGCTCAAGAGCTTTCATCAATAGAATTTGTCAGTCATAATTTGGTATGACTTGAGGCTCCCATAAGAACTCATTGGTAGATAGGCTAGAATAAGATGTTTATAAATCCTTTTGAGAGTCTTATATAATATTTAATTTTACATATTTTTGAGCTCGGGATGTGAAGGCAAGATTGAATAGACTAGAAGTTACCTTTGATACCATTCTAGTATATTTTTAGTGAGTAATCATATGGAAAATCATGATCATATATATGTATACTTGTCTATTTGATGTATGTGTTTTAGCTAGTTCAATAATATTAGATGTTCAAGAAACTTTGATTACCAAATCTTTGAGCATAGATTGTGGAGGTAGCTCCAAAAGTAACACAATGATATTGTCCTACCTTGAAGTAATTGGATGCAATTAGCATAGTTCCATAGTTCTAGAGTCAACAAATACATTTAGAATCATCAAAAAAGTATTATGGTATACTACTTTTGTGATCCATAGAAATATGGCATATAGAAATGTGCATTATTAACACTAAATCTCTCATGGTGGACACCAAAAAGGAGTGGGAGATTGGTTAACACCATCTCCCCACCTCTTGGCACAATCATCCAAAGCCAAGATGATACCCTCTTTAAGACTAGTCCCATTGGCCCGTTGTTGAGAGAGAGAGAGAGAGAGAGAGAGAGAGAGAGAGAGAGAGAGAGAGAGAGAGAGAGAGAGAGAGAGAGAGAGAGAGAGAGTCTAAATTTGGATGTTTTCCCAAATTTTATGAAGTATAGAAAGGAAGATGGTGTCATTATCCTATTTCAAACAATTAATGACATCTCAAGTTCTAAGAGTGTGGCGTGATGGACTTGCCAAGGTCAACCTAGCCTCAAAATAAGAGGAAACAAAAGCCTTGTATTTAGATGCGGATATGAAGATTGAGGAATAGGTAGACCTAGGTAGGTGTTTTGCATGAATTTGAGGACCTATGTTCTTAGAAGTACATAACATAGACACGAAAGGGGATACCATGATGCTAGTGACTCATGCCATTCCGATGGTTCCAAATGCCAAACCCTCCAAACATAGGCCATATCTCATGAATCCACATTATGCAACACACAACACAACACAAGTGAAAAAGGAGATCCAAATGCTTGTATGAGGGGTTTGTTGATAAAGTTGAGCACATGGTTTGGGTATCACCAATTGTCATGGTATTGAAGATTTGAGTGTGTATAGACTATAAAGATGTAAATGAAGCAACAAAGAGAGACAATGATCCCCTCTTTCACAAAGAGCATGTTTAGAGAATATAATAAGGGAAAAAAACTAGAGAAGGTAGTAAGGGAAAAAACTTATAGCTTATTGGATGGGCCTTTAGTATATAATAAGGTGCGACTTCATCCAAAGAGTCAATATAAAGATAGAATTTGTGATGAATGTGGAGCCTTGTAGATATATTCATACCATTTGTAAATGAGGGATGGGCCTTTAATATATAATCAAGTGTGAGTTGATCCAAAGATTCAACATAAGATAGAATTTGTGATAGATGGTAAGTCTTGTAGATATAGTTAATGTAAGATAGAATTTTTGATGGATGGGGGAGTCTTGTAGATATAGTCGTATCATTTGGAGTAAGAAGCACTCTCGCTACATTCCAATGGATCATGTGTAGCATATTCAAGAATGTGTTTGAGTAATTCCTTAAGGTGTTCATGGATGGCCTGTATTCACATCAAGTGACTTGAACTCCTTTGGTGCCTATGGAAAGCATATGCATGTTAGAAGGATAAAGTCTCTTGGATCCCCTCAAGTTTCTATTTTGAGTTAGATGCCATATATGATATTGAGATGCATAGTGTCTGAGAATGGCCTTTCTAAAAATATATCAAATATTAAGGTTTTTGTTGGACTTTCCTTGCTAGCCAATTGTAACTATGTTTAAACGTTTAGGGGCCATGTTAGTTGTTATTTTAGGTTTATCTTGGAATTTGCTTCATTGATTGGGCTTTTGTAGAAGTTCTTAATCATTTTATTGGACCATTGAATGCCAAGAGGCCTATGAAAATCTTAAGATTTCTCTCTTTAGTATGCATGTCCTTTTAAAGCCCAATATGCACATAAAGATGCCTTTAAGTATGTTATTGGTGTGGTTCTTTGTTAACTTGAAGAGGATAAATTGGACTATCTAGTTAGCTTTACGAGTAGGCAATTGAGTGAGATAGAGATTAACCATACCACCATGGAACAAGAAGAGTTTGCAAGATTGTGTCCCATTAAGAAGTTTTGAATTTATTTCATTGCCTCTCCACTTTTATCTCTTTTATTAATAATCAAACTCTAGTTTATCTTATTAATTATCCTTATAACATTCACCTCAATGACCTATTGGTATTCCTTTGGTTAGAATGATGAAGTCCCAAGCGGGATCTAGGATGATCTCCCTAATGTTGACATGTTTCTCATTAACTTGGATACTAACATCTTTAGAAGAAACCTAAACCTACATTGACTTGAGGAAACTATAGAGCTACTAGAGAGATGGCTTAAGAACTAATAGAGAAACCTAGGTGTAGAAAAATGTTAATTGGAGTCTTCTCATACTAGTTAGTGGCTTGACAAGTGTACTTTTAGGGGTAGGATGGTGTTCTTGAACAATGGGTGTGTGAACATGAGTATTGCTTTGTGTTAGGAGGAGCACATGTAGGAATCATGGATGGGCACTTTAATGCAAGTAGCATTGTTATGACCATCACCAACCCAACTATGGTATCCCTTGCTTTCTTTAAAGATGCCACGATTAATGTTTACTAAAGTCCCTTTCTTTCTTTAAAGATGCTATGATTAATGGTTACTAAAGTCCCCTAAGTGGTGAAGGAAAAAATGGAGTACAATGCTATAATAGTGTATAGATCCTTTGAGATTGGGAAATAGATTTCATAGGGATTAGTTGAGCTACTTAATAAATATAGGAAAGTTATATCTTGGTGGCCATGGATTGTCGAAGAAGTGGATTAAAGAAATATCCTACCAAAAATTCAATTCCAAAAATCACTAAGCGCCTCTGAGAAAATACAATTTTGCAGTATGATGGTTGCCAAACCTTATTAGTGAGACCAAGGATCCCATTTACCAAGGCTCTCATTTTATTAACAAGGTGATTGAGTATCTAATTAGTACCTTTATGGTCATTCATAGCCAATCCCCCAACCCTGAAGAAGAAGGACGATTCAACAAACAAAGTCCTTCTTAGTCCTAACCAAAACAATTCATACCTCCTACTTAGACTATGAGAATAAACTCACATATGCCTTATGGGTCCATCAAATGGTCTACAAGAGTGCTGCAAGTGAAACACCCTTCACACTTGTCTATAGAATAGGATTACTCATGATGGTTGAACTTAAGGCCCTATTTTGAGAGAAGAAATCCAAAATAAGTGGATAAGAAAAGGGCTAAATGACTAGCAAGACTCAAATGATTAAACATAACAAGTCACCCATGTCATGATTGTAAGAAAAGTTGAAAAGAAAACATGAATTGGTGGTAGACACACTGAGCAATAAAAATTTTAAAGTATGCAATCAAGTATTTCTCTAATCTATTAAGGCCATGAAATCTCTCCTCTATTAGGCCCATAAAAGAGTACTAGAATCTGAAGGATTGGGCTCGTATATCTTCAAGGTCATCTCATGAATAACCAATGTGGAATTGATGACAAATGTGATACATTTTGGATTCTATAAAGGTAGGAACAACATGTCCTTGGTTTGCAATAAAATGAAAACACATGGCAATAATGTGAGCACTGTGAGTGTATCAAATTCATCCTTGGTCTCAATAATGAAACCAAAATATTGGCCTCTATATTAGAGCTCAACGATGCGACATTGATAGGGATTCTTATTCTTTCAAGACCTCAACACACTTGTTGCTCAACTATCTTTCACCTAGTTGGCTCGGACTCCAAACTTCAAGTCATTATGCTCTCTTGTTGTGCTCCTAATGCAAGCAAGAAAGCCAAATAACTCAAGAGGGTATAGTAGACTCACCTACCTACCTTTGCCATGTTGTAGTTTGGATGTTGTTGAAGATTCAATGGTTTTCTCATGATCCATGTGGTGCTCCTTGATTTCTTCATCCTCTCCTTCACATCTAATGCAATCCATAATGGCTCTACAAATGTGATGAAAAAGATAAAGAAGAAGAAGAGCTTCTCCAAACACACACACACACACACACACACACACACACACACACACACACACACACACACACACACACACACACACACACACACACACACACACACACACGCACACGCACACGCACACGCACACGCACACGCACACGCACACGCACACGCACACACACACACACACACACACACACACACCCCTCACCCTCCAAGCTATAGAAGCCAAAGGGAAGAATAGGAGACGAGCTTCACTCTTGGAGTCCCTCACTCAAGCTCTCACTCACTCACTCACTCTCTCCAAGCAATGGTGCATGAAGAGGATAAATAGGAAGTAAGGAGAGTGGCAATTCTCAAAGTTGCACACAAAAGAATGAGGTCTCTATTCAAGTTGACACGATATAGGTCTATAGAACACACAAGAATTATCCATATTAGTCTAGCCTCAATATGACTTTCAAAAATATTAGTCTTGGTTTCACATACATTAGGGCTTTGTTTTAGGGTTCCCACATAAGTTGGGTATTCTCACCCTTTTTCCAACAATTTCATGACTAGTCCTTTGTTTTGGATGCAAGTTGGCTTATGTGGATACAATATATATAAAATAGAATAAATATTATCGACAACCTTCACATCCATTACAACTCTTTCAAATGTAACCTCAGGTGATAATACAATTTTCATGGGAGTGAGCTCCTCACCTCTCCAATAATTACAAAATGAATGTGTCCTTATTCATAGTAGTAGGGAATAAGTTGGAAAACTTATAAGAGCACTCTATGGATATATTCTACCTAGATTGGTACTTTAAGCTTCTTCTAAATTTTGATCATGAACCAAAAAATTTGTTGACATCCTTCAGTCTTTTCCAATCCCACACATTGATTTTGTTTTCAACCTTTTCTCCTTCAATAAATTTCCTCATGAGGATTAAATTAATCTTACATCAAATCCCCACTTTATGATATATCATTGGATACCTCTCAAGGAATACAATCTAACACTTCACTTCAGTGCTTGATGGCTTTCTAATTTATATGCTCAAGTTATGCTAGGTATTTTAATGTTAGCTTAAAAATCAAGTCATTGTTTTAACATCTCTTACTTCTCTATCCAAACTTTGTCATGTTATATGTCAATGGAAAGGTCTTAAGAAGTAGATTATAAATATCTAATATTTGACCATTTTGGCATCAATTTGCAAAAAAATTAATGTGCTCCCAATTTACATAACAAAGATGATGTGCCATTTCTTAGAGGGCCAAAGTTGAGTCTAGATTAAGCTTAATATAGTCTACCACCCTTGGACATCTCAAATCCTACTCTAAAGATAGAAGCATCAAAGGATGTGCTTAAAGAGATGGACTTATAAGTCAAGAGATTAAAGCACTCCAAAATTTCTAGATAGGTTTCTCGAATAATCAAGAATCAAAAGAACATTAAGAGAAAGAGACATAGTTTCCCTAAGGGTAAGACCAAATAAGAGCTCATTATCTTTGGGAAAGTACAATAAGCTTATCCTAGATACTATGGACCCTATGAGATATTAAGTCTCTAGGAAAGAAACCTACAAATTTAAGCTCCCACAACATCTTATGTAAATTGAAAGGATTCTTGATGCATATAGAGAAGTCTGTAACGCCTTGCATTGTAGAGAACTTTTTGCACAATGGAAAGACTACTTAAAAGAAGATGTGGCACAGGTAGAGGGAGCCACGCTTGAAAACAACATAGCTACTTTCTTTTGAAATGAGGACATCTCAAATTTTCAAGGGGGGAAGCAACTAATGTACCCATTATGCAAGGCATCCATTTGAAACCATGATGACTTAGAATTGTAAATCATGATTAACCTAATTAAACAAAATCTTTTATTTGGAACATTTAGTGGTTGAGCCCTTATGAATATCGAGTACCTTAAAGAGTGAAAGTGTTGTTGGAAAATAACAAGATTTAAATATAATGATAAAACCAATAATAGTCTAAATTGTATGTTAAGAAATAGCACATTAGGCTCAAAAAATTAACTATCCTAGAATTATATAGTACTCTAACGTGATACAAAAGAGCTCATTAGATTAAAATTTGAGCTCTGAATGGAAATAGGTTGTCACAAAAGGGTTATTAAGAAAATTAGAAATAAGAAAATAATTATCACTCTCATGTTGTTAGGAGTACAAAAGTTGAAAGAGATAAAGTAAACTCAAATTAGAATATTCCAAAATTGGAAAAAGCTCCATAGGTTTCGGAATGTATCTTGCAACATCCCCCCTATCTTGCCTATATAGACACCCATTATGGGAGCTTGAAAGTACATTCTCTCTCTCTCTCTCTCTCTCTCTCTCTCTCTCTCTCTCTCTCTCTCTCTCTCTCTCTCTCTTTCCACCTAGACTCTCAAGAAATGCCATGAGGATTCTCTATGAGCTTTAGCCCCAACTTTCGAAGCATCATCATCATCATCATCACCATCACCATCACCATCATTCTCAACCTCTTGATAAAATCAATTGCACATTCTTGTCCCAAAACAATTGTATGCTACCCATAAGCATCTCTATCACACACACACACACACACACACACACACACACACACACACACACACACACACACACACACACACACACACACACACACACACACACACACACACACACACACACACACACACACACTTAAGCTCGTAATCTTACAATTAGAATACATTATTTTGACCTTGCTTATCAATTTGGCTCTCACTTATCACTAGTTCTTTTTGGGTGTAGATGCCCATGTTTACAAAAAAAAATCTCAACTTTTCCAAGATTAAGCTAAAAAGTCATTTTTGTATCTTATAGAGTGGTTTCTAGCTTGTGCCTACAATCTAAAAGAGTATGAGTAACTTGAAGTGCTTTTGAAGCGACAAAGCTTGCCATCAGAGTAAGAAGATCAATGATGCTATAGCACTAAAGATACATTGCTACCTTGGTATTGAGTTCATTGAGGACAAAACGATGGCCAAAGTACTAGTAGAATATCTAAATCAATAATTGTAGTTCAATGTGATGAATGTGGTCCAAGTGATGCAAAACTAGGCTTTTGTTTTAAATTATTATTGTTACTTATAAATAACATTACATCAAGATATATGAAAATCTTAGATTAAACAAGCATATGTAAAAATATAGATAAAAACCTCCAAAAGTATATAAACTCAATGATAAATTACTCAAAGATTAGTTACACAACAATTAGAAACACAACCAAAGAAAATAGAAATCGCAAGAAATGTAAGAGACTTGAGATCCTAGAAAGAGATTGGAACAACAAAATGATTACCATGGTTAAAATTTTTACTCTTGCTTTGTGTTTCTTATTCTACTCTTTTGAATAATGAAAAGACAATAATAGCAAGAACTACTTATGGAATGGATGATTTTGATTGAGATTGCTAAGACCCAATGGGAGTAATCCTTGAATCCATACTTGCAATAGTCAAATAAGGAGAAACTTGCAAGGAAAGTGACCCTTGGAATCCCCTGTGTTGATTATTCTCATCCATTGATTGATTGCCAAATGATTGTCTTAGATGGGTGTTAGATTATTGTTAAGGTGAACCTCTAGATGTTTCCCTACAAACGAGGACCATAACTTCCAAGACCAACTAAGTTTATTATTTCTAGAAGGAAGACTAGATGATGTGGGTCATGGAACTATTGGTTTTGATTGATTGGGGCACCTTACTTCAACCTACTAGAACACTTGGGCTTCACTATCTTAGTGGGAGTGTAGTGGTGAGCACAAGCTCAACCGCCAAGATTCACGGACCGCTTATTGTTCAAGGGTTTCAAGCGAGCACTAATGGCTACCTCTCACATAGCTGACGTGCTATCCTTATCTATGAGTGTAGCGAGCTTACCTTGATGCTCGATTGAGTTGCTTCGTCTCTCAAGCACTCCGATAGCTCCACGATTCTTGATGCAAGCTCAAGCATCCTCAAGTCTCCACCTCCAAGCTCCATCCTCCATAGCCGCACGTGAGACAAGACAAGAGAAGAGAAGAGGAGAGAAGAAGAAGAGAGGAGATGATGGAGAGCTTCATCTCCTTGATTCCTCACCCTCACACCCTCACACACTCACTCCCTCACACTCTCACACTCCCTTCCTCAAGCACACACAAGCAAGCAAAGAGAAGAGAAAAAGAGAAGAAGGTGAGTCTCTTGTTGCCACACACACCAAAAGAATGAGCTCTCATTCATCTTTTGAACTATATATACAAAGCCCTAAATCCCCTTTGGGCGGTCATTCCCTTTTTACATGGCTAGCCATAGCCCAAGCCCTTTTTTCCATTGTTCTCCTATCTTCCTAGCTTTCTTCCTACCGCCCATCTACATTTACAATTTGCACGGGTCAGAGCTCCACCCGGCGCTCTTAAAATAAATCATGGTGTGCCTTGCTCTCTTTTACAAAAGTATTGACTTGCGCTTTTTCTTATGCATCTCTCCTTGATTTAGGACTTTTTCACACTTTTTGTGTTTTCTAATTTTTCTTGCTGTGCCCTTAGTTCTCCATTCCGAATTTTCCTTGGTCCTATCTTCTGCTTTAGATTTTTTGGATAACATTACTCCCCTCCTAGATGAGTGCTAGTCCCATGGCACTTGCTGGGTGGTGAGTCGGACGGTGGTGCTAGGGTAGCTAGGTGGCTTTTTGAGGTTGTATACAAGCCATGTTGGGGGGTGGGTTGGAGGGATTTATGGAACTGAAAGGTTCTTGAGTTGGGAATGAACCCTGGTGTTAGAGGGATTTCTGGACCTATTGGAGGGATTTATGGAACCGAAAGGTTCTTGAATTGAGAATAAACCCTGGTGTTAGAGGGATTTATGGACCTGTTGGAGGGATTTATGAAACTGAAAGGCCCTTGTGTTGGATATGGTCCCTGGTGCTGGAGGGATTTATGGACCTATTGGAGGGATTTTTGGAGCTGGAAGGCCCTTGCGTTGGATATGATCCCTAGTGCTGGAGGGATTTATGGACTTGTTGGAGGGATTTATGGAATTGAAAGGCCCTTGCGTTGGATACAATCCCTGGTACTGGAGAGATTTATGAACCTATTGGAGAGATTTTTGGAGCTAGAAGGCCCTTGTGTTGGATAAGATCCCTGATGCTGGAGGGATTTATGCCTTTGAATTTGATGATGGTGTTGGATGGATCCTTGTCGGGAGAGAGGTTGATGGGCGGATCCATATTTAAAATTGAATATGGTGTTAGATGGATCCATTTCCTTGGCCCTCCGCAGTTGCCTTCTCTTGCGTTGTTCCAAATGACCTTCTTCATTCACTTTTTGATTGGGGTTGCCTCAGTGTGCCCCTGCTTTGTTTCGCCGGCGTGGTGACATTGTCGCATAAGATGGGAAGTGCATTGCATGGATGATGGGGTCTCCAGGCCTGGTGGTTGGGGCCTTTGTTTGTATCTGAAAAGAAAAGAAGGTGCACTACCTGGGGGTGTTTTCCATTGTCGTGCGGTGCATTGTGCTCATGCTAGTAGGAGTGGGAGCAAGCCTGGGCGTTGCCACTCATGTGAGGACTTAGCTTGTGTATAAGGGAAGTGCGGTGCGTGTAGCTTAGGGTGTTACCTCCCTAGGTGTGTCCTACCCTTGATGTGCCCTAAGCGTGAAGTGGGGGATCAAAATGAGGCTAGGGGGTTAGGAATGAAGCCGGCTGATCGGGGCCACCGAACATACCTAACTTGAGGACATCTAGGTGTAGTGACTGTGGTGGATGTGCAACTTGCGGTGGCGACGTGTGATATCTCTTCCTTTTTCTTTTCCTTTTGCTTTCTCCTCTTTGTTTCTCTCTCTCTCTCTCTCTCCTCTTTTTTCTTTAAAAAAATAAAATAAAAATAAAAATAAGAAAGTTACATAGTCGTAATAGAAGTTTAATTTTCGTCATCGGAGTGAGGTGGAGAAGGGGGCTTAATAGGTTTATTAAGGAATTGATAGCTTTGGGGATACCCCTTAAGGTTTAGGCAGACTTGAAGGGTGGTGGTGGAGAGGAATGGATGATTGCAACAGGTGAAGCGGCTATCGTTCATGTCTTCTAGAAGAGCTAAGCAAAATGAAGGCAATAGAGTAGCTTGCATCATTAGTTGAGCCATCGCGCAACTATCTATAGAGTTAGGATCAAAACGGAGTATTGGGAGGCCATGCTCCTATGGAGTGGGATCTTGCCTAAGGAGTATCCTAAGCAATCTAAGGTAGTTACAAGTAGTAATAAAGGCGGGGTCAGGGCATGAAGAGAATTCATTCGTGAATTGGATTAGGGTATCATATAAGTTTTCTGATGTGAAGATGAGGACATCTTTATATGTAGTACAATGAGGGTTATAGATTATAGGGAAGTTGTAGTGGCCATGGACACTAGAGTCAAAATCCACTCCGACCCTTCAAGGGTGGGGCATGAAGGTTGGGTCATTCTGCTTGAAGGGTTGAGTGTTGCAAAAGGCCATCCAAGTGTCCAGGTTGGTATCGCAGACCCTTCTTCTCCAGGTAGGTTGGCATTCGTAGCAGGGCATGGACATTGGTACTTCAAAAACTTTATTTTGCCAAAATTTGGCGTCTTCAATGGCCCATAAAGTAGGGTTCTATGCTCTCTCCTCCAGCCACTTCTGCCCAAGCCTGCCTCCGATATTA
The DNA here is from genome assembly GCF_053477565.2 of Lygodium microphyllum. Classification (NCBI taxonomy): domain Eukaryota; kingdom Viridiplantae; phylum Streptophyta; class Polypodiopsida; order Schizaeales; family Lygodiaceae; genus Lygodium; species Lygodium microphyllum. Next base: position 134,134,324 of record NC_141147.1, read on the forward strand.
ATCACCTCCTCCATCACCTTGATGGGTAAAACCCTGCATAGGGTGGTGGGGAATTGGAAGTTAAGGTTAAAGGTGCTCCTGGTCATTTCTTGCCTCTCCCAGATTACAAGGTCGGTATGGAAGCTTGCTGGGGTGTCGTCCACACATGGTGGGATAGGTGCCTGGGGTGCCCTCATTCCCTTGGCATTCCATTTTCTCCTTGTCTCCTCCACCATTTGTTTTCTTTTTTTCCTCAGTGCCGCCTTTCTTTCTGCGGATATGTCTGCGTATTGCTGCTCTTTAAGTCGCGAGAAAGGAGGTGGTGGGACCAGCTCCTCTTCATGTGATCCCAATCCAAAGTTCTCATCCATTTCTCTCTCCTGGCTTGGCCCCTGCTATTCTTCTTCAATGAACTCGAGCACATCCACTTCCTGTGAGGTTAGGTAGGCCAATAGGAGCCTAATGACGTTGCTCTTCTAGGATTGGGCCAACTTCATTAGGTTGTGGCAGCATATGTAGTCTTGCTTTTAGTGCCCTACGAGCCAATCCCAGTTTCTTTTTTATTGTTTCTATGGACTCTCATTCCTCTACCTGAGTGATGTCTAGTAGGGTGTCCAGGAAGGGGTGTTGCTAGGTTTGAAAGCTCACTTGGGCGGCTTCACTCTGCTTTCAGCAAATATCCTTTCTTTTTCGGCTTGAGCAAGATGGCGTGCCAAGGCTTTGACTCTTTTCTCGCTCTAGCTAGCCCATTCTTTTGCCCTCTTGTTCATCTCTTTGAAGCCCTCACCTTGCCTTTGTGACAAAGCTACTATCAGCGGCTCCTGCCTTTTCCATTTTTGCACAAGTTCTTCTTTTTCTTATGTTAGGCGTTCAATCTCCTTTTCTAGTGTTGCTTGTTCCTCCCTTTCTTTGCATTCCACACTCTACTTGTTCTTTCTCTTTTTTCTGTTTTTCTTGCTCTTGTACTCTCTCTGCTTCCAGCGTGATGAGCTCTTCCATGCTCTCTTGGAGTTTTCTCATTTGTGTTTTGAGCTCCCCCTGCTGTAGAACCAGGAGTTTATATTCCCTTTGCATTTCGACTAGCTCATGGTTCTCTTCCTCCAGCCTTTTTTGCCATCGTTTTCCGTCATCTTCCTTGGCCCTCAGTTTTGCTTCTAGTGAGTGGATTTCTTTTTGTTGCAAGGCCAGTTGGTGGGTCTTCTCTAACTGGAAGGCATTTGACATTTCCTTTTCTGTTTCTAGCTTCGCCACAACTGCTCTTTTCTCCTCCTTTGCCCTTTCTAATTGAGCATAGAGCTCCCTGACATGCTCGTCTTGGTCAGCGGGTTGTGGCTCCGTGGTGGTAGCATCTATTCTTGGTCACTTGGCATGCTATTGAGATTCGATGTCTGCAACAGCCGATCTTTTCACTCCTGTCATTGGGGTTCTTGAATTGGAGGTGGGCATTGGGGTATGTTCCTTATTGACCAAGAATTGCACCCACTCCATGAGGTTGGTGTCCATTGTGGTTGGGGTGCCTAGCGTTGTTGTGATGGTCGGGGTATTGGGCAAGAGGATAGATGGGGTCAAGTGGAGTGCGGCTTTGCTCTTTCCTTCAGGGATAGGTAGAGGTAAGTCTTTTGATGTGTGGGTACTGGTTCCCGGCCTGTCCTGCCAAGGCTGGCTCATTACTGCTAGTTCCTCCTACCCTGCACTAATGTTCTATGGACATGTGCACAGCTTGTGCTAAGTCCTCCTCTTCTTTCCTTCTCAACTCCTCCTCTTCTTCAACAGCTTTTCTCCTCCTCTCTTCCTTGGCTCTTTTTGACTTAGCCTTGGCTTTAAGTAGGTCCCCTTCCTCTTTTTTCTTCCTCTCTTCCTCCTGCTACTTCTTTTTAGGTGTCTTTGCCTTTCTCTTTCTGGATTGAGCTTCTTGCTCACCCTCTTCTTCATTAATCATCCTCTTACTTGATGGTTCTTTGTCGTGACGAGGAGGTGATCTCTCAGGTGTTTCATCTGATCCCTCTTCTCTGTCTTGCGCCTCTCTTATCACCTCTTGGATAAGGGCGATCAAGACTCCTCCATACCCTATGAATGAGGCCTTGGCTGAGGGCTTCTTCCTATCAATTCCCTTTGATGCTGGGGATTCTCCACCCGCCGGTCTGCTTCCAAGGTCGAGTGTCTGGGCTGATTGGTCTACGGCTTTCCTAACATAGCCATTCCAATCCACTTCATGCAACGAATGAGCAGCCACACTCTCCAGCACGGGCACACTAATCCTATGCATAAGCGAATTCTATCTTAGGTTGGAGAAGAGGGCGTGGATCACCTTTGCTTGAAATTTGACCTCTGCATCGGGAATGCCATGGATACTTATGCCATCATTTGTTAAGACACTTTCCTTCTTCATCCCCAACATGGCATAGGCATCTCTTTTATGCCTCTTCTCCACCTTCGGTTCCAAACCCAATGCCTTTTTCACGAAGGCCTTGCTGAGCAGGACCTACACTTGCTTGATTCCTTCCCTACTTGCCAAGGACACTGTCCCACTCTCCTTATCAAAGTCATACGTCCTCAAGAATTCCACACATCTAGTGTGGTCAAGCTCTTGTCTGAACTTTTCAATATACGTGGCAAGGCTGCACTGGTCCACAATCCTCCTGACGGCTTCCTTGCTGGTCACCACCCCTTCAATGTTGTGGATGCTCCTAAACTTGAGCTAGTTGTATGCCCAATTTTCAAGGGATAGGCTTTACTTCGCTCTTTCCTCTTCTGTGAAGGGTAGGTGATGGGCCCAATCTTGCTGCGACATCTTCAGCTCCTGTCATAAGCCGTGGTTTGCCGTTAGTGCTTTTCCAAATAGCTACTCACTGAAAGCAAAGACTTCATGCTTGGAAGATTAACTTATTTTTAGTACAAAATTAGAAATTTTCCTTCAAGCAGTCTAAGTCTATTGCTTTCAAATTGTATCGTCAATTCCTCAGTCACAAGTTGCTTCGTCCTACCATTGAGGTCCCTCATGTGTGACTTTCCTTTATGATTTTTCTTATGTGTTTGGTTTGTTTCACCTCACCTCCCCCTCTTTGAATTGAGAAGAATCCTTCTTAGGATTAAGGGGTTAGAGGATGAAGGGCATTCAACACATAATCTTAGTGCTTTACCTTTGCATGAGCCAAGCGTAGAAATTCAGATTATATTCGAAATTAGCATAGCTATCCATGTCAAAAGGGCGGATGCTTACGTGAGTAATGTAAGTGAGGACGTCAAGCAAGAAGTCGCCGGAGTCCACTCGACTAGCGATATGCAACTCCTCCTCAATGAGGATGTGATCTAAATAAGGATGTCCCTCAATGTGTTCTTCTAGGGGTCGATTACGAATGGAAGTCAACACCCTAGAGGAAGTTGGAGCGACATAGGTGGGGTCATATTCAGATGCCTTGATTGCGCGTTGCTGTTCAACGTTGATCATTATTTGGCATCCCTCTATCTCCCATTGTAGGCGTAAAGCATACCATTTCCACAAGAAGCCAGTCATGGTCGGTAAGCTGTTTCAATTTCTGGATTTCTTGGTTTGTGACCATGATTGTATTCTTGCTATATGTCAAAATGAGACGTTACTTGATTGCCTGCTCCTAGGATATCTCAGTTGTTGCAATTAACTCTTGAGCTGATTCGAAAGCCTTAACGAATACAAATTCCGACTCCTCCCAAGAGCAAGGGAGTGTTCGTACTTCCGTTGCTATAGGTTCTTCCAAGAGGCCTAAGTCTAGTCAATCATAGCTTTTGGCCAAAGTCATGAAAGTAGCATCAAGCATTGGAGGCAAGCAACCAAGTCGTCCCCCGTATTTTCAGCTAAGTCCACGGCCAAGGTTAGAATTGATTGTCGCTCATAAGAGGGTCAAAGGCCGGTGGTGGTTGAGACTTAACACGACTAGAGAGTTCAACAGCTAATAGTCGCAGTTTGGGTTGCTCTTTAGGTTGGAGCTTGGCCTCACATTCGATGGGTTGGGTAATAGTTATGGTTGTTGTACTACTAGATGCATTTGAGAGATCTGAGGGGTATCATCAGTGCTAGAGCTGGGCATTTTGCTAGTAGTAGGCTATGAGTTTGGACAACAGATTGGTTCAGGCCCTACTGAGTTAGACTTTGGAGGTTCTATGGACTTAATGGCCTGATTCTCTTGTGTTGTGAGTGTCTCTGGCATGATGTTTCGTGTGGTCAAGCTTGAGGGTGGCATTTGAGTAGGGCCTTTGATTGTTTTGGCTTTAGGCAACCAAATCTAGGTGTTACCCGCATAGTAGCCTTGCGCATTTAGTAAGGCCTTGGGGACCCATCGTTGCTTTTTGACCGTACATTGATGTTTATGATTTTGTCTTGGCTTCTTGGGTTTTGAGTGCAGATCATTAGCTTGGTGAGGCCGTGGGTTTCTATTCCTAGGTTGTGTTCTCTGTTTAGGTACCCATTTGAACTAGGGTTCATGGGCGTCAGCATTGGTTCCAGTGGGTTGTTGGCATCGGGAGTGGCTTCATGGTCTTGGAAAGAGTTGCGCCACCCTTGCTAAAAGCTGTAACAATGCAAATGTTGCCCATGGCTAGGTGGATACGCTGCAGACTGATAGTTGACATTGCAACAAAATTGCTTCTTGAGAGTTCGTCCTAACAGTGAGTCCGTGCCTGCATTCTTAGTGTTGGGCAACACATAGAAGATTATCGGCACACTTTCAGACTTGATAAAAATTGCAACCTTGCACTTTCCTAACAGCGTGCAGGGTTGGTCTCCATAACAGATGAGATTAGCATTAGTGGGCTGGTACTAAGGTTTGCCAATTTGGGTCCAATGGTCATGAGTCAAGATATTAAAATCAGCTCCCTCATCGATCAATGTGTTGATGGTGCATGTGTGTTTAGCAGTGATCGTCATGCGTAGGTAAGCTGGTGGTACTGCTTTCTCATCCTCACCGTCCACCTCAGTGATAGTGGCTACTTGTACATGGACAGGGGGTGCTAGCATTGGGGGCTCATGCAATGGGTGCGTGGGAGGAAAATACTTCTTTATGCAGTTGCCATTAAAGAAGCCAATGCCCTCACCCTCTAGGGTTTCTAGCTCGATGTTGCTAGTTTGGCTGATGGTTCGAACCTTAAAAGGTCCTAGCCCTTGGAACTTTAGCTTTTGCTTATGTCCTTTGATTGCGTATAGCAGTACTAAGTCATCCTATTTAAAGCTGCACTGCTTGACATGCTTGTCAAACTAGCTTTTGGATCTTTCTTTCTTGCATATGAGCGCATGGGTGGCTAGAAGCCAGGTTTCCGTTAAGCGTTCGAGTTCAATCAAGCATTCCGTCCATGCCCCCTTCCCATCCCATCTTTCTTGAAGGGAGATCTCGAGGCTTGGTATGCAGAATTCTAAGGGAAGGATTGCCTCTGTACCATATGACAAATCTAAAGGGGGTTTGACAGCCGTCTCGTAAGCCATGCGGTAGGCTCACAAGGGCACCATCAATTTGTTATCCCAATCACTGCGTGAAGCAGAGACGACCTTGTGCAAGATGTTTATTAGAATTTTATTTGTTGATTCAACTTGACCGTTTACCTATGGGTAATAAGGTGAGCATTTCCGATGGATGATTAGGAAGGAGGACATGAGGTGAGTTATTACTTCATTGATGAAGTGTGTGCCCTGGTCCACTGACTAGTTCGATGGGGTAGCCAAATCATGAGATCACTTGCTCCCATAGGAACTTAGCAGTGGTCCTAGCGTCATTCTTTCTCGTAGCTCGTGCTTATGCCCATTTGGTTAGATAGTCGATGGCCACAATGATGTGCGGGACTAATGGGTTCGATGAAGTCAATCCCCAATTTCTTGAAAGGTTTTTGTGCGATAATTGGGGTTAGCTCCATGCGATCTTTATGGATAGGGACTTTAGTTCGTTGGCACTCATCACAATGCTTCACAAATCATCTCGCATCTCGAAAGAGGGTAGGCCACCACAGCTGGGACTCCAGCACTTTGCGAGCTGTCATGTCTCTACTGAAATGTCCTCTTGAGATTCCGCCATGTGCCTCTGTCAGTACGTTATGCATCTCATGTTCACACACGCATCTGCGCAATAACCTGTCTTGTCCCAGCCTGTAAAGTTGGCCAGCTATCAGCTGATAGGGTTGGATTTTCAGGATAAGTCACCTAAGTCGAGCCTTTTCTATTGTTCATTCTGGTAGTTCATATTCAAGCACTTGAACTATGTCATCTGCCCAATATGTCATCATGTCAGATTTAAACAAATAATTTTCGCTGGATAAGCGAAATAGATGCACGTTTGGCAGTTTCGTCCACAATACCTTGTCTAGCTACTTCTCTCATGGGGATGCAAGATAGATGGTTAGCCATGTAATGCTATTTCCCCTTACACACCGTTGTGGGAGCCTTCGCTCAACTGCCAAGACCCATGGACCGCTTATTGCTTCAAGCATTTCAAGCGAGCTCTAATGGCTATCTCTCACCTAGCCGACACGTCGTCGATCCTATGAGTGTAGTGAGCTTACCTTGATGCCGATACGAGTTGCCTCCTCTCTCACACACCCTGGTAGCTCCACGATCCTAGATGCAAGCTCAAGCATCCTCAAGCCTTCTCCATCTCCAAGCTCCATCCTCCATAGCCGCGTGCGCAAGAAAAGAGAAGAGAAGAGAAGAAGAGAAGAGGAGATGGTGAAGAGCTTCACCCTCTTGATCCCTCACTCTCATACACTCACTCCCTCACACTCTCACACTCCCTCTCTCAAGAGCACACACAAGCAAGAAGATGAAGAGAAGAGAAGAAGAAGAGGGATCTTGTTAGTCACACACCAAAAGAGTGAGCTCTCATTCACTTTTTGAACTTTATATATACAAACCCTAAAATCCCATGGACACCCATCCCTTTTTTACATGATCGGCCCTTGTGGTCAAGTTTAAATCGTGTACCTCGGACCATCGCCATTCAAGCTCGTCCAAGAGATCTTGGAGTGGCTTAAGATTCGTTGATTACCAACCAACTTGTTGGTTAAGTACCCTAGGATATCCAAGAGCCATCATCTATTGTTCAAGACTCGGAATGCAACATGATTGGGTCTTCCATGTAAGCTCCCGGTCATCATCATGCAGACTGGCACTGAAGGTATGTCCTTGAGCTTGCCAATTGCCTTGATGGCTTGTTCGTACTCCTTAGTATCTGAGAACGGTAGGTCAATGGTAGCAAGAACATGCATCCAATCTCGCTCGTCCTTAGGGCACGGGATATACTTGGTAAGGGCCCCATAGGATCCCCTCACCCTTATGGCATCTAGGTTTACTGGCGTAGTCTTCCAAGTGTCCATCTCTACTCTTACAACTTCTATTCGATTACCTAAGATGATAAGACTGTTGCCCTAGTCCTCTATGACTTGGATTTCCTTCATGACTATGAAGTCAACATAGAATTCGATTCTTGCGATCTTTACTGGCCAAATTTTCAACATTCTGAACGATTTCACCTTCATTCCATTTGCCAGCGTGACGTTAAACCTAGCAGTCTCGACCGGTGGATTACCCCAAGTTTGGAGTACTGCATGGCTTAGCACACTCACTCATGCCTCTCTGTCCCCCAGTGCCAAGACTGGTAGGACTACATGCATTTCTGTGCCTTCCCAAAAGGCATTAACGTGCAAGGATTTAGGCATGGAGTGCAGCGTTAGACTCGGTATTTGGATTTTTGCATCGTGCTGAGGCAAGTATGTGGTAATTAGCTCATTTGGTTCTTCAACCCACTGCTTTAGCTCCAGCCATAGTGTTGGGTGTTGCCTAAGCTCAGAGTTATCGAGGTGGTCACCAGTGTATTGAGGAGGTTGCTAGTCACTTGCCTCGCTCCTAGGTTTGTGGTTCTTGGCTAATGGCTTTGATTGTCTTGCTGGCCCAGAGCATCTAGGCTTTGTCTAAGTGACCGAGCTTGTGGTGCCATCGCCTCCCTTGACCTTGGTCGTGGGAGAGAGATTGGCATGCTTATGCTTGAGAGATCATCGATCTTGTCTTCTAGTATGGGCTCAGCATTCTTCAGGTACTTCTAGGCCTCCATCTCAAATTCTTTCACCTTCTTGATGGCTTCGAGTTGGTGCTTCGGGTTGAGGTACTCCTTGACCTTAGGACTTCCCTTTTTAGTCGTCCGAGGAGCCGACATTTCTTGTTCTACGTCAATGAATTTCCCTCCAATTGGCAATGTCATGGCACTTTCGGTTTTGAGGGTGACCTTAGTATTTGGTCTCTTCTTTCTTCATCTTCGTCTCTTCTTTCCAACTAAGATTGCATCACGGTTGCTAGGCCTGGCAATGATATGCCGGCCTGCTTTGTCTACGCGTGGGTCATGACATGCAATGGGATAGGTGTGGCCTCCTCGTCGAGTGTCTCGACACCGAACCACCCCAATGGAACCGATGGCTCATTTGCTGAGCTAGAGGATGGCCTCCGCCTAGGGCAATCGACAAAGAGATGAGTGATTCCACACTCAATGCATCTTAGGTCTGCCTTATCTCCATTTGCTTGCCCGCTCTCGAGGCAATGCGAAGAAATATGTCCTGGGTGACTGCAAGTCCAACACACGATTGGTTCTTGGGTTTGCCCTCCTAGGCCTCAGCCTCTCCCTCTACCTAACACCATCACCTGTACTGGTCGATAGTCCATGAGGATAGCATTGCCTTCCTCATCATATAACACGTATGGGTTTACATAAGGCTCGTTGTTGCTCGGCTCGTCCACATAGTGGACTGGAATATCACTAGGTGGATGGATCATGTAGGGTCCAAGCGGTCTAGGGATACATGTAGGATTTATTTCCGTCCTAGGGATGGTCAAATTAGCGTCATTCGGTGTCGAAAGAGCCAATGGGGCTCCCCTTCCAAAGAAGTTCGGTGGCCTATTTGCAAGGTAGGGTTGACCTTATGGCTGTGGGTATGGGAGCCTCCGAGGTAATCGACAATGCATGGTGTCATGGCCAATTAGCACACGGTCATGACCTAGGGTCCTGACACTAGGCTGGCAAGTGGTTTTTGCCACAATGCGCACATTGGGCGTGTGGGCGCGTTGGTTGTCTCATCATCTCCTATAGTTTGGCTATGTCCATCCTAATCTCTACTAGCACTTGTCCCAAATCAGTGCCCTTCCCTTTATTGTGCATGCTTGGGTCGGCTCTCTCACTCGGTGTTGAGGCCCTCTTGGAACTCCTAGTGCTAGACTCCTCTCGATCTAAGCCTATGGAGCCTCTTTCCTTGAGTTGGTCATCCACTCTAATAGCTTCTTCAAAGACCCTTGGTAGTGCGTCTCCCTATAAGCTCGAGTTGCTGGCCAAGGCTTTGTAGAGCTCTTCACTTCTTATTCCGTTGATGAACACTGCGGTTACCGCTCTTTCAGTTGGCCTCTCGCCCATTGGGATTCTTTTGAAGAGGCTCCTCACATGGGTCACATAATCTCGAATGTCCTTCTCTCTCTGGTTGACATTCATGAGTTGCACTGGTAGGTTGTCAGAGTACCCAGGTTTGGAAAATCTCTTAATGAAGAGATTTTTCAAGCCATTGAAATCAGCGCGCTCTGCAGCATCTAGACTTGTGTACCAGGTCATTTGACCCTTTTCGTTTAAGCATAGTTCGAAGGCTTGGGAGCATTGAGTAGGATCAGTGAGGCCATTGGCCTCGCAGGCCTGCTCAAACTGCTCCACAAAGCTGTATGGGTCATCAGTTGCTTGGTATTTGTCTAGTTGCTTTGCTACCACGGGGGTTTTCAATTGGCTCCTAGAGTCTTGGTTAACTCCCAGCCTTGTTAGTAGTAGCGATGTTGCCAATGCTGCAGGACTTTATTTTGTAGCCGTGCTATCTAGTAGCTGCTTTGTTAGGAGCTCGCTTAGTGTGAGATCTCCTTCTAGCACTCTCTCACTCTCTGACCGATTTTTTCCCGCTAAGGCTAGCACTCTCTAGATCTGTCGGATTTCTAAGGTCTGGAGTAAGTTCCTAGTTGTTGATCCTAGTTGTACGCAGCTAGGCCTTGCAGAGCCTTACGTGCTAGCTTCCTCTCCTCCTCAAGATATGCTATGATGTCCTCTACAGGTCTACCGTGATACTCTAGCTAGGTTTGAGCATCGTATTTGTTCACTAACTACTGGACAGCCTCAGGAAAGTCTCCTAGGTTAAGCTCCTCATTGCTTCTACAGCTTGACTTGCCCTCTTCCATGTTTAGGACTTCGTGTTCTACCAAGTTGTCGATCAAGTCGACAAGGCCAGGTAAATCCACTTCCACGGTATTGTCCGTCCTTGTTGAGTTCAAATTTTTGGCCATGTTCTTCGCTTGGTCCTACTTTTGGGGATTCGATCTCCCTTGTATGTCTTTACTGGTGGGTTACTTCAAGTTCTTAAGTCCGGGTGTGTTCCTTGTTAATTACAACAAGTCCTCAACTTACCCTCACTTTGTGCATGTGTGCGTATGTGCGCTCTTTTCTATGCACTGTGCGAAGTCAGGCTTTTAGGTTTTCTCGATTGTGCCTTGAGGGCTGGAATTCAGAGTGAGTGAGAAGACAAGTGCCTAGACAACTCTATCACTCTCGTAGTGGGCTTAGCTTGATAGGCTTGTATTCTCGATTTTTGGTCATCCCCATTGGTTTATAGGGTTATCTGCTATTCTCTTCGCCCAGTCATGATTCGTTAGTGCTCTAAGACTACACTCGGTGCTGTTGTCAGCTGAATCGCTAGATGGTCGACTAGTGTCATCTCTATGCTGCCAGAGTCTCGTTGATCCCTTTGTTCCTTGTGCCAAAAAGGCTTCTTAAGTGTCTGTATGGTCTTCGGAGTCCCAAAATCAACCCTCGGCCCACTCCCATTAGGCCATTCGGCCCAATCGACTCATACAGTTGGAAACTCGACCCTCGGCCCACTCGATTCGGACACGTCGAAGTTCGCGGTTCTCAGCTCGTAATCGGCCCTCAGCCACTCCCATTCGGATGGTCTTTCGTTGCCACACACCAAAAGAATGAGCTCTCATTCACCTTTTTAACTTTATATACAAAGCCCTAAATCCTCTTTGGGTGGTCATCCCCTTTTTACATGGCCGACGATAGGCCCTTTTTTCCTTTGTTCTCCTATCTTCCTAGCTTTCTTTCTATTGTCCATCTACATTTACAATTTGCACGTCAACGTTCTTAAAATAAATCATGGTGCACCTTGCACTCTTTTACAAAAGTATTGACTTGCACTTTTTCTTGTACCCCTCTCATTGATTTAGGACTTGTTCACACTTTTTGTGTTTGGCGTGCCTTCGTTCTCCATTCCACTTTTGCCTTGGCCCTGTCTTCTACTTTAGATTTTCTAGATTTTCCACCTTGTTCCTTTGAGGGTTAATAGGGAGTCATTGCCTCTACATATAAACTTGTAGCAACTAAGGATGTTTAAAATGTATGACAATTTTGAGGTTTAACAAGATGTTGTTGTAAACTTATCCATGATTTTGCAAGAGTTCCCAACCCTGTTGGCTACCCTCTTGAAGAAAGGTATATCCTTAACTTAAAAAGGGCTTTAAAAAAAGCTTAAAGTAGCAATGGATTGAGTAGAAACATTGGAGTTATGAAACTTCTCTAGACCCCTTGTGGTCATCACCAATGCTAGTGGTCAAGTGGTCATAACGATACTTTCTCAAGAATAAAGACTTGGTGGATGTGCATCAAGAAAGCTTTAAACTCATGAGAAAAACTATCCTACTCATGGTTTGGAGTCAGCATCTATGGTCTCTACCTTGAAGTTTTGGTGAGATTATCTTCTCAAAAAGACTTTACAACTTATCACACTAATTCTCAAGGCTTGAAATGGGTTTTCACACAATTGGACCTCAACGTGAGAAAGAGAAGATAGATAAAAACTTTACATGAGTATAATCTCCAAATAGTTTGTTGGTGTCTTAAGCGAGAGAAAGCTTCTCTTAATACCATTTTTTGAAACATATATCTTCGTCTTTGAATAAGTTAAGAAAAACCTAGCAATGGATATAAAATCTGACCCCACCTTGAAAGCTATTCAAGTTCAACAATATCGATTTGATCTAAGCTCATCATATCGATAAAAGAAGGATGTCTTATTTCTAAAGGTAGACTTCTTATTTCAAACAACAAGGAGTTGAGAATGAAGATCCCTAAAGAAATCCATGACATTTCCATATAAAACCATTTTGGATTTCATAGAACTCTTGTTGCTTTAAGAAGAGTTTCTTCTACTAGGGCAAAATGAGATGTGCTCAATTACATCAATAAATGTATGGCTTGCTAATGAACTAAAGGCAAGTGAGACAAATATCTAGGGAAGGTGAAGCTTTTTGACATCCCTAGAATGAAATAGAAGCACAAATAATATAAATCCACCAAAATATCAAAGTAGAAAAAGGACCTATGTTGATGCTCACAGACCTAGTATGATTTTCACTGAAGGAGACATGGTTTTCGTTAGGACTAAAATAAAGAAAAGTACTTTAAGCATAGGAACTTGTAAAATGTATCACTTGTACATTATGAACCCCATGCGATTACTTGAAAATCAACGATCAAGCTTATCAATTGCTTTCACTACCACAAGATAAAATGCAAAATGTATGCATGTTAGCTTGCTAAAGAAATAAATACTAGATCCATCTCATGTCCTAGGTGACCTCTACATAACCTCTTAATTGCTTGTACTATCAATCTTGACCCATAAGAGATCCTCAACAATTATAAAAAACAAGGCAAGGATACAATAGTTACTAAATATTTGGTTAAGTGGAAATTATACCCTTTAGAAGATTCCGCTTGAGAATTGAAGAGGGATATGGGCAAGATGAGGATTCTCGAATCTTGTAGTTGGAAAGAATGAAAGTTCTCCATGGATCTCTAAAATTATTATGGCTCTAAATTTACTAGTTGTGCATATTAAATTAGCTAGGCATGAGCACTTTTAAAATGTTTTTGGTAAATGGTTAATTAGTGTCAAGCTTAGTTCCTTTGTATCTATGTGAATTGCATACACCACGAGCATGAACTCTAGTTAACAAAGAATCATAGAATTATAGTCTTATGGAGGGTAACACAAACAACAAAAACATTGCATTTGAAAGGTGGTCTATATTTGCAATTATATTAATGTTTAGTTTGTGTGGTTTTGGGTTAATTTAGAACTCAATTTCTCGAATCTTTTCTTGTGTGATACTCACATTCCCTCTCTAGTTGAAGAGGTCAAGGTGCACATGTCAATTATGTGAGAAGATTACCACTCAAAGAGGTTGACTAAGGGCATGGCCATGAGATCGAACCCTATTGCTAAGTTCATAGGGTGATAGACATTGGGTCATGTCAAGAAAACTAGGTAGCATTGATGGATCCCCTTGTGCACAAAGGCTCACTTGACCACCAATGTTGAATAAAAAGGGTAGTGGGCAATCGGGCCACCTAAGGAACTCTAAGGTGTCTCTTTCCTACTCATAGTAGTAGATAATTCAATCTCTTTAATTGCAAGGTTATGTAAAAGATACCTTGGAATTGACAAATTATTTATTGAGGTTTTTTTTTTCTATGCATGTCAAGTATCCTTTTTTTGTGGTTTACAAAACACTAAAATGTTGAGTTCATGCTTAAAAATGCATGCAATAATCAGCCACAAATGTGTCGATGTCCAATGACATGAAGTTGGGAACCTCATAGAGCAATACCATGGTAAAGAGTCGTGGCCAAACTCCCATGGCTATGGTTGCTTATTTGTGGATTATCTTGAAAAATGAAGAAGGGTTCACTCCTCCAAATGCTAGCCTAGATTGGCCAAATTAAAGCCCAAGATGGGTAGAATAGCTTTGCAATGCAATTATGGTTGAAGGCAAATGATCTTGAAGATGATAAAGAAAGAGAAAAATAGAAGTAGGTGAATCTACTAGGTCACCCTCCTCCATCCACTCCACATCGATTGATGAGAAATTTAAAAAATAACAAGCATAGGTTTGAGCATACAATGAAACATTTAGCTCAACTATAGAGGAGTCTAATTTGGATATAGATCTACAATATGGTGACAAAAAGCCTTTTGCCTCATAAGCATGCAAATTCTCTTTAATACCCAATTCATGAAGGTGGAAACAATGAGCTTTTGTGAAGAGGAATACCAAGAAATACTAAAATAATGGAGATTACCACCAAGAAAGCTAGCTTAGTAATTTCCCTAGGCAAGAATGACTAAAACAACAAAGAAAATGATTTTTCACCTAAACATGTCCTGATTGTGATATCCCAATTAAAGTAAAAAAGGCACACTACTTAGGTCAAAAACTCCTGCTAAAGCTAGTCATTCTGAGAAAGGTCCAAGCTTCCATAACAACTACAATTAACTAGGCTCTAACTAACTCAACCCTGCTAAGAGACACAAGGTAATCTAATGTGTATGGATGTAGGTTAGTTTCCATATAATCCCAAAGCCCAAAGGCTACATTTAGCTAAGCTCTCAATGAGAGAGAGAGAGAGAGAGAGAGAGAGAGAGAGAGAGAGAGAGAGAGAGAGAGAGAGAGAGAGAGAGAGAGAGAGAGAGAGAGAGAGAGAGAGAGAGAGAGAGAGAGAGAGAGAGAGAGAGAGAGAGAGAGAGTATGTGCACATTGTGCATGCATAGTACTTGACAATGATAATGAAGTTACAAGTCATAATTACCATGTAGGTAGAATGAAAATAAGGATATGGACACAAACATTAGAAGAACAACTAATACTAGAAATGTTGATTAATTGGACATAAACCCTTTAGCTAATACCTGGTCAAGTTGAAAGCTAGAACATTGAACAACCTAATGAAGGTCCATTCAAATAGTTGCATGCATTAACTTCACTATGTATAACTTGGAGTCCTTGTTGCACTAGCCCTAGTCATTAGCATCAACACAAAACTTAAATACAAGGGGACCAACAAAACTCATGTATGGAGAAATCACACACATTTGAGCCTTATATACAATTCCTTTGTAAACATTTGATGGCAAAATTGACAACCCTAATGCAAAACATGTCATTCCCTATAAAAGGCGCTTTGTATGTATGCTTTCCTAATGATATCGATTGAGAACATTTCATGTTTCTTTGTATCAACTTGACAATCAAAAGCATGCAAGGCAAATGCGTGAATCAAAAGATGAAACATGTTTAGCACATTTCTATAGTTCGACAATCCATCTAGTTAAAAATGCTTCAACTTCAAGACACATGGCCATTCATTTCATTAGAGTTATCTTCCATTCTCAAAATGAACACAATGACAAATAAATTGTTATCATACCTATTATTGAGACTCTTAATACACAAATGAAACATGCACATTCTTTCCAATGAAGGCATGTTTTAGTTCCATGATCTTGAAGAAGAGGGTAATGTCATTGTTTGTGATTCCTTTCCCTATGCAAATTATCATGAATCTTCATATTCATTACACGAAAGAAGAGGAAAGGCTTCTTACTTTTACTATTTCTATAAGATAGTTACACTAACACCACATAGCAACTTGCCACCTTTTTCCAATACCATGCACAAAAGATGTCATTGGGTAGTATTTATATATTTAAAAGTAACCACTCAACAGCATTTATTTGTTGTTATCACATTGATTATGTTACATGTTTAGCAAGATTAAAGTCCTCTCAACGTCTTGTTTGTTATTATGAAATATAGTGTGTATTAACCTCAATGAAGTACTTATGAATGTAGAAGTTTACATTGAATTTTGTGCTACCACATTTTGATGAGTTGGATGTACTCAAGAAATCTAACAATTCATGGCACAAATGGTGTGTCAACTGCACAAATCTTCAGCAAATGAGAGGAAGGTAGGTAGAGAAACACACTTCTAAACCTTGCATAATTGATCGACCACTTTCCCTCTTGTAATGCAGATTGTCTTAAATGACAGAATGCCCCAATTGACTGCAGTGCTCTTATGATGCTTAAGGTCCTAGGTGTGTCAATTGTTGTGCTAATTATCCTACTTGTAGTGCTCTTATTATGCTAAAAGCCCTAGGTGTGCCAATTGTCCTATATGATGGCCTTGTGATGCTGTCTCCATTTTTTGCTGTCTTGATTGATCTGGGTTGTTAACCTATGGTGGTGAGAGAATGCTTGCAGTAAGCTATGGCGCCTTGGATTTCATTGTCCGATTCTTGCAGGGCCTTCCATGAGATGCCTGTATGATGATGATGATGGCCTGCTCCTCCTGTCTTCTGCAAGCTACTACCGACCTTGCAATGGGCGGCCATGGCAGGCTTCTTGGCCACTCCCAGACCAGAAGACCTCTGCCGTAAGGCCATGCCGCCTGGCTGGAACGCGCTCCTGACATTGCCGTCCCTGGCGACGGGGAAGACGGAGAGAGGCTTGGACAGCAGGTTCTTGATGGCCTTTTGGAAGAAGTCGTCCAGAAACAGTTTTGGCCTGTCAAACAGAAACACAGAAGAAGAAGAAGAAAAAGAAGAAGAGGAGGAGGAAGCAGAGGAGAAAGAGACTCTTTTGCTGCTTGATCTGCGGGCGATGGCCTTATCAGCCATCGGGTCTTGATGGGTTATATGACCGAGTCTTTACTCTGATTGGTTCGGTGTAGAGCCAATAGGCAAACCCTTCTTTCTATGCCATTCTGCAAGGCTCCAGGCTCAAGCCTTCTCTCTCTCTCCCTCGAACCGACCTAGAGGCTAGAGCTTTAATGAAGAAAAATATAACACTCTAGCACATTAAGTTTTGACATTTCCCCATGTGTCAAAAGGGGTCGCGTTCCCTTGTTTTTCTCTATGGCGTCCCCTATCGAGTCCGACGACATCATGAGCTTCTACTCAAGAGAGGTACCTACCATACATCTTGTTCCCTTGTTTTTCTCTATGGTGTTCCCTATTGAGTCCAACATCATGAGCTTCGACTCAGGAGGTACCATACATATTGCCAGGTGCAGTTGGGAGAGGGGGTTGCTGGCCTTTCATGTGGGAAAAGGGGTTGTTTTCCCTTGTTTTCTGTGTAATGTTCAACATCATGAGCTTTTGCTCAGGAGACCCCACATATCCAATTAGGTGCAGTTGGGCCAAAGGGTTGTTGGCCTTTCATGTGGAAAAAGGGGTTGTTTTCCCTTGTTTTCTTTAATAGTGTTCAACATCTTGCTGCTCTGCTCGGGACTTTGACAGCCATGTCATACCTAGCTAATTGCACTTGGGGATAGGGGACTGCCGGCCCTTGCCAACTAGGTGTATGGTCACTCCCTTACAAAAGCTCATGATGTTATCAGAATTCATAATGTGGGAATTCTAATGGGAATTTATGTAACACTTCTTGTGTAGGTTGTATTGCATCAAACACCTATTGCATATATGAGAGAGTAGAAATGCTAGAATTTGAAGGGCATCATAGGGATATCCCAAAAATTTTATTTAGAAGGGCTATAGTAAGACCTCAATATCTTTGCGAAGAAATTGGAAGGGGACATTGCTCTTCATCCTAATCATATATTTATTTTGAAGGCAAATTAATTATGAAGGATAAACAATCACAAGATAAAGGATAGAGAGAGAGAGAGAGAGAGAGAGAGAGAGAGAGAGAGAGAGAGAGAGAGAGAGAGAGAGAGAGAGAGAGAGAGAGAGAGAGAGAGACCGACCGACCTTAGACCTTGCATTAGCATCAATTATTCCTTACAAAAGCTAGCTATGTATGCTTGTTAAAGATTTATATATTGCTTTTAGGCATGTTTGTGTTGCTAGTGTATGCCTCCTCTTTGGTAGGAATTTTTGGCAAGTCTCATATTCTTTTGCTTGTCTTTTCGTCCCTTTCCTTGTATAATGCTCTTGTGACTTTTCACCTAGTTTAGATTTTTAATTGCTTTTGAATGGCTAGGATTTATGTCTTTTGAATAAAATTCTAAAGTAACCAATTAGGTGACATGACTTACAAGGCTTTATCTAATACATAAATGATATTGGTCTCCTAAATGGATTCCCTTCTTTTACAAATGCAAAGTCATGCTGAAGTTTCTACATAAGTAGCTCTATCAAGTAATAGTCTACATATCCCTCTGAAAACAATCATGAAAGCATGCTTTCTTCCACTAACTTCATGCATTCCCAAGGGCAAACAAACATGTTTTAGTAATACTAATCAAGCTTATGGAAAAATCTTTACAGGATTATGCAAAATACAAAAGTATGATGCTTGCTTAGTCTTGCCAAAAGAAAGCCTTTGAGTACCCTACTCTCTAACATCATGTACTTCATTCAAATTTACTATATTTTCAATGGCATACTTCCACTCAAAAGCTCTTCTTATTAATTTGAAATAAAAATTCAAGAAGTGACTAAAGGTTACTTTGGTATTATGTGCCAGCTAAGGTTTTATGTAAGCAAAGAATGATTGCCAACAAAGTTTAATTTTACTCTCAAGATAGTAGTGCCGACCAATATTGTAAATAGAAGTCATGATATTTCAAGTGGTATTGGACTAATTGATGTGATTGATAGAAACCCTTTAGAATTTGAGACAAAGTTTGCAACACTTTACATAATGCATGTATGCCATTGCCACCACTTTCACCAATCCTATGAAGTCTTTGCTTTAGATCAAAGTACATTGTTTAATAAATTTAAAAGCACTACCATCTCAAAATATTATATTCTCCTATGAGAAGATAGTGGACATGAAATTCCCTCACGTTCATATATGTGTTTTACAATCTTTCTAAGGCATAATGTAAAGCTTTTCATACAACTAATACTTAGTGGTAGGGAGTCTCTTATAAGGAATATACTTTGCGTTTGGAAGACATGTGAAACAACAAAGTTTGGATGTGAAGCCAAGAGCTACTAGTTCACGTGGTAGCAAAATGTTGAAATAAACCCAAAGTCATGGGCTCCATTCTCACGTGTAGTGCAACATTTTATGTCATGTATGATGTAAGAAGTTGATTATAGCTTTGCTTGCTTGGTCTTCACCAAGATGGATGTTGTAATGGGATCACTTGCAAAAATATGTGGTCAAGGGTTTGGGTGCCTTTTGACCACAAATATCAATGTAAGCCCTAATATTCAATTAGTACAAAATCAATTTACATCTAAAGTTTAAATGTGAAGTTAAAGGGTTAAGCTTTAAAAAATAGATCATGAGATTTAGGAGAGTTTAATAGTGCACTTTCCTTTGATAAAAATTTTAATAGGAGGGATAAAGAAAAATAATATTCCATACGTGATTGATTCGATCATGAATAACAAGGGGATGCATTTTGAGGTAATTATTAAACCTTAATTGTTCATAGATAATGCTTTAGAATAATCAAACAAATTACTCTCATTCTAATGTTGATAGCTATAGTAGAAATGAAAGAGAACAAAAGAAAGTACACAACATTAAACTGGATAAGGGTAGGGTATATACAAGCGCTAGGAAAAAACTCCAATGATTATAAGTTTATTAATAACAATTCACTACCAATGTGCATGCTATAAATCCCCCTTTGGAGAAATGATATGAACAACAATAAGGATATAGCATTTGAGAAGGGCAACATGCTCAAATATTTGAGAAAAGCTTCAAACATATCATAAGATGGGGCCTTTGTAAAATAGATATGCTCAGTCATCCTATGTAGGCATATAGATCGAGTTGACTTGACTACTAAGAGTCACTCTTCTACATGATAATAATGTTCCTCAATGTGCTTTCCATGAGAATTGAAGAGTGGAGTCTTCACAATTGTTGTACTCTAATTTTCATAATTGTAAATAGTAGAAGATGACTTATGAACTCAAGTTAACAAACAAGTCATCTAAGCTACACACACCCAAATGTAGTTGTCAAGCCTCCTTGTGCTCTCAACTTCACAAGTGGAGATAGTTATTATAGGCCACTTTTTGCTTAGCCAAGATATGCATGAAGGATGAAGGTGAAAGCAAAACTTGCTAGTGGACACTTGAAACCATAACAACATTGTCCAGTCAGTCAGAATCACAAAAAGCATGTACACATATACTTCTTCATTATAGTATCCCACCAAAATGCACTTCATGGCCTTATCTTCTAACTTTTTTTGTTGTTACTCAAACATAATAGCATAAGCTAAGCATCTAAAAGGATTTAGATGTGCAACAAGAGGCTTTCTACCGTGCCAATCTCTAAAGGTGCAATTGTCTACGAGCCTTAGTTGGACACTTGTTTAATGTAGTTAACACACACAATAACTTTCAACTGAGAACTATGCAATAATATTTGCACTTTCACCATGCACGGTGCCATCTTCATAAGAGTCCTATTTTCCAACTCAGCCATTGTATTGTGTGGTGAATTGTGTACATAATGTACCAAGAGTGTTATCTTGATGTGATGCTTTGTGATTTTGGCAGTGGTTGTTTGTATTGACCACTCAAAATTTCAATGAAGCTAGCTCAACTCCTCTTCCACTAAAGAAGTAAGACAAGAAGACAACATCTTCTCCCTCTCACCAAGTTAAAGTGGCCAGGATCTAAGAAGAGCTATAGTCTAAAATGACCAACTTGAAGAAGCTTTCTCTCAATGGAAGCTACCCTTGTGGAGACTAATGAACTTGTAGGCCTACTTTAGAAGGATGAGGCATCTAGCTTTAGTGGGAGGTGTGGCAGATAGAGAAAAAAATCAACAAGTTTCAAGCTATTGTTTGCAAGAGAGATAACTCACCAAAGCCCTATAATACCTTTAAGAAACCTAAGGCTCAACTCAAGTCCTTTAAGGGGCTATAGATGACAACGAATTGGGTTGTAGTAGGCATGACTAAAGCAATCCAAACACAAGTATAGGAGCTAGAAGAGAAGAAGACAATTCGTCTCCATAAACTTACTAAAGACATAACTATTGCTTCTAAGTGAGACATACTCAAGGAACACATCATGGTAGTCATAAGGACGATGACCCAACAACAATAGAAGCTCTTCAATACCATTCAAACACCCCCTTGATGATGAAAAAATAAGAGAATTTTTCATCAACATATCTTACAAGTGATTATGATGTTGCAAAGATAGAACTCATTAGTTCGAGCTAAAAGAGATGGGGTTGATCCTCCCACAGCAAGAAGTGATCCCTTCTACATCTGCAATGGGAGCTCAAGTCCCAAAGGATGAACTAGTTCAAGATAAGGACCCTCCTTGTCTAGTTGCACTACGCCATGCTCTCTTGAGGAGGGCTAGGGAGAGAATCTATTAGAGCAAGAGCCACGCCCTAAAATAGGCACAATGCAATTAGACCAATTGTATACCAAATCCATACCCTTGGCCAAGACTTTAATGCTTCCACACTAGGTAGACAACCTATCCAATACCTCAAAATCGAGATACTAATATTTAATTATTAGCTACTTTTGTACAAGATAAACAATGTATTTAATGCCTCTAGATCGATATATTAATATGTGGGTATAGAGATATTATATAGGGACTTAAATTTTGGCCAATTTTTCACTCGAGCCTTTCTTTTTTGGCATGATTTGTATCAAAATTGATTCCTAACATCATTGGTAGAATGCATTAAGTCAAGTTCTTAGCTGCATGGGCATCTGGATGAAAATGATGTGATTAATAAGCTTCTCATGAATCCATGGAAGATGTGAAAAAGCAAACCTCCTTGGTGAAAGCATGAACATTCCCCTAAATTAACCAAGTGATGTGCTCTTCTTATTTAGACTAACACATATGCAAACACAAATAATTGAATGAGAGATTGCAAATACACATGAAGAGTTAATACAAAATGGGTGGTGGGTTGGGGGAGGATGTCAAATATCATGGCAAGAGTCTGCGACTCAAGAATAAGTTGATGAAGTTGAAGATAGAGAAAGGAGTAAGAAAAGACTTATGGAAAAGCACAAAAAATATATTTTCTGGACAATATAATGATTTATTCACCTTAATGATGACACTTTTCACCTTGACGCAAATGATCTTTTTGATGGGCTAGCATGGTTCTCCTAAAAGATTATTGCATTTTTCCTCAATGGTGATTCTTTTACACACACTTTCATTCTCTTTTGCTTCAAGTCAATTGATTTGGATCACTGTGTGCAAGACTTCTTGGGGCAGTTCACCTTGTTATTTATTTACAAGAGTGTCATGTCATGAATTGTGTTTATCTATACACTCTTATTTTATTACTTATGAAGAGGAAGGTGCCATTGAAAAGATTTGGCTTTATGCTAAAATCCCATTGAGATGGCTAAGGTACTTGAACTTCTAAGAGAATAGGTTCAAGTAAGTGGAGTTGGACTTCAATATAGTTGATTCCCATAACAACTTGCCATGTGTAGATCTTCTTCAATAAGGACCTTATCTATTAATGTGCTTCAACAATTTTTTTGAACTATTTCCTTATGAAATTGAGCTATTCATTTTGTAGTGGTTGGTGCTACATAAACACGATCATAGTCCATTGTCTTTTCAACTCTATAATGCTCCACATTGGTCATGGTGGGTTGCCTACTTGGACTATCTCCACCCTATTGTCATAACATTCTTTTGAGAAAGGATTTTCCATGGGTTTCTTAGTTTGAAGGTCTCTAATCTCATCTTTCTTAGTGTCATGTAGTGCCTTAATAAAGGAGGAGAAAATGATTTTCCATGGGTTGCTTATTTTGAAGCTCTCTAATCTCCTCTTTCTTAGTGTCATGTATAGTTAATAAAGGATGAAATAACTGAAGTTTTGGTGTTGTTCTTCGAGAGGGTATTAGTTCCCTCATTAACAAGATCAAATTGCTTGAGGTAGATACTCATCCCATCTTACACTAAGACATGTTTTTCATTAGATGCCCTCAATCATAGAGTGAATATACTTGTGTTAATTTGTTAGATAAGTCATCCACTCTTTGAAGTGTATAGAGGGTGGCTATCCACACTCTTTGGCTAGGTCCTACACTATTTTCAATATTGTGTGCTTATTATGATTGAGCCTTAAACTAGAATATTTGTTGGTCCAAAAGGCAGTTACCTTGATTAGCCTTTTTCTTTGGGTAGCCAAAGAGTTGATTGCAGTCAATAGTAGCCACATCCTAGCAAACATTATTTGGCATGTACCTCTTTCTATTTCTTAGGTAAGCTTTTAATGGGAAGTCTTCTCAATCTCATGTTCATACAAACATATTTGATGATCAATGATGAAAGTCAATGGGATAGCCAATCAATAGTAGCGGGGCAGAATTTCTTACTGTATACCATATCTAAGCATTTCATTTGGTGGTTGAGTAAAATCCATCTCATCATCACTAATTTGTTGAAGAGGGAAACTCACCAAGTTGTGGTCCCTAGGTTGGCACAAAGACATATCGAGGGTACATGCAATGTGATCAACTCATATAGGACTCATAAAATAGATGTGATGATAATGTTCTCTCAACATTTCATAAGATTCTTGGTGTTCAATTGTCCACACAAGCATTGCAAGCCTCCCTTGGAATTAACTACCCATGGAAGGTCAAGTTCTATTTTATCCATAGGTCTATCATTTCTAGACACCACATGCCCTAGAATGCAACCATGATTAACCCAAAATTGGCACATTTATGGACTAAGGAATCCCTACATCTTACAAAGACTCACCTAAGATTATGGAATTGTTTTTCCCAATTAGCTCTAAGAGCTCTCACAACATATCCTTGAAGATCACACATTTTGTGAACAAAGGCTATTTTGTGCAATTGTTTAGGTGGATTTGCAATTGATTGCATCAAGAAAAGATGTCTAAAATTTTGTAAGCTTCTTGTATACCACATTCTCTAGCATGTGTTCTATGTAAGGGTGGAAGCATGTTAACGTGACACTTTTTGTGTTAACAATAGTTTATTAGCAAGAAGTCTTAGCACCAAATCAATATTAGAAATGTTACAAAAAGATTAATAAACATGTATTGGAGAGATTTTTTTATTTGAACTTTTCATTCTTACCATTTTTTTGGTACTTCTCATGAGAGGGAGTATTACTAACCTTGAATTTCCCTAGCAATAGAGGGACCTACTAAAAATGGTCTTAAACATGCCTCTTTCCACCCAATGGAAATTGTCTTAAACATGCCACTCCTTCTACTCCTCAAATGCATGCATAAAGAGGTAGAGAATATAGCTTACAGCCTTGGAAGAGCATACTCCTTGCCCTTATCCTCCAACACATGCATGTACTATAAAGTGACAAAGTGCATCTTTGGAAGAGATCATTCATCAATCACAAAAGGCCACATCTTTGCAAAAAACCACTCTAGCATGCTTGTAGTAGCCAAGCAGTAATCATTGTAGATTACACCCAAGTCATAAGGAACCACTCTTTTAGAAAGCATGTTAGGCTCTCTATGTGTATGTGCGTGTGTTTCAAGTAATAATGTATGCATGTAGTTTTGGCAAAGAGGTGTAAGGATTTGCACCTATAGATGACTTAAGGGAAAAGGTGTCTCACATGAAAAATGAATAGTTTATGAGAGGGACTCATCTAAACTAAAGAACATATCTATTGGTAGCTCTACGAAAAGCAATTAGTCACAAGCTATCCCATAATGGGATGTATGGCCTTAATGATCTTGTGTTTGGGTGAAGGTGATGCATCCTAGCATAACTCATGGGCTAAGGCATTAGGTCAAAAAGTAGATGAACTTGCACTTGGTTCATGGAGACTGACAGCTGCTTCCATGGCATCAAGGACCAGTACTCTATCACTCATTTCCCTTAAATAGGTTGGTCTAGGGTACTATTGTCGTAGCTTGATTTCTAGTTTATCGATTATAAATTGAAAGCTATCTGATGAATTGGGTCCAACCCACCTATAGGACACTCCCATCACGGGAGTACCATCCACTTTCTATGTGTACACCCAAAGTATTCTTTTTTTTTCAAGGGGAGCATACTACCACACTATTTAATAAGTAAAAACAACTTTCTTAACTAGGTCCTTAAATAGAGTTCCTTGGCACATTCCTTTATTCATAATGAAAAAATCAAATAAAATAGTACTTTATTGAAATCAATTTTGTACAATTTTCTCCCTTTCTATCAAGAATTCCAATCACCATTATACACAACCCTCCTCAAACTCAATGCCTCCTTCAATATGCTTCCCTCTTTTGGTTTTTAGTAGTGATTCCATGTTTTGGTTCTAGGGTTTATATCTAAGTTTTGGTTGATAATAGAGGATGTAGAACATTGGTTGGATATGCTTTGACAAGTAGCATCTCTATTCTAGGGCTTCTTTATGGAGAGTTACTGGTCATTGAATTTGGGTCTACACTTTCTCTTGACCAAGGATTATTGTAGGGTTATGATCCCATTATAATGTATGGGTTGACCATGGATTCTTGTATCAATTGATTTCCATAAGATAACTTAATCTTATGCAATGTCTGTTGACTCGACCACCTCAATTTTTTTATCAACAGTTTCTATAAGATTACTTAATCTTATGCATAATGTCAGATGACTCTTGACCACCTCAATTTTTTTGTGAACAAAATTTTTATTAAGTTTCAATCATTTCTTACTAATGTTTAAAAATTCTAACTTCTAATCAATATAAACATTGTATAAGCCCTTTGCATTCCCTACTTTTTTCTTATTACTATTGTTTGATTTGATCCTTTCTTGAGGTTCAATAGTTTATGTCTAAGCTATATTCTTCCTCTAATTTTCTAAGCTGGAATTGTGGAACAATTCTATTGAATTCATTGATTTTGATAGAGATTTATTAATAAATATGTATGCCTTGTAGCTTCTAAGTGACAATGGGTCTAGTTGTTTGTCAGTTGAAGTTGAGAAAGAAAAGAAATGGCATTTTTCAAACAACAAATGCATAGGGAGTACAATTAATGCCTCCACCTTCCCACAACCAACTTAATGCACAAGCAACCAAAGTCAAATACATAAAAGGCAATGAACCACTAGGGCACCAAATCTTCTCCAAGACTTGTCATACCCCATACTAGAACAAGTGGCACTCTTTCCAGGTAGCTCAACTTCTCTTCCATTAAAGGAGCAAGATGAGAATACAAGCTTCTCTCCATCTTGCCACATTAAAGTGGCCAGGATCTAGAAAGACCTATAGTCTCAAATGACCCACTTGAAGAAGCTCTCTCTCAATGGAATCGACCTTGGAGAGACTAATAAACCTCAACTAATGAGCTTTAAGCTATCATTTTGCAAGAAAGGTAGCTCATTAGATCCCTCTAGTAACTTCGAGATAGCCACAACTCAATTCAAGCTATCCTCTTTAAGGGGCTACATGATAATGTATGATTGAGTTGTTGGCATGACTAAAGCAATCAAAACACAAGTTTAGGCGCTAGAATAGAAGAATATGATCCTTCTCCACAAGCTTACTATAAACCTAGATGTCGCTTCTCATGTGTGAGATATACTAAAAGAACCCATCGTGGTAGTCATAAACATGATGATTGAGTAGCAACAAAAGTTATTTGAACAATCCCTTTGATGATGATGATAAAGACATATTGTAACTAAACTTACAAACTACACATGCAACACTATGATAGAGATTTTCTTCAACATATCTTCCCTGTCCTTATAATGTTGCAAATATGGAAATCATTAATCTATGCATGCTACAATGATGCTGGCCTAAAAGAGATGGGGTTCAACCTCCCACAACAAAAAAGTGATTTGTTTTACATCTACAATGGGAGCTCAAGTTCCAATACACGAATTGTTGAAGACAAGGACCCTCCTTGTCCAATTGCACCACACCATGCCTCTCTTGAGGATGCCTAGGGAGAGGATCTCCTAGAATAAGAGCTACCCCCTCAAATAAGTACAATGCAACTAGATCAAACCAATAGTATATCAAAATTAATTTCTTGTAATGGCTTGGCCCTTATTAGAGCATCTTCTAGGGTTGTGGCCCTCATTGCTTCATCTTGGGAATTCAATGGAGGGATTAAAATGGGCTACTTGTTGTCTCCTTGTTGTGGGATGGACATGGATATCACACATTTTTGTTAGGTCATAAAGCTAGAATACTATGCTTGAAGTGATAGTTTGAACTATTTGAGGCCGAAGAACTCACTCTTCTTATAGACTCTATCGAGGGAGGTAGACATATACTCATGATAGCTCTTTTGATTTGGTCCCAAGTTTGCGAAGCTTTAGTGATTACATTTTATAGCATCGCTGCTCCACCATAGTCTTACTGCATTAGTGATGTATAATCATGCTATTGTGACTTGATTAGTAATCTTTATCTAGAATTTGAGATCTCAATTGAGACTTTGATGCCTCAACTTTAGAGCTTTCCCCATTGAATTCTAAGTGTTTAACCTACTTAACAAGGAACTTCTTCTCCTATAGATTAGTAATGATGTTCTTCGGTGAAGGTACTTATAATGTTAACTTAATTGGATCATGATATGGCAAAGTAGGTAGGTGGTTCCTCTAGGGTTTTTAATCCATGTTATTTATCAAGTATACTTGGGAGCATATCAATTTGATAGTCTTGAGAAGGTGATTAGCTTGCAAATTGCTATCTCATTTGGTTGAATAGCCTATATGACTTGATAAGTCATATTTGATGTTTTTAGTCATGTTGACACAAATGTAATAATAGAACCTTAACATCATCAACACTCTATATTGTGAAAATCTAGTTTGGGAAAAATAGAGTCATGGAGGGATAAAAATTGTTTCCATGTTCTAATTACCATTTGTGGGAGCTTTCACTCAACAGCCAAGACCCACAGACCGCTTATTGTTTCAAGCATTCCAATCAAGCTCTAATGGCTACCTCTCACATAGCCGACACGCCTCCAAACGTACACATGTAATGAGCTTACCTCGATGCCGAAATGAGTTGCCTCCTCCTTCACACACACTTGTAGCTCCACGATCCTAGATGCTAGCTCAAGCATCCTTAAGCCTCCTCCTTCAAGCTCCATCCAGCATAGCTGTGCGCGCGCGAGAAAAGGAAAAAGAAGAGAAAAAGAGAAGGAGGAATGGTGAAGAGCTTCACCCTCTTGATCCCTCAGTCCCACATGCTCACTCCGTCAACCTCTCCATCTTTCTCTCTCAATGTCACACACACATAATCAAGGAGAAGAGAAGAAGAAGAGGAGAGAGATCTCTTGTTAGCCACACACCAAAGAATGAGCTTCCATTCACTTTTTGAACTTTATATACAAGCCTTAAAATTCCATGGGTGCCCATCCCTTTTTACATGACGGACCTTTGTGGCAAGGTCCTTTTTCCTATTTCCCTTTTCTTGCCTCATGCCTTAAGCCTACACCCATCTATTCCTTTACAAATGGCATAGGAGGGAGCTTGGTGCTCTTTTACAAGAGTTTTTAGAGTTTTTTAAGGTGCCTTCTATTTAAAATTACGCTTTTGCCTCAGCTTAGATTTTAGGAGCCGCCTCTGCGGCTTTGCTATTTTTCTATTCTTTTTTCGCTTTTTGCTTCATTTTTCTGCCATCTTGAACTGAGGTTAACATTAGCCCCCTCCGAGACGGGTGCCAGTCCCATGGCACTTCAAGGTCTCTGTTGTGGAAGGGTGGAGTCTGGACTAGAGCTAAGGGACTTGTTTGATTGGGAAGCTTCGGTAATGATTTGGATAGAGAACCCAAGGTGTGTCGTGTGGATGATGGGGGCCTCCGAAGTTGGTGGTTTGCAACATCTTGTTGTACCTGGAAGGAGAAAGTGCTCGACCTAAGGGAAGTGTCTACCTCATCGTATAGTGTTCAGTGCTCATTCTGGTGGAACAGGGAGTTGGGTCTAACCCTAGGTAAGCCTTGGTGATGTCCCACACTTGGGGACCCTGTTCATGCAAAGGGAGGTGCGATGTGTGTAGCTTAGGTTGATAGGTTTAAATATAGGCGAGTGTTATGTCCTTAGGCGTGTCCTGTTCTTGGGGTGCCCTAAGCATGAAATGGGGAGGCAAAAAGGGCTAGGAGGTTAGGAATGGGGCCGGCCGATCGAGATCACTAGACGTGCCTAACTTGAGGACCCCTAGGTGCAATGACTGTGAGCTATGTGCCGCGACTTGCGTGTGGACATGTCACGGGCTTCTTAAAAAAAAAAAGCCTTGCTGAGGTCTTGTCATCAGAAGGTGGTGGTGAAGGGGATTTAATGGAGTGACTCAAAAATTTCTAGCTCTATACGAAACCCTTAAGGTTCAATTGGATCTGGAGAGGGGCGATGGAGAGGAATGGAGGGTTGTAGTGGGTGAACTAGCTGTCATTCATATATTTAAGAACAGTGAGGCAGAAGGAAGGTAGAAGGCTGGCTCGCATCATTAGGCGGGTCATCGTGGAGGTATCAATGGTGTTAGGGTCAAAAAAGAGTGGTTGGAGGCCACGTTTTGCCAGGGTGGGGTCTTGCCTAAGTAGGATTTTTAATAGCCTAAGATAGTTTCATGTGGTAATGAAGGTGGGATTTGGACAGAGGAGAAGTCAGCAATAAAGTGGGTCATGGTGGCCTTTAGGCTGTCAGAGGTGAAGGTGAGGGCTTGGGCTAAGGTGGTAGTACAGGGGTTATATATGACGGGGAAGTTGTAAACGCCATGGGTGTTTGCATCAAAGTCTACTCCTACCCTACGAGGATACTCCATGTAGATGGGGTTGTTTGTTTTAGAAGGGAGGGTATTACAAAAAGCCATCCATGCGAACACATTGTAGTTGTAGATGTGTCTTCGCCTCAGTGGCTGGCACTCGTATCCAGGCACAGACCGAGGCACTTCAAAAACCTTATTTTGCAAGTACTCCGCATCCTCGGTGCCTCAGAGGGTGGGATTCTTCTCTCTTTCTTCTAGCAATTGTTGGCTTAGCCGGCTTTCGACACCGATCACCTCGTCCACTATTTTAGGGGGAAGGACTCTGCGCAGGGCATTAGGGATGAGGAAGCTGAAGTTGAAGGGCTGTCTCTCTTAGACTATGAGGTTGGCATGGAAACTGGCCGGTGGGTCATTTGGGCATGGGGGGAGGGGTATAGATGGTTGTGCCATAGGGTTAGCCCTCGACTTTGTCTGGCTTCTTCCACCATTTTCCTTCTCTTCTCCCTCAAGGTGGTTTTTCTTTCCGCAAATGCGTCTGTTGTTGGCTACCCCTATCCTTTAGAATAGGGTGAAGGGGGTTGTGGGATCACTTCTTCTTTGAATCCGCCTAGGTCAAGTTTTAGTTCAGCTTCACTTCATGGGCACTCTTCCTATTGTATCTCCTCTACAAACCCCAAAGCATCAATCTCTTGGGGGGTTAGGCTTGCCAACAACAAGTACCTATGTTGTTCATCAAGGCTTAGCCCACAATTGCAACGGGTTGTGGGAGGGTATGTGTAGCCCTGCTCGTAGCGCTCTGCGTGCTATGCTCAGCTTCTTTTTTACCACCTCCAAGGACTCCCCTTCCTCTACGGGTATTCAGGAAGATTCGTTGTTGAGTATTGAAAGCCACTTGGCCTGCCTCTGCTCTGCTTTCTGCTAGGACTTTCTCTTTTTCCATGAGAGCCAAGCGACGCGCCAAGGTCTTCACTCTGTGTTCATTTTGGCTTGCCCACTCTTCGGCTCTCTTTTTTATTTCCTCCATACCTTCTCCTTGTCTTTGTTCCAGGGCCATGAGTCTCTGCTCCTGGTCTTCCAATTCCCTGCTCATTCTCTCATGCTTCTCTCTTTCAAGACTTAGCTTTTAGGTCATGGTTTCCATTTCTCTAGTGTTGTTCTTCTTCTCGCTTCCTTCCTTCTTCCCCTGCGGCAAACTCTTTCATGCCCCATTTGATCCGACCTATTTTTGCTGCCGGATCCTCATGCTGCATGATTAGAAGCTTATACTCCCTCTGCATTTTCACTAGCTCTTGATTTTCATCTACGAGATGTTGTCGCCAGCTTTGCTCCTTTTCTTCTTTGGCTTTTAGTTCCTGTTTTAGGTCAAGGATTTCCTTTTGTTGCATAGCCATTTGCCTCGTCTTTTCAAGCTGGAAGGCTGTCACCGACTCCTTTTTCACTTCCAACTCGGCCACTGCTATCTTTCTTTTCTCCCTTGCCTTCTCTAACTGAAAGAGCAATTCATCAACATATTCATCATGGTTTGGTGGTGGTGTCATAGTGGTAGGGATTGGGGTGGTTGAAGCTTCCATCTTTTGGCGTTTCGGATCTTGCCTAGACTCGGCATCTGTGGTGGGCGGCCTTTTCTGCCCAGTGGCCATAGTCTCCCCACTCTTTTCTTGTGCTAGTTCCTTATTGATGAAATATTGCATCCAGGCCACAAAATTGTTCACATCGGTGCTTGCTGGGATGCTTGGGGTGACAGTGGTTGCTTCGCTGGTGGGCACCAAGAGCGACGGGATGGGATGGATGGGAGCCTTACCCTTGCCTTCGATGACCACGGGCGGCATGACTTTGGGTATGTGAGTGCTTGAGCTGAGTCTGTCCTCCGTGGGTGGACTTAAAGTGCCTAGGCCATCGAGTCGGCTTTGTTGTTCTATGGACCGGCGAGTTGCTTTGGCCATGTCTTCCTCCTCATGTCTCCTCAACTCTGCCTCTTTTTCCACAACTCTTCTTTCTCTCTCTTCCTTTGTTTTCCTTGATTCTTCTGCCAACTTTTTAGCTTCTTCCTTCTCCTTCTTTTTCCTCTCTACCACCTCTCTTAGGGACTCCCTTTTGGCTCTCTCTAGATCTTCTTTTTCCTTCTTCCTACCCCCATTTTGTTTCTTCTTCTGAGATGTCTTTTAAGTGGGCTTCTTTGTTTTTTTCCATCCGGATTGAGCCTCCTACTCCTCCTTCTCTTCCTTAGTTTCTGTCCTGTCGCTCGATGGCTCTTTCCCTTGGTGGGTTGGTGACCTATTCGGGGTCTCATCTGCTCCTTCGTTTCCTTGTTGGGCTTCTTTTACAGCCTCCTGGATGATGGCCATCAGCACACTTCCATACCCCATGAAGGAGGCTTTCGAGAAAGGTTTCTTCCTCTCCCTATTTTTAGAGGCTGGGGATTCTCCACTTGCTTGTCTGCTACCCAAAGCTAGTGCTTTGGCTACTTGGTCTATAGTCTTGCACACGTAGCCATTCCAGTCCACCTCATCCAAGGTGTGGGCTGCCGCATTCTCCAACATAGGCACGCTTATTCGATGCATGAGGGAGTTATAGGGTTGGTTGGAGAAATGTGACTACACCAATTTTGCCTGCATGTGCATCTCTACATCGGGGATATCCTGTATGCTGATGCCATCGTTTGTCAAAACATCCTCCCTCTTCATATTTAGCATAACATACACATCTCTCTTATGTTTCTTCTCCACCTTAGGCTCCAACCCCAATGCCTTCTCCACCAAGGCCTGGTTCAATGGCACCTGCACTTGTCGAGCATTGTCCCCTCTTCCCACAGTCATCATTTCGCATTTTTGATCGGGGTTGTACGTTCTCAGAAATTCCACACACTTCGTGTGGTCAAGCTCATGTGCAAACTTTTCTAGGTATTTGGAGAGGTTACATTGTTCCACTACTCTCCTTGTGGCCTCCTCCTTGGCTACCACCCCTTCTAAAGGTTGTGAATGCTGCGGAATTTTAGCTAACTATAAGCACGGTTTTCTAAGCTGATGCCGTACTGCATTCTCTTCTCCTTCGTGAAAGGGAGTCGATGAGCGTGATCTTGCTGCGACATCTTTCATTCCTATCATGAACCATCATTTCCATTAGTGCTTCCGAAAGAGTTATTTGCTGAAAAGAAAGGCTTCGTGTTTGTTGAATGAAAACATTTAAGCTCCAACATAAACTTTCCTTTCAGACTTTTCACCCTTTATTTCAACATTTTCGTAACATTTTTCTTCAATTGCAAATTAACGTGTTTCTTTTCTTTCTACGTTTAAATGTCGACTGAGGTTTTCACAGCGGTGTGTTTTTCCTTATGTGTTTATGCGTTTTCTTGATTTTGATTGGTTCTGATTTGACTCACCCACCTTACCTTATCCCCTCCCCTTTCGGATTTGAAGAGAATCCTTCATAGGATTGAAAGCTAGCAGGCCCAGGGCAATGAGCTTATGATTGAGTGTTTACTTTCGCATGAGCCAAGCATAGAATTCTGGATTGTACTCCAACTAAGCGTTGCGGTCTAGATCGAAGGGTCGGCTACCTACGTGTGTGATGTAAGTAAGAACATTTGTCAGGACATCACCGGAATCGATACGACTAGCAATATGTAACTCTTCCTCTATTAGGAGGTGGTCAAGATAAGGGTGTTCTTTGATGTGCTTTTCTAGGGGTCAGTCACGAATAGTTGTTAACACCCTACACGAAGTTGGAGTGACATAAGTTTGATCATATTCCAATGTCTTGATGGCGCATTGCTGTTCAACATTGGTCATTATTTGGCATCCTTTGAGTTTCCATTGCAATCGTAGAGCGTACCAGCTTCGTAAGAATGGGGATTCGGTTTCAGCAAGCTTTTTTAACTCCTCTAATTCTCGATTAGTGATAGTAGAAGAGGCTCGCTTATCGTATGACATGATGAGCCGCTGTTTGATGGCTTGCTTTGTAGATATCTGAGTGCGGAGTAACTCTGTAGTAGCTGAGTGGGATGCTTTGATGAATGCAAATTCCATTATGTCCCATGAACAAGGCATTGTGCGAATTTTTGTCACAAAGGGCTCTTGCAACATGTCGAAGTCCAAGCGGTCATACCTCAGAGCCAACGACATGAATGTGGCATCTAAGCGTCTGAGGCAAGTAATGACATCATCCACTGTGTCTTCGGCTAGATTTGCGGCTAGTGACAATAATGATTTCCGCTCATAGGAGGGTCTAAGGCCTGCGGGTGGTTGAGGTTTGACAGAACTAGAGAGTTTGGTAGCAGATTGTTGCGGGCTCGGTTGTTCCTGAGATTGTGGTTAGGTCGCTTGTCTAGTGGGCTGGGACAATTAGATTGCGAATGGGGCATCATTACTTGCATATGTGGCCTCCTGAATCTTGATTGAGTTGCGTAGGACTGGTTCAGGAACATTAGGCTGAGATTTGGACTCGTAGACCTGGTTGGTCTTCATGTGCATAATCAGTTGTGAGTCAATGTGCTTAGTGTCTCGAGTCTTCTGCGGTGTTAGGCGACACATTGTATCATGGGGTATGGTTATGTGTGAGGGTGGCACTTGATCAGTGCTCTTGGATGTTTTATACTTAGGGATCCATATCCAAGCATTACCCTCATAATAACCTTGCACTTGTAATAGGGTCTTAGGAACCCATCGTGGCTTGACCACACATTGCTATTTGTAGCTTTGTTTTGGCCTGCTAGGTTTTGAGGTTGTGTTGTTAGCCTTGCGAAGGCATGGCCGATTGCTTTTCGATGGTAGGCTTTGATGTTTAGGCACCCACCTTAACTAGGGTTCATGGGCATTGACCTTGGTTTCAGTAGGTTGCAGGCATAGAGGCTTGGGAGGGTGTAACAAATCACAACCCTCCTCCTTGGGCTTGGCTGAATGCATGTCTACCAGTGGCGTTGCGGGTCTGCTGGTGGGAGTGAAACAGCCTTGGTTGAAAGCCGCCACTATGTGGACATTGCCAATGGCTAAGTGGATATGCTGCGCGATTGATAATCGACATTGCAGTGAGCTTGTTTCTTAAAGGTTCTACCCAGTAGCAATTCGGTGCCTGCATTTTCAGAGTCTAGCAACACATAAAATCTCATTGGTATGCTCTCAGACATGATAGAAACTGCAGCCTTGCATTTCCCTAGGAGTGCGTATGATTGACCCCCATATGGGCTCAATTTGGTGGTAGTGGGCTATAGCTGTGGTTTGCCAATATGGGTCCAATGATCGTGGGTTAATACATTGAATTTTGCTCCCTCATTGATCAAGGCGTTGACAGTGCATGTTTATTTGGCAGTGACTTCGATACAGAGGTAGACAGGTTCTACAGTTTCCTCATTTTCATCGTCAATCTCCATGATTGTGGCTACCTCCTGTACTTTGACCGACGTTCTAACATTGGTGGTTCATGCAAGGGATGCGTGGGGGGATAATACTTCTTGATGCGACTATTATTGAAGAAGCCTATGCCCTCGCCTTCAAAGTCTCGAGTTCGACATTATTGGTTTGGCTGTGGCATGAATCTTGAAGGGCCCTAGACCTTTAAACTTCATTTTCTGTTTATGCCCCTTAACGGAGTAGAGGAGCACTAAGTCGCCTTGTTCAAAGTCCCGCTGCTTAACATGCTTGTCAAACCAGCTTTTGCATCGTGCTTTCTCGCATATAAGCGCATGGGTAGTTAGGAGGCGAGTTTTCGAGAGGTGTTCGAGTTCAATTAGATGTTTTGTCCATGCTTCCTTCCCTTCCCATCTTTCGTGAAGTGCGATCCTCAGGTTAGAAACGAAGAATTCTACAGGTAGAATTGCTTCAGTTCCATAGGTCAACCTAAAAGGTGTTTGGCCTGCAACCGTTTTGTAGGCTGTGCGGTAAGCCCACAAGGCTGCCATCAGTTTGTTATCCTAGTCACTGCACAAAGCAGAGACTAGCTTGGTCAGGACATTTACTAAAATTTTATTGGTGGATTCTGCTTGGTCATTTGCTTGAGGGTGGTATGGCGAGGATTATACAGCTGACCTGCTGTCAACTAATAGGGTTGAATCTTGAGGATGAGCCATCTAAGTCGGGCTTTTTCTATTGGTCGTTCAAGTAATCCATGCTCAAGCACTTGGACTATGTTATCTCCCCAATATGGCGTCAAGTTAGCTCAAAATAAATCTCTTTGATTTGGGATATTGATAGCTTGATTTGAAGAGGGGATGTTAAGCTTTCATTTGAATCAAAAATATTAGTAATCGGACATTGGGAGCAAAAGTTATGGCCAATTTATTGACATGGGGTCTAGTGGACTGCACCTAGACAGGCTGTCTTGGATGCACTGTTTGAGTTCATTCTACCCATATACTCTATTGCAAGTTGAGATATTACTAAATCTGGAATATCCTTGATATGTAAGCTTTGTTTGGATCAATAAACCATTGGCATTGGTGCAATACTAAGCAGGTTATTGACAGTTTTCTCCTCCACAATCATTTTGATAGCACCTATACTTAATGGCCAAACACAAGAGAAAAGATCAAGTCATGGAAACCATTCAAGAAGATATTAGAGAATATATCAACGATCAAAACAATACTAATGAAGCCCTCAATCATGACCAACAAGATGATGATGTAAGCATTGGTAATGCGCATAGTGCATGGTTGGATAATGATGGAAATCCTTTGTCTAATGAACTTTTTGAAGAGCACATGTTTTCAAGAGAGATGCGTATGTTGAACATTGGGATGCATGATCAATATGAGCAAATTTCCAAATCCTTGGGGAAGATTGAGAATACATCCAACAAAGTCGATGAAGGACTTCAACAGTTGGTCAAGTTCATGAAGAGTGGATTTGAGGATGTAGTAGCAGCTATCAAGGATTTGAAGACTCAACCTATATCTTCTACACCAAGTGAACCCACTATTCATATTGAAAATACTTCAGTTCAGCCCTCGAATATGACAGGAAAGGGGATTGATCAGCCTATTATGTCAACCTTTGAGAAAGGAGAGCCATCTACAATGAGGAGTACTCATTACCAGCCACCAATATCATCAAAGCACTATACTCATCCTCAATTCAATCCAAGACATGAGGCTACTTATGAAGAAGAGGAGGATATAAGAAGAGAGGAGAATGAGGAGTTTCATGGATGTGACCCCTTCTACAAATATTTTCCCTCTCAATTTGCCATCAAGCAAAAAGAATTGGACTTTCATGATAAGAGTGGGAGATTTGATGAAAGAATGTCATTTCATGATATCACCAACAAAGATAAGTCATTTTATGGTCAACCCACTAATGGACATCATCATTCTTTTGGATTGGGACAATCGAATCATGGTGGTAATAATCCTAGACTAAATTCCTTTGGAAGAGATTCGATGAATAGAGATTTTTTGAGACAATCATCTTTTGGGCAGCATTCCAACAATTTTCAGCCAACTTATAATGAAAGAGGGTACAAAGAAAAGATTACCATTTCCAACTTCAAGGGGGATAATGCATCTCCGACGGAGTAGGAAGAATGGGTAAAAAAATTGGAGATGTACTTCACACTTTTTCCTCGCCATGATGAAGCCAAGTTCTATTTTGCAGTACTCCATCTTGAAGGCTACACGTATACATGGTGGAGATATATGTAAAGAGTTGGTCACAATTTTGCTTCTTGGGAGGATTTTAAGAAGGCAATGTTGGAAGTGTTTGTTTCTCCAATGGAAAAAGAAAGATTGCAAAGAAGATGGTATGGTCTTCAACAAAGGGGCATTTCCGTTCGTGATTACTCTAACATGTTCCTTAATCTTTCTATGTACATTGAAGGGATTGATGATTTGGCCAAAGTAAACAAATATATCTTTGGTTTAGATTCAGCCATCTATTCAGAAGTAGGTGCAATGCATCCCAAGACAATTCATGAAGCCATTTTATATGCTGAAATGTATGGGCAAAAATATAGAAGAGATTCAATGGGAGTTCGGCCAAAAAGTGCGGGGTATTCATTATCTAATCAACCTTCAAAGGTTGGAGCACATTTTAGCTAGCAAAGGGATGCTTATAGGCAAGAAAGCAAGGGAACTAGTAACTACAACAGTAATTACAGCAAGTTGCCTACATATCCAACGGTCTATGGATCAAAATGTAGTGGAAAAAATGGTTATAGACTAATGGCTGAAGCAAAACAAAGCTTTGCAAGGGCTAAAAATGCACAAAAGGAATTTCAGAACAACACTTACAGCAAAGTTCTTTTAAATGAACAAATTAGAGATATGAGGGCAAAAGGGCTATGCTTTAAGTGTGGAGAAAAGTGGACACAAGACTATAGGCTGAAATGCAAATCCAAAAATAGCAAGCTTAACTTTGTCATCATTGATGAGACGGATGAGAATGAAAGTGAAGAGGCGAATGTATTTCAAGTAGAAGCAAACCCTATGGTTGAAGAAATGCATGATGAAGAGGAAGGAAATAATGATGAATTTTATGATATTGTGGACAATTTTCCTTTTGATCCGGGTAGTTCTTTATGTGCAATTTCTCATGATGCTTGGACTAGTTGTAAAGGAGAAAATACCCTTACACTTGAAGGGCTGATCAATAGCAGAAAAGTTCATCTTTTGATTGATATAGGCAACACCCATAGCTTCATTAATACCAAATCTTTGCATGGGTTGAGATTGCTTCCTCAACAAATGCAAGTGCCGTTAAAGATTCAAGTTGCTAATGGAGCTTATGAATCAAGTAATGTAGTATGCCTACACACTCCTATTACCCTATCTCCTTCATGTGTTATGGAAGTGGACTTGATCACCTTGGAAATGGGTCCCATAGATATTGTCATTGGCTGCAATTGATTGAAAACCATTGGGAAGTTTTCTTTGGATTTGCAAAACATGCTGATGGAATTCCAATGAAATGGATAGCCTATGATATTGAAGGGAATTGGTCAAAAGCAAATAGAACTCATATCTAGAAAAAAGATGCGTAAAGAAATCAATACACGGTCATGCATATTCACTCTTTTGCTTGCAAAAGCGGATGAAGAGCAGTCACCAAATAAGCCATCATCTTCCTAAAAGAAAAAGGATCCAAGAATGGAAAAGCTATGAGAAGAATACAAAGATTTATTTCAGCAACCATCATCTTTGCTTCCAAAGAGAGAGGTAGACTACCTTGTTGACTTGCTACCCAACACAAAACCCATCAACAAACCTCCCTATCACCTGTCAAAGTTTGAAAGGGAAGAAGTGGAAAGACAAGTTAAAGAGTTGCTGAAAATGGGTTTAATTCAGCCAAGTCAATCTCCGTTTGCCTCTCCTGTGCTCTTGGTAAAGAAGAAATATGGATCGCATGTGCATTGATTATAGAGAGCTTAACAAGTCCACGGTGAAGAATAGATACCTGATTCCTCGCATTGATGACCTTTTGGATGAGCTCAAAGATGCAAAGGTCTTCACTAAGATTGATCTTCGTTTGGGTTATCATAAAATTCAAATGGAGGAAGGGGATGGATATAAAATAGCCTTTAGGACTGAAAGAGGGTTATATCACTTCTTGGTTATGCCATTTGGGCTTTCAAATGCGCCCGCTACTTTTCAAGCACTCATGAATAAGATATTGCAGCCTTTCTTGTTTAAAATAGTCCTTGTGAAGAGCACCCTGCCATGGCAACCATGAACCGGCTAGGTAGAGGTTGTAACCACCTCAACCTCCCACCTCCTCAAATCACCCGTTAAGTCTCTTTCTTTTCCTTTTCTTGATATTATAAAAATTGGGTTGCATACATTTAGGCTACGGTCTAAAGACCCTTTATTTTTTGAATGAGACAAAAGGTGTTTGACCTTTCTTTTCCTTTCAACATTTTTTTAATGTGAGCCTTTTTGGACTACACATTTTACATTGCTTCATATTTGATATTTTGCTAAAAATTACATTTGCAATGGATCATTATACAAAAGATGTTTCTATAACGAGCATATTTTGGTGCCTATATTTGCACATATTTCTTGGTTATCACCTTGTATTCTTTGATGATATCCTCATTTATAGTAAATCCAAGGTTGAGCATTTGATGCATGTTTGAGAGGTCTTTGACACATTAAGAAGACATACACTCTTTGCCAAAACGCCAAAGTGTTCTTTCATGGAAGATGAAGTGGAATACTTGGGTCACATCGTGGGAGAGCAAGGCATTCGTGTGGATTCTAAGAAGGTGAAATGTGTCAAAGAGTGGTCTACTCCTATGAATTCTACTTCCTTAAGGGGTTTCCTTGGATTATCTTCATTCTATAGAAGGTTTATAAAAAATTATGCTCTTGTGGCGGCTCCTTTGACCGATAGGCTGAAGAAAGAAGCTTTCTTTTGGGACTCCATAGAGCTGACAAGAGTTTCAATGAGCTAAAATCTCTATTAGTTTCAGCACCTATTATTGTATGCTCGGATTTCTCTAAGGAATTCATTATATGTGCGGATGCTAGTGGACGAGGAGTTGGGGCTATTTTGTATCAAGACCATGGAGTTATAGCCTATGAATGTCGCAAGCTTGATGACAAGGAATGTCAACTACATGTCTATGGACAAGAAATGTTGGCAATTTTGCATGCTATCAAAAAGTGGCATCACTATATATATGGTAGCCATTTCAAGGTGAACAACAATCATCGTGTGTTGAAATACTTCCTTTCCCAACCAAATTTATCCCCTAAACAAAGGAGGTGGTTAGCTACTCTTCAAAGCTATGATTTTAAAATATCTTACATGGTTGGAAAAGATAATGTTGTGGCGGATGCTTTATCATGTATGTGGGCATGTTCTTTATCTTCAATTTCAATCATACATAAGGATTGGATTCATGACATCTA
This sequence comes from Lygodium microphyllum, assembly GCF_053477565.2. Lineage (NCBI taxonomy): Eukaryota > Viridiplantae > Streptophyta > Polypodiopsida > Schizaeales > Lygodiaceae > Lygodium > Lygodium microphyllum. The sequence continues at coordinate 134,174,659 of NC_141147.1, forward strand.
AGAAGAATATTTGCTTGATGAGCAAGCATCAAAGATGATGAAGGAATTTTAGCAAGGAAAAGGGAAAGAGTATCCCAATTTTAATTAGCACAACGGTCTTTTATGGTATCATGCTAGAGTCTACTTGACACCACAATCCTCTTTCAAAGATTGTATTTTGCATGAGATGCATTCTTCACCTTTAGCAGGTCATCATGGGCTATTCAAAACATTTGAAAACATCCATAAGAGCTTCTATTGGAAGGGCATTTGGCGGGATGTAAAGGATTATGTAGTGCAATGTCTTCCGTGTCAACAAAATAAAGACTCAACTCTTCTACCTGGCGGCTTACTTCAGCGAATTCTATTCCTCAAGGCAAGTGGACTAATATCTCTATGGATTTCATTGTGGGACTACCTACAACTAAGCATTGGTGGAATAGCATTTATGTAGTAGTTGATTGATTGACTAAATCAGCCCATTTCATCCCTACAAAGGCCCAATTTATAGCAAAGCAAGTGGTTCAACAATTCATGGAATGTATTTTCAAGCTTCATGGTTTGCCAATGAAGATTGTGTTCGATTGCGACACTAAGTTTATAAGCAGCTTTTGGAAAAGTTTGTTCTCTTCAATGGGGACTCTTTTGATTCCTAGTACCGCATATCACCTGCAAACGAATGGGCAAACTGAAAGAGTTAACAAATGGCTAGAGGTTTATTTGAGGCACTTTTGCCATGAGACACAAAATGCATGGGACCAATGGCTCCATCTTGCGGAATTTTTTTACAACAATACTTACCATATGAGCATTAGAATGTCTCCTTTTGAAGCTTTATATGGCTACAAAGTACAAGTACCCTCCGCATTGTTTCATGAAGATGTAAATCCACAAGCCCGTGAGGAAAAGATGGAGGCCCTTATGAAGCAATGCAAGGACAACATTCATAAAGCTCAAGAGACAATGAAGGTCTATGCGGATGAGAAAAGAAGACATGTGGAGTTTGAGGAAGATGAATGGGTATTTTTAAAGGTTTCCAAGTCACGTTATGCTTCTCTTAAAGGAGGACACAACAAACTTGCTCATAAGTTTTATGGTCCTTATCGTATTGTCAAGCGAGTTGGGGGATCTTTCTTATCATTTAGACTTACCTTCAAACACAAGGATCCATAATGTCTTTCATGTGTCTCAGCTTGAAAAGTATGTGGGTCCTCAAATTCAAGTTATTGAAGAACTACCTCCCTTGGATGAGGATGGTTTGATTATATATGAGCCCGAGAAGATTATTGGAAAGCGGGAGAAGATTCTAAGGAACCATATTTTTGTGGAATACCTAGTCAAATGGAAGGGTTTGCCTATTGAAGAGTCTTCATGGCAACAAACATTGTATTTGGAACAATTTCCATGGCTTCAGCAAGAGGACAGTTTTTAAACAGAGCAGTAAATATCTTGTTGTATTAAATTTCTGTGACAAAGTAAATTGTCTTATTGGCTTCAAACTTTGATTTTGAAGGCTTGGTTGGATACTACATGTTGTCCTCTACATTTCTATATCTCAAACATGGAAATCACCCACTTCTATCTCAAGATATAGTCCATTTTGTACTACAACCTGTTTTGGACAGTTTACAACAGCCTATTCCATTTATGTGGTCCATCTTCATCAACTTCTATGATCTTCATCAACATGGAGCTTTATTTCAGCATGAATTCCAAATGCTTCAAGCTATCTTTGTAATCATCCTTGTAATTTGTTCCCAATTCAGCTTTGAGGACAAAGCTCTTTTAGGCCGGGATGGCTTGTAATAAAGCATAAGTCACCTTAGTCTAGAGTAGGCTAGGGTTAAGTATAAAAGGGGGAGACGTAACTTGTGAGGGATATTTTTGCAATTTTCAAACAACATATGTTTTGAGGCTCCTTCCTCCCACCAACTAAGAGGGTGCATGCTCTTAGCCACCAAGATATGGGGTGCATACCATGTCTCACCTTGACATGAGGTGAATATTCATGTTGCAGCTTACATATTTTATTCTTAGCCTTCCATGGCAATATTACTTCAAGCTTAGCTACCATGGCTATGGCTACTTTACAAACATGGTGTATTTCTTGTATTTCTTTGTAAGAATGGTATATTTCAAGAATTTTCAATTATTTGATTTGCTGTGAGAACTGGTTTATTACAGCGGGTCCCTCTACGGGTTCACTTGTTTGCCCTTAACGTTTGGCATCCAGCAGGATCACTACCCTATGGCCCTTTTTAAACTTTGTAAATCTCTTGGGGAGGTCATGTGGTTTTCATTGTTCGTCTGCTCTTTCATCCTTAGACTATTCTGCCCTTTCTTCTTTCAAGCATTTGCGCCTCAGGTGGACGGGCAAGTCCCCCTTGCTACATCTAGTCTTGGGATGCCTCGATATTTTTGGGTCACTTTCTGAACTCACTTCCGACTCATAATCAAACTTCCAATCTTCGCTGGATGAGGTAGTCTCCCCCTTTGCAGCTCAGAGGATGACTCTGTTCTATGCACTGGTGTGTTACCTGGTTGGGTTAGGCTTGCTTAATCCAGATCTGTGGCTCTTACACGTTCCGACCAAGCACGGTCACAATCCACACTCATGACCCTTTGCTCTATCCTGAAGGTGTTCTTTCTCTGCGGCCTAGAGTCTGCCCGTATATGTTCTATCTCTCGTCCTTTGGTGTCATATTCTATGGTATGTATCTCGTCCTCACTCTTGTCAGTGCAACAGCGGTAGTCCTTGTATTCATCATTGGAAGCATCTTCTTCTGACCACTCGTCATCTCCTAGGTCTTGGTATGTCTCATGTGTTTGATCGGGGACCAGGGCCCAATTTTACTTGAGGTTTAGGTCATGCACCTTGGCCCATTGCCACCTTGGTTATTTAAGAGATCTTGGAGTGTCTTGAAGTTTGCTGCTGAATTGCTTGCTAGCTTGCCGGTCAAATACTCTAAAACCCCCTAGAGCTCCCTCTAGTTGGTTGGCACTTGGAAGGTGACAGGGTTGGGTCTTCTGCGGAGGTTTCCTGCCATCATGCAGATTGGTACTGAGGGTGCACCCTTGGGCTCGCCGATCATCTTAATGGCCTGTTCGTACTCCTCATCGTCCGAGAACGGCAGGTCGATGGTAGCAAGGACATGCATCCAGTCTCGCTTGTCTTCAGGACATGGGATATACTTAGTTAGGGGCCCATAGGATTTCTTGATCTGCGTATCACCCTTGAGCATCGCGGAGATGGCATTGAGGTCAAAAGGTGCAGTTTTCCAAGAGTCCCTTTCTACCCTTACGGCTTCTGTTCTATTGCCTAGGAAGATGAGACCATTCCCCCAATCCTCGATCACTCTGGCATTGCGCATCGAGGGTTGGCCCAATAGGACATTGTAGTCCACTCCCTTCATGACTATAAGTCAACTGAGGATTGGACTCCATCAATTGTCACCAACCAGTTTTTTAGTACCCCCAATGGCTTCTCTTTCATTCCGTTAGCTAATGTGACATTGAACCTAGTAGTCTCGACAGGTGGGTTGCCCCAATTCTGGAGCACTGCATGGCTCAATACACTAACTCCCCCCCTATGTCTACAATCCCTTTCCTTGTTGTGTCGCCTCTAGGGCAAAGACTGATAAGACCACGTGCATCTTGGTGCCTTCCCAAAAAGCATTAATGTGCAAGGATTTAGGCATGGAGTGCAACATCAAACTCGGTATCTACGTCTCTGCATCATGTTCTTGTAGGCCTGCAGCAGCTTACTCTTGTGACCCTTTAACCCACTGCTTCAAGTCCCCCCCATAGGATTGGATACTGTCTAAGCAGATCTCCCGGGCTTAACGTCACTGGGGTGGTCACTAGAGTGGTAAGGAGGTCATTGGTTGCTCATCTTTCTCTTGTTTCGGATTGCCCTAGCGAGTGGTCCTGATTGGGTTGCTGGCCCGCAGAGTTAAGGCTTTGCCTAAGTGGTACTGCTTACGGCACAGTCACATCTCTCAGTTTTGGTGCAGGGGATGAGAGTGGTGTGCCGATGCTGGAGAGATCCTTGATCTCATTCTCTAAGATGGGCTCTGCATCTTTTAGGTGTTCCTGAGCCTCCTTTACCCACTCCTTCACCTTCTCGATGGCCTCTAGTTGGCGCTTCAGGTTGGGATACTCCTCTACCCTAGCACTTCCCTTTTCAGCTGTCTTTGGAGTTGATGTCTTTGCCTCAACGTCAGTGACTTCCTTTCCAACAGGTAGCATTGTCGCACTCTTAGTTTTAAGCACGACTTTAGCTTCGGGTCTCCTCTTCCTTCGCCTATGGCGCTTCTTCCCTATCGAGGCTGTGTCAAGAGTGCTAGGACCTGGCAATGATATGCCAGCCTGCTCGGTTTGTGCACGGGTCACGACATGCAATGGGATAGGTGTAGCCTCCCCATCTAGATTCTCAACATCGAACATGCCCAATGGGACAAATGGCACGTTAGCTAAGCTCGAGGATGGTTTTCGCTTTGGGTGGACAGTCAACAAAGAGTTGAGTGGTTCCACACTCAGGACACCTTAGGTGAGCCTTGTCTCTATTTTGTTACTCCCTTTTGGGATAGCGTGATGAGATGTGTCCTGGGTGACTGCAAGTCCAATACATGATTGGATCTCGGGTATGCTCTCCTAGGCCTCTACCTTGTCCCCTACCCAACCCCATCACTGGTACTGGTCGATAGCCCATAAGGACTGCGTTGCCATCATCGTCATGTGAGACATAAGGGTATACGTAAGGCTCTTCCTCATTTGGCTCTTCCACGTAGTGGATTGGAGCATCGCGGTGGATGTGTCACATAGGGACCAAGTGGTCTAGGTATTCCAGTAGGATTTATATCCATTCTAGGAATAGCCGGCTTAGCATTGTTTGGCACGGGAAGGGCTAATGGTGCCCCTCTTCTGAAGAATTGTTGCGGCCTGTTTTGCTAGGTAAGGTTGATCATACGATTGTGAGTATGAAAGTCTTCTAGGAAATCTACAATGGGCACTATCGTGACCAAACCTACCACAATTAGCACAAGGTCGTGACCTAGGGTCTTGATACTCAATCGACAAGTGGTTCCAGCCACAGTACACGCATTGGACATGTCATCGCATTGGTCGTCTTAGCATTTCTTGCATCTTGGCTATTTCCATTTTCATGTCAGCCAATTCCTAGTTGGTGTCTGCAGCCTTTCCCTTATCTTGGGTACTTGCGTTTGATCGCTCACTGGATGCTGAAGCTCTCTTCGAACTTCTTAAGTTGGTCTCTTCTTGGTTCGAGTTCCTAGAGCTCCTCTCCTTCAATTGGTTGTCGACTCAAATGGCCTCTTTGAACACCCTTGCTAGAGCATCTTGTTGCAAGCTCGAGTTGCCTGCCAAGGCTTTATAAAGCTCCTCATTCCATATTCCATTGATGAATACTGTCGACACTGCTCTTTCGGTCGGGCCATCGGGATTCTCTTGAAGAGACTCCTTACATGGATTACATAGTTGCGGATGTCCTCTTTTTCCTTCTACTTGATGTTCACAAGTCGTACTAGCAAGTTGTTAGAGTATCTGGACTCAGAAAATCTCTTAATGAAGAGGTTTTTTAGTCCATTGAAGTTTACTCGCTCTACGGTGTCTAGACTTGTGTACCAAGTCTGACCCTTGTCGCCTAAGCAAAGCCCGAATGCTTGAGAGCGTTGAGTCAAGTCAATGAGACCGTTGGCCTCCCAAACCTGCTTGAACTGCTCTCTAAAGCTGTATGGATCGTCTTGGGGATGGTACTTATCGAGCTGCTTAGCGAAAACTGGTATCTTAGGCTGGCTCTTGGAGCCTTGGTTCACCCCTTACCCCGCTAGTACTAACGTGGCTAATGCTGCAGTGCTTTGCTCTGCTGCTGTGTTGTCTAGCAATCGCTTCATGAGAAGCTCACTTAGCGTCAAGTCTCCTTCTAGTGCTTTCTCATGGTCAGTTCGATTCATGCTTGCTAGGTTCAGCACTCGCTATATCTCTTGCATCTATGCGTTCTGCCTTAGGTTCCTAGTCTACTGGTCTCAGTTGTATTCCATTATGCCTTGCAGTGCTTTGTGGGCTAGTTTTCTTTCCTCCTCTAGGTCAACTATGATGGCTTTTGCCGCTCTACCGCAGTGCTCATACCGGGCATGAGAGTCGTAGCTACTCACCAACTGCTCGATCGCTTTTGGAAAAACTCCTAAGTTAAATTCCTCGTTCTCCCTGCGGTCTGAGCCTTCCTTCAACATGGTTGTGTTCTTTTCCTCCACCAAGTTGTCGATAAGGTTAAGGAGGTCAGCTAGATCCATGTCTCTGTTGATATTTGCTAAGTCCTATGCTGGGCTCGAATTGCCCGTCTATGTCTTGGAATCTCCTCTTATTGGTGGGTTTCTTCACGTTCTTTTTTCTGAGTGAGTTCCTTAATTATTGCATACAATCCTCACATTACCTCCACTCAACAAGTGTGTTCTCTTCCATGCACTTGTGCTCAATCAGGCTTTCGGTTATACTTAGGTGTACTTCGTCTTCAAGTTTTGTACACCCAATGGCCACAACCAACCAACTCCATCTCAACCCCTAGCCATCCTTCTCAAATCCTACATGTTCATCAAGTGTAGGACATATCTAGGGAGCTTGTCTCACCTATAGTTAGACTTGTCACCCTAAGCCACTAATACTTATTTCTCTCTACTTCTCATCCATCCTAATGCCATCAAAGCGATCCTTCTAACTACATCTACATGAGGAACCAATGGAGTTTCCTTTTAACTAAGTACTTACCTAAGTATGCATGTGTGACTACAAGCACAATACCCTATATACAGTTTGGGACCTTAGATATGTGGACAACACTCTAAGATTTCTTGTAGTTCGATCCAACTCCCAAACCAACAGAATACGTTTTGTTTGAAAAAAGAAGACTAGCACTTGGCTTAGGGAGAGAATGCATGAGAGGTCTTTGATCGCAAGTCCAAAACATTGTGAAGACTCCTACACCATTGTTTATCTATCAATAATAAATCTTCCATGTTCTATGATCTACACCCACATGCCCATGCAAGCTTTATCCAAAATAAAGGAGGCCATTAGCCAAGGGCATCACCACCCACTAGAAGCTCTTCAACAACCTTGTCACCTCTCACTACTTTAACCACCAACTCAACATGCCAAACATTATTCTTCATCAAGGAATATCATCGCTCAAGCTTGAAAACCTCTAATTTTGTAGACCAATATGTAAAAGAGGAAGTTATAATGAAACACCTTTGAATTTAAATGCTAGTCCATACTATTTTCCTTAAGTTGTGTACTTTCTTAACTATAGACTTTAAACTCAACGATAATCTATGTTTGTATTATGTGTGATCATATTGATGGTATTGAAGCTTCATTGTGAGGCCCTAAAGGAAGTCATATGCCTTTGCTTATGATGGTTTGTTTTGTGTTTTTTCAAGATAACTCTATGGCATTTCCCTCGAATGGTATGAGGACAAATGTGGTTTTCCCTTTCTTATTGAATGGCTTCCAAATACTACGAAAAATTGGGTGTAGTGGAATAATCCCAATACCACTCCCAAGTTCAAGATGGCCCACCTACATGTTGCCTCTTTGTTTGATATGATGAATATGCTGCATGAACGGCATGCCCTTCTTTCAACCAAGTGTAGGGTTCTTATGTGTAATGTTGTTTGACATAAGGAGTTCTTTGAAACTTGGCATGCCACATGTTAAGATCTTAAATAAGGGCATAAAAATTTACAACTCTACATTTCTTCTGAACAAGATACTAGTGGTAAGTAGGGTGATCTTTCAGGAGGAGTCTACAATTACAGTACAATCCCAATGAGACATCCTTCTACAACTCGTGATGATATAGTAGCACAGGATCCACCTACTATACATGATCATAATGTTTGACAGAGACGATAGGGCCGTATGCACCCCACAGCTAGTCTTGACATGCTACACTAGAGCTTGATGTCCTCCTGATAATTATGAGCCATCTTTGGATCATGTCATGGTGATAGACTCTATTCAGCCACTTGCCTATGAGGAGACTATGTGCAAAGGTGATTCTCATTCTTGGGAAAGGGCCATGCAGTTTGAGTTTGATTCGCTACAGAAAAATCATACATGAGACTTAGTTTCCTTCCTGATGAAAAGCATGCATTGCCATGCAAGTGGATATACAAGTTGAAGAGTACCCTTGGTTGCCTTCTAAGCCAACATATAAGGCCAAATTGGTTGCTAAGGGTTTTAAGTAGGAAAAGAGAGTTGACTTTGATGAGATATTCTCCCCTGTGGTCAAGATTACCCTATGCTTGGTCTTGGGCATGCTTTCTCAGTTGGATTTGGATCTTCATTAGATGGATGTTAAGATGGCTTTTTTAGATAGGGAGATACACGATGATATTTATATGCAATAGCTTAAGAGTTTTTGTAAAAAAAGGGAGAGAATTGAAGAGTGATTATGGGCTTAAATAATCAAAATGGACAAGGTCTCATATCCATCTCCAATGGGTAGTTTGATGTATGCCACGATAGCCACTCGACCTAACATAGCATTTTGCAGTGGAAGTTGGGACACATTATATGGCTACACTTGGCAAGTGACATTGGCATGCCGGGAAGGATATCATGAGATACCTTAAGGTAGTGCAGATATGTGCATTTGCTATGGTCGCCAAGATACTAGAGTCATGGGTTACACTAACTTAGACTATGCAAGACATGCATATAGTGGGAAGTCCATCTCTAGGTATGCCTTTAGCTTTGTTGGAGGTGCTATCTCTTGGATGTCCAAGGGAAAAAACGAATGGTCTTTTCTATTGCTAGGACTAAGTACATTGGTGCAATATTGAGGGTTGCAAGGAGGCCCTATGTTTAGGCCATCTCATTGTGGATCTTGGTCATGACTTATGACTTCTACATTGCATTCAAATTTGATGAACGCCATTCATTTGGCCTATAACCTTCGTCTTCCATTGTGAAGACAAAGCACATTGAGTTACACTATCACTTTATCAAAGAGGTGGCAGAGGACAAGTCAATTGAGCTTGTCGAGATCCCTATGAATATGAATTCTACAGATTTGTTCACAAAAATTCTCCGAGTGGAATGTTATGGCTTCCATAGGAAGATGATGGGTGTAGTATGAGATGGTGTCTATTCCTCATCTTGTTGTACTTCTATGTACAATTTGTGCTTTGTCACAATTTTCTTATTTTCCCCACACTCAAGGACATTAGCCTTTAGTAAGAAGGTTGTTGGGGGCCACCTATACATAGCTAGCTACATTAACATGTACATTGTACCCATACATATGTACATTGCAGATGGCAAACATCCATCATTATCACTTTATTCTTTATTCTTTCAATGGTAATAGAATAAGGGAAGGTAGATCACAAATTGTGACTGTTGGGGTTTCCACACATTGATCTATTTCTTCTTGCTTGAACCTCCATAGCTCTTGCATCTCTTCTTGCTTTCAGTTATGCTTCCACTTCCGCTCCACCTTTCACTTTAGACTATCTAAGTAATCACAAGCCACAATGACAAGTATATAAAGCAGAATTTAGACTACCTAAGTGACCACAAACTACAATGATAATTAGATAAGGTAGAATTTTGCTTTATGCTACCTAGCTAATCACAAACTACATTGACAAGTAAATTTAGATTGGCTTCAAAGGTACATTTTAGAATACCTAGATACATGTACTAACAAGTAATTCAATTATCTCCTAAGTTAGAATCTAGAGTATCTAGATACATGGTAGACTACAATGACACATAGATTTAACATTTTTTCTAAGTCATATTTTAGATTACCTATGTGCATGCCTTGACCAACAATTGTAATTTGCATACCCCTACCCATACATGTCTCTAAATAGAGTTTATGAAAGAGCTAATTCAAGCAACACTGTGCTAAAGATTTTATGTATGGTTATTTGTTGTTATATAAGATTCAAGCCTATTATTGCTATCCAATTGGTCTAAAACATGTCTTAGAATGTAGATTAAAACTACTTGTATTTCTTTTAACCTTTTCTAGTATTTCAATATGTAATCATATTAGATTATGAGTGTTTCTTTTTGTATTTGTTTGTGGTTTGGTTTTTAATTTATGGGTTGAAAGTACTTCAATTTTTCTTTGTTGAACTGCATAAAGAGGTGGAGCCTTTGAAGCAAACAAATGCCAAACTATGCACAAGAAGAGGTTCAATTCAGTAATGCCTTGCTAGAGAGCTTTAAAAAGTGGGCCATGTCTATGCTTTTCCCAAGAGTAAAAGTTGACTCAATTGATATGAAGCACATACTAAATATTCCATGTACCTCCCTTTCATGTAGAGATGTACTTGCACATCCTAAGATAGTATGTATGTATATCTTGAAATATAGTCATCCTTTATGTATTGTACATGCAATTCAATCTGGCATGAAGTGCACCCACCCTTTTTGCACTCAAGAAACTCAAAAGGATGCTCAAGCCATTCATTTGCTTATGGGAGGGACCTATGAAAGGCCATGAAGTGCGCCCAACCTTCTTACACCAAGGAAACTCAAAAAGGATGCTCAAGCCATTCACTTTGCTTATGGGAGTGGGTCTTATGAAAAACCATTGTTAGGTCAAACAAAAAGAAAGAGGGAAAACCACTATGAAGGTTGACTTGGGATTTGAAGCCACACCTAAAGTCTTGAAGCCACACTTTCAAGTATATTCTTTGATAGGACACCATCAATTGTCAAGGTTGAAGGGACACCATCTTGTGAATGCCATTCCAACAAGCACATTTGATCATAAAAATAATACTATAGCAAACAAAAATGAAGGCCAATCCCAAAAGCAAAGGGGAAGGAAAATGTATTCCAACATGTTTATAGCATGGGAAACAACCAAAGGTGGAATTTTTGGACCAACATTCAAGATAAATTAACAAAAGGATAGTAGTTAGGGGATAGTAAGGTGTTGATGCATTAGAGCAAATGAACATGGATGGAAGGAATGCTTCTAATGGAGTAGGATCTCCCATCCTTTTAAGGGAGTTTTTAGAAGTTATGTGATATTCATGGAAGGTGATCTCTCTGTATGTTTTATCTAATTATTGTGATATCCAAGTTTTTATTGTCTCATGCCTCCTCTCTATGGGAGACACAAGACATAAGAAACATATTGTACTACATCCCTTGGATCAACCTACGTGTTGCTCTAAGATTTGGCATGCAAAGAATTGTAATTAGTCTAGCCAAGTTCTTTTTTGCCAAATGTGTATTTCTTACATATAGCAATTTAATACCCTCCTTTGATTATCAATCTAATTATATAAATGCTCACTACCCTTATTTTCATTGTTGTGCATTGATCTCGTTGTTTCAAACCTTTTAACAAATTGAGTACGAAAGGATATCTCATATATGCTAAATGTCTTTTTCCAATAGAGAGGAAGAAACACACATCACCAAAAATTACTTGATTGATCATATCCCTCCTAAGTATATTTCTCCACCCAAATTTATTGAAGGAACTATGCCCCTTAGGTAGCCCTCATCTTAGACATGCACTACTTTTGAATTACATGATCACAATGGGAATGAAAATCCTCCTAATTTAGATATACACATGAGTATACTATGATCAATGAAGCTAGTTCCACATATTGAGTTCAATATGCAACGCATACATTCATGCATTGAAAATATTTGTATATGATGACACTAATTCCATTTTTGGGTCTTTAAGTAAGCATAACAATGGAAAGAGCTTTGTTTCTACATAAATATACAATGCCATTCTTGAGTTGGGCATGCCACTGAAGCCAATGTCTACATTTGGAGCTTCACCATTTGAAGAGATATGGAGAGGAGAGTATATGCTTTTTCAACCATAATTAAAACATACATGGTGGTTGGACATGAAATTTGTGAGGTGAATCAGATCTATTGTGTTTGTAGTGATTCCTTCTAGGTCTTTCATATATAAGGGATGGAAGTTGGATCTTTGAGTGACTCCCCTTAATAAGAGTTTGATGGAAATCATGTGCTTAATTAAGACCCCATGAGCAATGCCACAATCTTCGCAATTGTTAATTCTAATTCAATATACATCTTCTTTATCCCTTCCTGGACTTTCTCCATTATCTGCAATTGCATCTTTAGATCAAGTTAGTCATCAATCTTTGTTAATTTCACACTCATAGGAGGTGCTATTCTTGCACTTCTTGCACAAAATGCAACTATCATTTCATTGATTCTTGTTAGGATTGCTTGGTCACTCTCTTCTAGACCTCTTCTTGGAGCATTTCTTCCATGAGATCCACTTGTCTATCATTGAAGGTCTTAAAAGACACCTCCAGTCTTTCTCCACACACACATAAAATTACTCCAAACAAACTCCAAATAAGCTCAATGCGATCGAGCCAACAATTGTGTTGTTACTTGAAGCATTATATCTAGAGTAATATGGATAGATGTGCATTAATCCACACTAAGAACACCCCAAATAAACTTTTTCCTCATTACTTCATATTTTTCCAAGCATCTAAAGGATGTATGACCATGTTGGCCACAACTCCATCAAGTTATTTTGACTGGAGAGCAAAAAGGATTTTTCCTCCTATTCATCATACCATCTTTTAAATAGGCTTATAATCCAGAGAACCACATTGTCTTTTTAGTCATAGGATATGTGCGGTTTAATGTAAATGTCCCCTTCCAACTTGTTCTATGGTAAAAGGTGTTGGGACATTCCTGATAGGATGTGTTGCAAGACAACTAAGAAGTTTAGGAATGCCTAAAGGGTTGATCTCTATCCTAGGTGCATTCACTGAAGGCTTCAAAGGTGCTACAAGCATCACAAGAGCCCCTCTTCCATAGAGTGCTCTATACATAGCATATGGATTGATACCATAATGATTGGAACAAGTACAACCTCATGCCTCTATATTCCAAACTTGGCCTAAACTCACATTACTAGGGTCTAGATATACTCTTTCAGAATTTGGTTTGCACCACTGGATACATTGAAAATTGGGCCTATAGATGGGTTTAAGTCTCATACTTTCTAATATCTTGAATGGGTCATGGTTTTGTTTTTTGAGAACCATTAGTTTGTGTGAAATTTTGAGTTCTATTCCATTCCTCCTAGCATTTCGAAAAGTTCCTTCAAAGGTTAAAGCATTTTCTTCCACTTCTTATGTTTGTACAATTCATCTAAATTGATCAAAGATGTAATCAACCAAGTAAGGTTGTTTCAATATAAGCTATACTTACTTGCTATAGTCTCATAAGACTCTTTCTGCCATTTATCTAGACCTTGAAGATAATTTTATCAATAATTGCTCTATAGCAAATGTTCTCTTCCATATCCCTTTGATTCCATAGAGATGGTCTTTAAACACATCTTCCTTTCATTGCTTTGCATTCCTTGGCCAAACAATGAGACCCCCCCACAATCGATCTCAACAAATCACTAACTTAACAAATCCTTCAAGATAGGGATATATTCTCAACATGTACACCCCTTTTCACCTAAGCATAACTCAAAGGCATATGCCCCCTTACTATTCACTATGAGCTTGTTGGCCTCATAAACTTATTTTAATTGGTCAAGCTTTCTCCATGATCTCCAACTCTATCCTTACCCAACTTTTTTGGCTATGATGGAGAACTTTGCTTGTTCCGTGAACATGGAAGCTAGCTTGTGACTCGTCTTGTTCTAGTGTCATCAGCAAAGTCACATAATTGACATTACAAAAAGCTGATGATGGTATTCTCATAACTCGATACTCCAACAATGGTCACTAACCTTCTCATATTCTCAATCATGTTTCTAAGCCTTCCTATCGTGTCTTAATGCTTAATGAGCTCACTACTGAAATTTACTTTGATACACTTCACAAGTTGTAAGACTTTTATATGTTCAATTCTCAATAAACTTTCTTGCGAAATCAAGTTACATATATCAACACCGCTCGTTTTCTCTAGCCCTCTACCATTCTATTTTTAGTCATTATCTAGGGCTCCCTACTTCCTACTCTAGCACCTTTTCTTTCTTCGCAATTACATTTATATGCTTTGACTTTTTCCTTCGTAATAGTCTCATGGTTACATCTCTTTTCAAAGTAAGTCTTTCACCCCTAGTCAAGTCATCATCCACATTTTGACATCCCTTACTAGTTAAGTGTTTCAACTCTAATACAATCATAGGTGAAATGACTTAAGTAATATATTTCAATTTCATACTTCTTAATGCATTATACAAGTGAATACACCTATTCAAAGATCTCAAAATTAAACTACAATAGTTATGTTTCAATAGAATATTGCTCTACATTCAAATCAAACATCAAACAATCATTAAAGAAAACATCAAAGCAAACATAAACATACACATTATGGATTTGTCCGAAGTCTGAAAGTCACATGCTACTCTATACTTTCAAATTAAACAATCATTAAAGAGAACAATAACTCTAACATCAAAGCAAAGATAAACATACACATTACGAATTTGTCAAAAGCATGGGAGTCACATATGTTGATTCATGCAATTTTTAATGCCATCAAAATGTCATAGTTCAAAATTGCCAACACAAGATTCACACGATTTTTACTCAACTTTTTATATATCTACAAAAGACCCAAATTGTGTGGCTTTCTTCCTAGAATGGAAGAATCCACACGACCTAGACTAGACTTAATTCTTCAATTGTCAATAGTGAATAAAATTAAAAGCTTTATTTTGGCTTGAATATGATTGTACTTGTATTATTTACGCAATTATATCATTTTGGGGTAACTGCAACAGCATATATCAACAAAGATGTAAACGTTTCTTCAAACATGAGGGGAAATGTTCCTTAGAATTCTGAACAAAGAAGTTTGTAATCCAAATGATGGCGATATATAGGCCCAAGTATATGAATAGAAAATTGAAAACATAATAGATATTGCAAAAGCTACTAACAAATTGTATTATACAATGCTCATTCTTTGGTATTAGCAACACATACAAATTGTGGCTATTCTGATCAATATTGATTGGACTAAGATAATCTAGGCATGAAAGCAGTGTTATGGTACTTTTGATAATAAATTTTAGTATAAATTTTCTATGACCAGCCATGAACACAAAAACCAACGCAACATGAAACCAAGGAGGACCAACCAAGTGTTTGAGTGGGCACAACACTGGACTTCCACTAGAACACCATGTGAACACAATAAGGCCTAAACCCACAACCCCATGATTATGTGCTCAAGGGTTAACCATTAGGCCAACACCTTTTGGAAAAGCCCATGGGAATTGGGGTGAATTGAATATATTGCATTTCAAGTTAGGTCGGCAGCTATAAAAACAAATTAAGAAACTACGTGATTACGTAGTACTCCAAGCCATAAGAACAGACTAAGAAACTAAGGTGTAGCTAATACATTGGAAACACATAGTGGAATGTCAATCATAGCAAAGACATTGACGATTCACCTGCAACACGCACAGATTATAAGAGACATTATGCCACCTAGAAAAACAAAGATCGAGATTCCTTAGCACAATACACAAAACACGCCATGGAAATACAGTGCAGTTAAAGTGTGTAATAACTACAATTTGAAAGTTTTGTCTATTATCAGTATGCAGTGGGAGTACCTTGCGCTCCTGGTCACAACTCAGTCGAAGACATTAGCAAACATGTTATGACAAGAGGCCAAGAAAAACATCAAATAGCTCTCAATACTTCACATAAATCAATCACAACAGGCAAACGAAATAAGATCACAGCATTAATATAAAATCACGAAAACATTGCCAAATTTCAGTAAATTTTAACCCTATGGACTAGCTGAGAGATCCAGTAGGCATGCGAGGCTGGGTTTACTGCGGATTCTATTACAGAGATTTGGGATGCCCATTTGCCAACAAGCTAGCGTGTTGCCATCTAAAAGGGGAATGGCTTCAAATTGGTTAAAATTGACTGGAAGAAAATGATGCTTGGTTTTTCAACAAGAGTCTTGCAGCTGTTGAGATCTCTTATTTACCAGTGCATCTGGCCGTCTAGGAGTAGGGCAGCCTTTGAGGAGTTTCCATTATACCCTCTTGATCCAATTTAAGGGATAGATCCATGGTCGTTTGGCCTTTTTGTCGTTCACAAAAGCTCTTATATTAGGGTTATGAAGGTTCGATGAGGCCATTGTAAGATTTGTAATGGTCTGAAAACAATTCCATAATGCTATTTAGTAACACGACTGATTCTCTGAGTTTCTTTCTGTTGATTAATCCTGGAGTCCACTTCATTAGCCTCAACAAACATTTGTTTGATATGATGTGTAGTTCTATTAGATGCCAATTGAGGTGGGAGGAAAGAGGACCAACCAAATGCTGGTGAGTTTTTAGAGTTACAGGAAACTTGCCAACTTTTGCACTTCAGAATTCTTACTCTGAAAGCTTGAACAGTAGCAACAAAGTTTTAATAGCGTTTCTATAACATCTTAAGAAACTTTATGCCACTTGCCAACACCAATTCTTATTTTGAGAAGAAAAACCTAGCCAACCATTTTAGCCCCATAACATGGAAGAGGGCAGATCCACATGCACATCCACTTACCAACAAACTAATGTACATCTAACTATGCCTCCGTCGATGATCGAGGGGAACTCTGCATGTTTATCCTCACGACAGTTCATGAAGAGAAAGCTATCCCTGTCCTTTGTTCAAAGCAAGCAGGCTTGCAACCTTCCGAAACTTCCAAGTTTCCCTTGTACAATACCATTGTTTTACCACATGCAGGGTTCACCATTCACCTGATGAAACCTTGCGACAGGATGGTGCATGTCATAAATACATTTCTGATGCACAAAACTTTGTTTCCTGGAGTCACAAGTGCCAACCACAATGGCAGAATCTCTTCCTTGATGTGGAAGTTTCGAGCAGTTTATTCTTGCCTGAAACTAGCCATGCAGCTGGAAGTATGATAATGCTCATTTGTAAAGATCACAACAGTACTCTGACGTTTTCCAGTGTTACCTGCAAAAATACTCCATTCCAAACTCCGTCTTGACTTCATCTTCTTCGCCTCTTTGGCTCTGGCTGTTGAGGAAAGCAAAAATACCATGTAAAGTGGAAGCCTTGCACCCATAGGACACAATCCAAAATCCAAAAATACTATGGTAAAGGTGAAGCCTTGCAACCATGTGACAAGAGATTAATGACACCAATTCCTTAGACTGACCAGCACATGACATGAAACTCAAAGCTTTAATGCCTACTAACTGAATAACACAGCTTTCCTGCGAGAGGGGTAACGGGAAAAAACAATCATTTATGGCTTCATGCTAACCATCCAATGCAAGGTGCTCACAGCAAAAAGACTCTCCTGAATTCATGATGGATATATATGGCAACAGACACATATGCACATACACATGTATGCATCATGTGTGCATACTTTTTTCTTGTGACACCATGGTATGGAGCTATATTAATATAAAAGATGGTTATGGTCAACATGAACAAGCATACAACAAAAACAACAAAACAGAGAGAATGGTCTTGATTGATATAGCACTCATACAGTGAACGTTGTGGAGATCTTCTGACCAAAGTGGAATCACCATACACTTAATAGCATGCACAGACAGAGAGAGGCAAGTGTGTGCAGAGTATATATAATTATGTTTAAGAACAAGCACTGGAGCAGTATTAATACAAGGCCAGGCCCAATGTAGCAAACAGTTAAACACCCCCAACACTCCCGCCATCGTGTTGTTGCTGCCCCCCATCTCCATTCGAACTGCCGCCGTGCCAGTCCTCCCCTCCCCCCGCCTGCGCCAGTCCTCCCCGCCCCCCGCCCGCCACCCTGGACCTGCCTGCGCTCCGCCTTTCTCCCCTAGCCTCCCGCGGCAAAACCCCCCCACACACACCACCCCTGGTCACTTCCACTTGATTTTTGTGCGGATTGAGAGAGACTTTGGCTGGATATTTCCCATGACCTGAAGTATTATTGTTAGCATTTTTCTGATCCCAGGTTTGTAACTAGCATGAATCAGGGCAAGCATAGCTGCCTTGGGAAGCATGCATGCATGTTTCAGTTATGCATGAAAGTTGCTGCTAAAAATTCAATCAGTGGACAGCAGACTGAAAGGTATCTGGTGGCCTGTAGTAGTGCACATGCAACCACTAAAGACTCGATTTCCCTACCCATGCCTTCAGATCAAGCAGTGAATTGAGAATTGGACTTGCCTGATGTAGAGGACACAAGTTGTTCCAGAATTGTGAGGGATTAATCCTCGTTTTGCTAGGACCAAGGAAGATTTCAATGGTCAGAACATGGAGGGATTTCAAGTTCAGAGTCTGATCTTCCAAATTTCGAAGCTTCAGCCCTTCCTCATTATATCTCATCAATTTCTCGAATTAATTAACAAGAAAGGCAAGGCATGATCAACCAGTACCGGCTCGTCTCTTTTCTTCCGGCAATCTAGCCCAAAGTTGGTGTAGTGCTGAATTTCATATAATCACTTATTTTATGCTTGTTGTAATCAGTTGTAAATCAAGGTTTCACCACCCTTTTCCAAAAAGAAAGGCTGATTTCACTAGCCTGCCTCTGTTAGGCTTAAAAATATGCATGGCAATCTTCAATACCTCATTAAAATGGTCCAAAACTAAAAGATTACCAAAGTCTCTATATAACCCATAAGAAAACACCCAAACTTTGGGAGGATCCACATCTATAAATACGAGGCTACTTGGCCACTTAGTTTATCCCTCTTTTGCAGATTTCATCCCTCTTCTACAAGTCTTCAGCCATCAGCACTCCTTACAATGGCTGTCCAGCCCATAATGGTGGACACGTTGGTAAGTGTGCTTTCTACAAGGAAACTATAGTCAATGTAAGACAATAATTGAAGTAGCAGTGCAGATTGAACAATGACAAGTCAAATTAAGCTTCGTACTTGTTCCAATGAATGATTTTGAAGGTATTTTGGGTATGGATTGGTTGGATAAACATGTCTTTCAAATAATGGGAAAGAGGCAAAGCAAGATCTACTTGCAGATGCCAAATATGGTGGTTCGCACTAGAAAGAATGTGATCTATAACTCATGAGCAAGCAAGTCCCCAAGGGCAAGGAAAGAAATAAAAGAGATTAGAAAGCCATCTACTTGCCTGACAAAGGTCCCAACTCAAGTCAAGGTGCAAGTTCTAGCTACACAAAGCAAATAGATTGAAGACAGGGTTGGTGGCTTGCAAGCAACAATGAAGAAACTAGGTCACTAGGAGTGTTTGAACAAAGCATAGACAAAGAAGATCCAGATTGAAAGTGGAAAGTATCATGAGGACATGTATTTTTGAAACCTCACTTAACAGGTGGATTAATTTTTAAAGACATGGTTAAGTGAATGTTGCACATGTGAGGTGTAACTAGGGTTAGAGTAAATTTATGAGCATGGAACCTAAGGAAATTACGAGATATCAAAGGGAAAAGCTGCTATAAGTTATGTCGCATAGGTACTTGGTGGTATTTGGTTCATTTGGCCATAAGTGTCTGTCACAGGGACGTGAAATTTTGAGATGCTTTAATCTTGCTAGTAACATTTGATTAAGTTATTAATCAAATGTGCAAGGTTGTTTAGCACACGTGATGCACATGGCAATTATTTCATGGAAACGGGCGAAGGACCCCAAGGATGCAGTGGGTGTTAAAGACAAAAGTTGTATTAAGTTATGCCAACTGAGTTTTGGTGGTCAGTTGGTGCCAGGTTGGACCCTAGGACAATTGTTTGGCCATTAAGTGTCAGTGGTGACACTAGGAACTAGCATTAATTAATTAATTAATTCTAGTCTCAGGGTCAACAGAGGTTGGGAAACACTCCAAGTTGCAAATGGCCTAGCCAAATTCATTATAGATGGGCATGTTTAATTTTGGGCAAGGTCAAAAGGGCTGAAATTAATTTTCAAAATTAATTAATTTCGAAAAATTAATTTAATGGCTGAAAATGCATTAGGAAGGCTGCCACTTGGCAAAACTTTCCCATGCAACTAGGAAGAAGGCTGTTGAAGGGTGGTGGAAGCTGAATTGCAGCCATTCTGAGCTTGGTGGAGGGAGAGGAGGTGATCAGATTTGGCTCTGAGAGGCGACGACGACTGATCGCGCGCGGTGACAGGACAGGGGGCAACATGTTTTCTCTTCCGCCTCCAAAGAGGCGGCGGTAGGAGAGAAGGGCTCGCCAACCAAGCTAGTTTTTAACTCCCCTTTTGAAGCTGTTGGTGCCATCAGATTTGTCATCAGAGCTACGAATCAAAAGATACATTTCAGCTGATTTTCTCTCTCTCTCTACAACATTCTCTCATCTCCTCCAATCTGTGCTCAAGCATTCTCAGCCATTAATAGCAAAGTACAACCAAATTCCGTGCCATCAGCCAAAGGCATTGTACATTGAAATCAACACCGGAAATTTGTGGAATTGTGAGGATTTCAAATGCGAGCCCATCTATTGTGAATTTGGGGCAGCTTTTGACCAGTCGGGGTTCCATTAGAGCAAGTCCTGGGTGAAAATCAAGGGGCAATTTGCCCGAATGCTTTGCTGATTATTGGAACTACAAGGGGCTTTTGAATCAGCCAAGGAGATCGTGAAATCTCGGCTTGTAATTTATCCATCAACAATTAAAATTAAAGAAATACCAAAAGGGGCGCCAATTTTGGAGCCAACAAGGTGTCCACTGTCCAAGTTTATGAAGGTAAAGTGAGCACTTCAGTTTATGTTCATTTGCTAATTGCTGTAATTAAGTGCTTAATCAGGTTAAACCACCCTATCCGAGAAGGAAGACTGGTTTCAGTGTCTGTTGTTGGTGACACTAGAGAAGTGGGGTTTAATGGTACCTAACGCCAATCTGATGGTCAAAGATAGCACAAAGACACTCGAGAATGGCAATTGCCTAGCCAATTTAATTATTGGCCAATCATATTGTTTTTTTTTTGCCCTAAAATACTCATTAGATTAATTTGCAATATTTAAGGAGCCTGCTTGAGTATTGTCGCTATATTCCAAAGTCCAATCTAAGTGGTTGCCCTAGTGAAGCACTTTGGTAGACACCTTGGTTCTACTTATTTCCCCATCATTGATAGGGAGAGAATTCCCTACATAGGAGTTACCTCAGCCCATCCTGATCCATCTTCCTTCATAGTAGGCACCTTGGTTCTGCTTATTTCCGCATGATTAGTAGGAAGGAAAATTTGCTACATAGGAGCTAACTCAACCCATTCTTATCCATCTTCCCTCATAGTCTATGAATCTTTTGGCTTTGATCATGGCATTATTCACATTCCCTAGCTCTTGTTTTTCCACTTCTCTCTCGACTCAATATTGCATGCCAAAGAAGAAACCATGTAGCTTTGATGTTATATCTGTGCGATACTTCTCTATGTACTCTCTCATGTTTCCTACAGTACGTTTTAAGTGTCTCTATCAATCTCTCACTTTGGATGGTTTATTTCTAGCAATAACATAAGCCTTTTGCCAGACCTCTCCTCTTCGTACATGAGCCATTTTGAGGTAACACCTTCCAACAATTGAGCTATCATTAATCATTTCCTCTTGTTCAAGAATTTGAATAGTCTCATGTAGCCATCCACCTCATGGGTCTATCTATTAAGACTCACTCAGTCTCTTTGTCATGAGGACATGTATTTTTGCAAGCCTCACTTAGCGTGTGGATTTATTTTTAATCACATCTTAAAGTAAATGTTGCACATGTGAGGTGCATAGAGATTAGTGCAAATTAATGGGCCGAACACCCAAGAGAATCAATAGATGTTAAAGGCAAAAGTAGCATTCGTTATGTCACACAGATACAAGATGGTATCTCATGCCAATTATTGGTCTAAGTCATTTACTTGGCCATAGGTGTCACTTGGTGGCAATAGAGATGTGGTGTTTAATAGTACTTAACGCCAATCTGATGGTCAAATATGGCACAGGGATATTTCGAAGATGAAGTAGCCTAGCCAATTTAATTAGTCAATGGAAATAATTATTATATAAATTTTCAATAATTTTAGACTAAAAGATAATAGTATGGATAATGCTCGAAATTCATTTGAAAAGGCTGTCACTTGTTAAATTTTCCCAAGGGAGGCTAGGGTAAAAACGTGGGGAAAGCCAAGTACGTAAAAGCGAAGGCTTAGAGAGAGAGGATCATTCATTCTTGCTAGAAAACACGTCATGAGGAACTGGAGCAACCATCGTGATCTGAGTTTTAGCCAATGCCAATAGGCATTTGCAGCAGATTTGGAGTAGCCAACAACCATACATGATCCTAGGTAGTTGGGCCACAGCCAAGCTAAAGGCGTCAACAAATTTTTAAGTCTTCAAGTGCAAGTAACAACAATTATTACTGTTGAGACAAAGCAGCAACTGCATTTGGCTGACTTTCGGTAATTTCTCGCAACATAATTCTGAATTTTCTCTCTCCTCAGCACTCTCTCTCATTCCCCAACCATTTAATAGCCATGCTTCGAAGATCTCAACATTTGGACCCTTGAAGCTAAGAAATTTCAATTTTCTCTATTGTAAACCCCAATTTACAAGGAAAATTAGGGTTTAGCAAGTGCCTCATGAAGCATGTCAAATATTGAACACCCCAAGACCTAAATTATTTGGGGCAGCACGTATGAGGGTTTAGCAGCTGCCTCGAGAAGCATACCAAATATTGAAGATTCCAAGACATGAATTACTCAGACTAAAGGTGATTTTCAGCTGAAATTAGGTGGAGGACCAACCAGCCATCTAATTTGGGACATTCCCACTCTTCTCGAACTAGGTGAAGGCCAATTGATTGCCCGAATCAAGAGGCAAATCAGATTGAAGACTTGTTGGTCACTTTGGCCAACAAGGGGAGTTTGAATTGCGAAGGGGATTGGGAGAATCCCATTGTAAATAAACTTCTAATTCAATAAAGCTAAAGAAATATTAAAAGACGTGCCACAATTTTGGGGCCAACCGAGTGTCCATTGTTCAAAGATTATTGGGTATATTTGTATTTTCAGTTTTGCAATAAATGCTTAATGCATTAATTAAGTTGTAATCGTGGAATTACTACACATCCACTAAAGGAAGGGTGGTTACATGGTTCCATTGCCGGGATACCATCAAATCCCTTCAATTGGTGGACCCCTGACACTTGATTGCAACTTGAGATCGTTGCAATCTTGCTGAAATTGTTCTCAGCAGTGAATTACAGCCATGGTTCCATTGTCGGGATACCATCAAATCCTTTGAATTGGTGGGCCCCTGGCACTTGATTGCAACTTGGGATCGTTGCAATCTTGCTGAAATTGTTCTCAGCAGTGAATTACAGCCAGCAAACATGTCTTCACATCTTGATACAGGATCAAGTGGAAAGGATGCATTACCCCTTGGTCATTCACGTGGTGAGGGGAGAAATGCAATGGCTGATGTTGGACATGGTTGTCAACCTGGACAGCAAGCTGAAAACTTGGGAAATGGCCCAAATGTTGGAACTTCTATGTATCAAGAGGCTGACCCCCACCAAGAGGCTGAAGAATTCGATGATAGCTTTAGGATCGGATGCGAACAATAGCAAAACTCTTTGCTGAATTGGCAAAGCATCCCCAGTTTACTCGATTCTTGAACGTTCCAAGGAATGACAGCAAAGGCAAAGAGAAGAGCACCTCTTCTAAAGCTTCAAGACAGCCGAAAGAACTAAAGGAGATGCCTAAGCCTTCTTTGAAAGAGCCCACAAAGCTTGATGAGCACAAACAGTTGGTAGCTATCGGACAACAAGTGCAAATGCATGGTCAACTTGGTAGTGCCAATCCACGGGAGTACGGACAGCAAGGTATTCATGCAAACTTAAGTGTGGGACAACAAGGATAATTTGGTGGAGATACCATTTTTCATGCTATGGTTGCACAAGCACCGCATACGGGAATGTATGGCACAAATCCCTCTAGTATGCAGCAACCAAAGCATGGCTCATAACACCCAATGTATCTGAGTACTGCAAGAGGAATGCATAATCCCATGTATGGCAGCAAAGACATAATGCCTGAGCCACAAAGTAGGCCATATGGACATGTATTTGCACCCCCAAGGATTTGGTGCTGGTCATGCAAGTACATCTGATAGTGCCGGTTTTCATGTAAATACAGCAAATGCACCCTTCTTGCAACACCCTATTTATGATCATTTGAAACCCACAAGACTGCCAAAGGACTATGATGAAGGTGGCAAAGGTGTGAAGTTTGAGTCTTTCAACGGTACACAAGATAGGCTGAAAGCACTTACTTTTATTCAACAATTTGGTGCAACTTATTTTGGAGGCAACCTCACAAAGCCATCTAAGATATGCAAGGCAATCACATTCTTGATGGAAAATGCATTGCAACGGTGGTCTACACTTCTCATTCAAGGAAAGGCACCTAGCACTAGGGTCAAGTTCAAGCAAATGTTTACCTCAAATTTGTAATAGTGTAAAAGTTCCTAAATGCCTTAGCCAATATTTAGCCTACTAGGGTTAAGTGTAAAAACTAAGTTGTAACTAGCCTAGGATCTTTTTGCCATTTAATAAACATTACATATTTGAGGTCTCAACCTCCCACCATCTAAGAGGGTGCATACTCTTGGCCACCATAGCTTGGGGTGCATACCATGCTGCAGCCTCTCATCATTTGATTCTCAGCCAACAATGGTAATATCATTTCATGCCTAGCCATCTTGGCTATGGTTTCTTGGTTAAATAGTCTATTTCTTTGTATTTTCAATTTAATGGCTTCCTATGGGAATTAGCTTCTTTACATTAGTCATCAAATCAGCCATCTTCTTCTACAAAGAAAATGGATCCACGATTGGAAGAGTTATTGGAGGAATACAAGGATTTATTTTAGCCACCATCATCTTTACCTCCAAAGCAAGAGATTGACCATCCTATTGATTTGTTGCCCAACACAAAGCCCATCAACAAACCTCCCTATTGCTTGTCCAAGTTTGAGAGGGAAGAAATGGAGAGACAAGTCAAAGAATTGCTGCAAATGGGTTTAATTCAACAAAGTCAATCACCGTTTGCCTCTCTCGTGCTCTTAGTGAAGAATAAGGATGGATCATTTCGTATGTGTATTGATTATCAGGATTTGAACAAGTCAACGGTCAAGAATACGTATCCTATTCCCCGAATTCATGATCTTTTGGATGAGCTTAAAGATGCAAAGATCTTCACCAAAATAGATCTTTGATCCAATTATCATCAAATTCGAATGAAGGAAGGAGATGAGTTCAAAACAACTTTTAGGACTGAAACAGAATTATACCACTTCTTGGTTATACCATTTCGACTTTCCAATGTGGCCGCTACTTTTCAAAGCCCTCATGAATAAAATATTGCAACTCTTCTTGTTCAAAACAGTCCTTGTTTTCTTTGATGATATCCTTATCTATAGCAAATCCAAGGATGAGCATTTGAAACATATACGAGAGGTCTTTGACATGTTACGAAGACACACACTCTTTGCCAAGATGACAAAGTGTTCTTTCATGGAAGATGAAGTTAAATATTTAGATCATGTTGTGGGAGAGCAAGGCATTAGAGGATATCCCAACAAGGTGAAATGTGTTAAAGAATGGCCTACTCCTACGAATGCAACCTCTTTGAGAGAATTCCTTGGGTTCTCATCCTTCTATAGGAGGTTCATCAAGAATTATGCTCATGTGGCGGCTCCATTGACGGATAAGCTCAAAAAGCAAGCTTTCTTTTGGGACTCCATCGCTAATAAAAGTTTCAATGAGCTGAAATCTCTCTTAATTTCAACACCTATCCTTGTATGCCTAGATTTCTCTAAGAAGTTTATTATATATGCAGATACTAGCGGAAGAGGAATTGGGATTGTTTTATATCAAGACGATAGAGTCATAGCTTATGAAAGCCGAAAGCTTGATGACAAGGAGTATCAATTACATGTCTATGAGTAAGAGATGTTAGCGATACTACATGCTATTAAGAAGTGACATCATTACATCTATAGGAGCCATTTCAAGGTCTGCATTATCTGCATTCGTGAAGCCAACAACAGATGACTTCTACTTACCAAAGCAAGTACACAAATCCTTAAGGTATCTCATGATACCCTTCACTGCTTCCCAATGCTTTTTGCTAGGATATGCCATGTATCTACTAACCACTCCCACTGCAAATGCGATGTCAAGACATATAGCAACCGTAGTAAACATCAAGCTACCAATAGCTGAAGCATAAGGTATCTTAGCCATTTCAGCCTTTCCATCATGAAATGTAGGACTGTCATCTACACTAAGTTTCACATATGAAGGCAATGATACACCAATGGCTTCCCCCCCTCCATATTGAAACACTGCAAAAACTTAGTGAGATACTCCTACTATGACAGATAAAGAAAACCCTTCGATCTATCTCTGAGTATATGCATACTAGGAATGTGATTGGGCTCACCAAGATCTTTCATATCAAAGCTAGTATGTAAACTCTCCTTCAAGGAGTCCAAGGCATGAGCATCCTTGCATGCAATCAATATGTCATCCATATGCAAAACCAAGATAATAAGACTGCCATCTACTGCCTTGGTGTATAAGCAGTGATCAACTTGAGAGTGATAAAATCCTTGAGATTGCATAAATGTATCAAATTTATGATACCATTCTCGTAGTGCATGTTTCAGCCCATACAAACTCTTGTTGAGTTTATATACCATGTGCTCTTTCCCCTTTGCAGTAAAAAATACTTCAGATGCAACTAAGCCCAAGATGGTACACAATGCAATCATTTTGACTATAGAAGCAAAAATTTCATCAAAATCAATTCCATGTTTTTCCTTATACCCTTTAGCAACCAAGCATGCCTTGTACTTTGCCAAAGAACCAAAACTGACTTTCGTTTTATAAACCCATTTAAATGGTAGCACTTTCTGCCCTTAGGCAAAGGCACCAAATCCCAAGTGTCATTTTTCATGAGAGGTTTCATCTCTAACAGCATGCATTATGCCATTTCTTGCCATCTTTTCAATCCATTGCTTCCTAGAAGCATAACAGCTCACCACAATCTGTCAACATGACATAATCAGTCACATAGTTAACACCAAGAACGAACCTATTTGGCTGTCTTTGCGCTCTAGTCGACCTCCGAACACAGTGGTCAAGATTTGCTAGCTGTTCAACCTGCAAATCTGCATTAACAGCTTGTTGTTCTGCAGGTTCAGCATGCCATACAGCTGGTTCTAGTTGTTCCAAAAGGCATCTATTCTTGCTGAATTTGTGGTACATCATGGGCAAGATCTTGGTAATCGTTTTTAGTATAATTCCCTGCATTTTCATGGACATTTACAGCACGTATTTTCTCGTCTAACAGGCATTCTTTGTTGTCCTATTGGTACATCCTCTCAGAATACAACCCTTCTGACCTCCTCGGTCTTATCAAGCTATTTGTGCATGCAATCTTCTCGGAAGATCATTGCTGTGTACTGCTTTTCTTTTCTCAGGATCCCATAATCGATACCCCATCTCACCTTCATCACCATATCCTAGGAAAATACATTTACAAGACTTTGGCTCAAGTTTGATGTGTTCTTCCTTGCGAATGTGCACAAATGCCTCGCAACCCAACACTCTCAAGTGAGCATACAAAGGTGGCTTGCCCAACCATGCTTCTTCAGGGACTCCCCCTCCCAAAGACCTATTTGGTGATCGATCAATCAAGTGTACAGCTGTCATAACAACCTCTGCCGAAAATCCATAAGGTAAAGTAGCATGTGACAACATTATATGAACCTTGTCTTAAATGGTGCTATTTATACGCTTTGCAACACCATTTTGGGGTGGATTATGAGGAGCGGTGAGTTCCCTTTTAATCCCTTTGCTGTCACAAAAGTCCTGAAAGGCTTTGGACACATATTCCCCACCATTGTCAGAGCGAAGACACTTTAAAATCTTGCTGGTCCGATTTTCAGCAAGTGCCATGAATTTTTTAAATTTATCCAAGGCCTCGTCTTTGCGACTAATTGGATAAACCCATACTTTGCGTGTGGTATCATCAACAAAGGTAATGAAATACTTATTTCCCCTTAGAGATAATCCTCGCATTTGACATGCATCTGAATGTATCAACTCTAAGGGTGAAGACTTTAGAGAAAGAGATTTCTTATGCGACATTTAACCATGTTTATGATCACACTATTCAAAATCAGCATACCTCAAAGATGGCAAATAACCCAAACGAGAAAGCACTTCCATTCCAATTTGACTCATGTGTCCCAACCGGCTATGCCAGAAAAAAACACTTGGGTGCTCGATTATGGCGACTACATGGTCACGTACACTAGATACATGCAAAGGATACAAAGTATCACTTTTGGAGCCCTTGGCTACAATGGGAGAGCCCTTACAAATTTTCCATTTACTATCCCCAAAGGTGGTGTGATAGCCTTCATCATCTAGCTATCTTGTGCTTATCAAGATCTTGAGCTAAGGTACATGTCTCACATTATGCAAAACAAACACCGAGCCATGCTAAAATTCCCATTTCACACTACCAATGTCTGATATTTTACATGCATAGTTATCTCCCAAGTAGACAATACCACGTGCACCACCATTGTAGTCAAAAAACAACTCATGATGTGGTGTGATATGAAAGGACACACCTGAATCAAGTATCCAAGTGTGCATGTCATCCTCAGAATCTGCAATCGATGTATATACACTCAAAGAAGAAGCAAGAAGTACATCACCATCGTTGTCATTCTCACGAGTGACTACATTGACCTCTTCTATTTTCACACTGCTCTTCTTTGACGGCTCGCTGTCCTTTTTCTCAGCTTTGTTGTCTTCAATGTTTTTGTTTTTGCCTTTCTCTTTCTTCAATTGAAAGCAGTCCCATTTGTAGTGTCCTTTTTTGCCACAATGATGGCACTCCACATTTTTGCCACAAGACTTGTTGCGTACTCTATTTTCAGAACTGCCCTTTTGCTGAAATCTGCCTCTAGCGTGCAATGCATTAGAAGACTTGTTTGCTGAATAATTTTGCATGTTGAGTTCTTCTATCAGCAAAGAACTCTCCACATCTGATATAACAACTGAGCATTCGAGTTACTCAAAGCTGTCCTGAAAGTATCCCAACTTTCATGTAAAGTGCATAGCAAGAAAGTAGCCTTGAACTCATCATCAATATGGGATCCAAAGCAATCAGCTGACTGAAAATTAAGTTAAACTCATTCAAATATGCAGACATGGTTGTATCTTCTTTCATACAAAAGTCCATTAACTTTTTCAACCAATAAACCTTATTGGCTGCAATTTTCTGAGCATACAATTCTTCAAGCCTTTGCCACATTGCATATGCTGAATTCAGCTTCTCAATGTTAAAGAGCAAGTTGTCTGACATTGAGAACTCAATGGTAGAGCGTGCAAGCTCATCCAAGTCATCCCACTCATCTTGTTCCATGTCTGCTGGTTTTATTCCCTTTGTTTTGATGGGCTTCACATGTTTCTTCTGCACCAAGACATTGCAGCATTGTTTTTGCCATATTGCAAAATTATGTGCACCCTCAAGCTTCTTGATGTGCAAAACATTGCTGCTATCACTGTTTCCAGCCATAATTTGTAGTACTAAATGAACTCAAAAGTCACCAAATGCAAGCCCAAATGTCACACAAGTAACCACGGTACAATGCAAGTACCAACCAGCAATGAAAATCCAGAGATTGCAGAAATTTCAGATCTGCAAATAGATTTTCAGAATTAGAGTGTCTGTTGCTGCACTCCTCAAGCGATTACTGCAACATTTAGAGTCCGAGGCACCAATTACATGTGAAATCCCCAAAATTTGACTGCAATTTCTGCTCCAAAAGAATTCCAGGGCACAAATTTAACAATTTTGGTCATAAGCCCAAAATTTTCACAAGGAAATCCATCTAGATTGCTTCAATACATGTGCCCAAGTGCATATACCAAACAATTGTTGCAAAGATTGAAGGAATTTTGCAAAAGCACCAATATTCTTGGGTTCCATGTGCACAAATTCCAGTGAAATTGAGGAAATTTCACTAAAATGTGAAAAGCCCCAAAATTTCTCTAGCAAATGTGCACCAAATGTGCAATTTCTAAATCAGATTGTCTTGTCTTGCATTGAAGCCCCCAAATCCGAGAAAATCCCCAATTTTCTTGGTCAACATTGCACACTCTGCCTATGCATATGAATGCCCAGGAAAGTGGAGAAGGGAAAATTCACACAAAATAAAGAAAAATGAGGGAAAAGAAAACGGGCATGTCCTAGCATTGAACAAGACCCATCTCTTGCCGGTCGGACCTGCATACATATCGCCCACTTGACCAGCCAACCGGGTTCGGTCCTGCACACTGCGTGTCAACTTGTTGCCGATGGCTGACCAGCCAACCAAGTTTGTCTCCTTCCAATCTTGCACCTTGCAAGTCGACCTATCACCTATGCCCTCCGTCTAGCTTGCGTGTTGCGTATCGACGTGTCGCTTGTGACTAATGCCTTCCATCTAACTTGTGCAACCTGTCAGCTGCTCATCTGTCTACTCGCACAACCTGTCACCTACTCGCCTGCACCCCGCTCTCATACCAATTTGAAAGCACTTGCTAGGATCGAGACACAGTACAATGCAAAGACTGAGTGGCACAGAAAGAAGAGTGAGATGAAGAAGGGAGTGCACAACACAATCAGTATTTGGTACAATGATGGGTGTACCACTTAAGGTTTAGATAATATATGAAGTACAAGAGTGTAGCTGTGCGTTCACACCCGAACAATGTAAAAGGCACAGTGAGCCTTTATTCCCAATACACTCAACACATACTTTTTGCAGGGCGTAGATACTAGCAAGAGGGGGAGGAAAATGACGAGCACATTAATCTATCGCCACATTCGGCAAGCTAACATTGAGGTGTACATTGCCTATTAAATCTATTTTATTTTTTTTCATTGTGATAATTGATTTATGCATAACTATCCATCTCTCTATTCTAATTTCTCTCTAATATCTATCTCGATTCTCTCTTTGCCCCCAAACCCCAACCCCCATCTCTCTTCATTCTTGAATCTTAAAAGTTGAAACTTGAAAGGCTCAACTCTCCCTTTCTCTCGCTAACCTCCAAGTATTGTTAGTATACTTGTAATTTGTAAATTGTGGTTGTAGGTGGGCCCCTCGAATGTGGTGCAAGTTGTTACTGACAATGCATCGAATTCTGGGGGCATATGGGCCATTTGCTTGAGGCCGAGTTTCCCACAATTGTGCAATATTTGGTACAATGACGGGTGTACCACTTAAGGTTTAGATAATATATGAAGTACAAGAGTGTAGGGGTGTATTCACAACCGAACGACATAAAAGGCACAGTGAGCCTTTATTCCCAATACACTCAACACATACTTTTTACAGGGCGTAGATACTGGCAAGAGGGGGAGGAAAATGACGAGCACATTAATCTATCCTCACATTCGGCAAGCTATCATTGAGGTATACATTGCCTATTAAATCTATTTCATTTTTTTTATTGTGATAATTGATTTATGCATAACTATCCATCTCCCTATTCTAATTTCTCTCTGATATCTATCTTGATTCTCTCTTTGCCCCCGAGCCCCAACCCCCAACCCCCATCTCTCTTCATTCTTGAATCTTAAAAGTTGAAACTTGAAAGGCTCAACTCTCTCTTTCTCTCGCTGACCTCCAAGTATTGTTAGTATACTTATCATTTGTAAATTGTGGTTGTAGGTGGGCCCCTCGAATGTGGTGCAGGTTGTTACTGACAATGCATAGAATTCTGGGGGCGTATGGGCCATTTGCTTGAGGCTGAGTTTCCCACAATTGTGTGGACTCATGAGCAAGTCATTGTTTGGGCTTGCTAATGAGGACATTGGGAAGCTCAGGTGGGTGATGAGGGTGGCCCACTAAGCTACATCAGTTGTCACCTTCTTCACGGTAAAGGTAAAGGTGCTTGCGATGTATCGTGATCATAGCACACTGGAGCTAAAGAAGCCTTTTTCAAACTTGCTTTGCTTACATGTGGTTATTGCTAGAGTGCCTTTATGAGCTGTGGTCTGCCTTGTGCCAGACAATCATGTCCACTCTATGCAATGAGTGGGATGAGCATGAGACAGATAAGGCCAAAGCCATGCAAGCTTGTGCCTTAATGAGCAATTTTGGAGCAAAGTATGTGCTCTTATCATTGTCATGACTCGCTTTTATAGAGTATTACATGTGAGTGATTATGAGGGGTCCACTATGGGCCTTCTCATTCACTTCTTTAGAGCAGCATTGGTGGAGGCACATGCTTGTACACTGATCACAAAGACACGCGTGCACATGTTTTAGAGATAGAAGAGAGATGGATGCATAAGCCCATCTATGATTTTGCCACATTGGCACATCTAGCCTACAAGTCGCCAACAGTCATGTTCATATGCCAAAGAAGAGAAATTAGGTGAAAGCGGTAATTTTTTCTTGAAAATTAAAGAGAAATTGAAAAAATTGGATAAAATTTTTATCCAAAAAATACCGAATGCCGCACCACAAGGCGAATTGAGCTGTGATATTGATGAAATCCGATGAATTTTTTTAAAACCCCAAAATTTCTAAAGAAATTCAAGTGAAATTGGACTTGAATTATGAAGCCCTCGAGTCAATGTAACATACATCCTCTGACTTATGGTCCTCAATGGCATTGTTATGACCATATCTTCAGCTTCTAGCTATCAATTTACAACCATTTCCAAACTTCTCAATAAAATAGCCATGTTTATTGAACTTTTTCTTCAGACTAT
This sequence comes from Lygodium microphyllum, assembly GCF_053477565.2. NCBI lineage: Eukaryota > Viridiplantae > Streptophyta > Polypodiopsida > Schizaeales > Lygodiaceae > Lygodium > Lygodium microphyllum. The sequence continues at coordinate 134,207,470 of NC_141147.1, forward strand.
CATGTATAACCAAAACAACTACACACTTATCCTCAATGTTATATTGTGTATCGTCACCTGTGCAGACATAACCGTGCTTACTAGAAACCATCTCGACAAACCATTCTCCAAGAAAAGTCGCCCCAAATTTTATCAAAAAATTGAAGAGAAATTTCATCATTTTTGTAAAATTTTTACCCAAAATATGCCAAACGTCGCGCCTAGTGATCAATTGAGCCTCGATGCCGATGAAGAATGCCAAATTCTTTACAAGCCCCAAATTTGGCGACAAAATTGGAGTGAAATTCAGTCAATTTGTTGAAATTTTCCGAATTTGATAAAAACTGTTAGCTGTTTTCTTTGATTTGATGTTGAATTCCAATAAATTGATGGCAAATCGCAAATTTCCAGTATCAATTGAGACTAAATTGATGGCTGTGAGTAAACACGAGCTTAGATTGTTGGAAAATAGTTCACTTTGAAAAATAATAAGCCTTTTCAAAGGAGGCTTGGAAAAATGATGAGTTGGGAGGTTGTCAGCTAAAGGTAAAACAAGGTGACAGATTTAACGCAATGATTTCTCAGTGACTAGCATGTATTGACTTGTCAATTGCCACTGGCTGCAGATTTCGCACGTGGACCTATAGAGCGGCTTGTTATCGGTTGATGAGACGGCGATAGACGGCCCTTCAAGCATGAGGCGGTAGGTTGGCGGAATCAACGAGCATGATTGTTGGCTAAGGTGTGTCTAGTGATAGGGCAACGACTTGCACCAACGCAAGCGAACAATCAACGTGGTGGTTCAAGGACAAGGTGTGATGGTTGGCACGTCTCAGCATTCTAATATGGTGTGACATTAATGTGACATTAAAAGTGATATTTAATGTCACATTAAGGTCATAAATGTGGAATGTGACATTAAAAGTGATATTTAATGTCACATTAAGGTAAATTTAGGGGAACATGCACGAGAATGACCGTCCGGGCTCTTAGGCGCCCGAACGGGGTTAAGGAGAGCCTAGAGAGTAAGGGAGTCCAGGAATAGTAGAACTCCAGGAAGTTGACGGCTGGCAAAGGGATCAGGTTTGGGGGGCCAGCACTTATCTAGGCGTGGCTGGGAGGAGAACGACACTCGTGCTTTCCATCGTTTTTTGAGTTTTTCTGACTCTCCGTCATCAAACATTGGTATCAGAGCCTATGGTTCAACGATCAGATCCGTTAAACTGTCAGAAATCTGTTAAGTTGTCAGTCGCCAGTTAGGCCGTCAGTCTTTGTAACGTCGCGTGAGCACCAGGCGACGGGCCGTGAAGAAAAACGAGGGGGAGAAGCGCCACGTCACATCGCTGAAAACGAGACGGGGCGGGCCGTCGGAGCGCGTCGTGAAGGAAAACAAAAAGAAGTGTAGCGCCACGTCACGTAAGTGACACATCTTACGTTACGGGCAGAAACGTTACGGGCAGAAAAAGAAAAAAAACGAGGGTCGCGAGGACCAGACCAGGCAAGGACGCGAGGACCAGGGTCGAGAGGACCAGACCAGGCAAGGACCAGATCAGGCGTGGAGCCGCCAGCATCAGACGTGGGTCATGAAAAAACGTGATTCTGTCATGATTGCTGTTGACGGGTAAATCCGACTGCTCCTGAGACGGATAGGACTGCGACTGCTGTGAGAGGGACAGAAGAATGTCATACACAACTGAAGCCACAGCCTGCCATTAAAAATCAGGGAAGTACTTTACTTGTATACAAATTTCTTATTTTTGCTTTCCAATTCCAGTGTATTAATGGCAGAAAAAGAGAAAGAAAGGGTAATGGAAAGTTCTAGTTCCGAGGATCAACCTATGGTAGATCCCCATGAACCAGACATACAAGAAGAACAATGGGAAGAATTTTTTGCCACGCGAGAGCAATTCGAAGATCTTTCTGCTCGTGTGCAAACTCAGGGGGTTCAAATGGAATTTTTAACTCAAACACTTACTGAAATAAAATCTCAGTTAACTTTATTGTTGGAAAAAGATAAAAATAAGAAAGAAATCTCAGATGTCCCATCTTCATCGAAAGATTTAGATATGACTATGCGAGATCCTAAAGAACCCCAAACTTACCATAAATTGAGGGATAATCCGGTTTTAAAGGATATGAAACCACCTCAATTTTACGGGGAGGAAAAAGATAGGAATAAAGATACAATCTTTAATTTCCTCCAAAAATGGGAAGATTTACATAAATTAAAAAATACCCCACCACATCTTCAAGCACTGGAGGCCAGTTTAACTTTGGGGCCCAAAGCATATAAGTGGTGGCGAACCTTAAAGGAGGCGAATAAAATACCTGAAACTTGGGCTCAATTTGAATCCGTCTTTTTAAAAGAATTTCTTCCTGAAAATGAAATGGAAAGAAATTGGGAAGATTGGGATTATGTCAGACAAAAGGGACGACCCCTACTGACATATCTGAAAGAATATCGTGAGATAATCCTCAAATTGGAAGGAATTGATGAATTCCAAAAAACAAGAGGATTCATTAGGGGACTGGATAAAGCCTGTAAAAAGGAAGTAAAACGGAGTTTACCTAAGACGCTTGAAGAGGCCATTAAATTTGCATTAATCTATGAAGATAGTACACGTCCAGGTACACTCACTAGTCCCACTGATACGGAACCCAAGTCTAAGGAATTGAAAACCTCAAAATTTGTAGATAAATTTAAAAGAAAAATGCCATTTTTCAAGGGTAGAAAACAACCTTTTGAAAAGAAACCATATATGAGGCCAAAGTTAAGTCCTGATGACTTTGATAAGGCCAAAAAAGAAAAATTGTGTTTTAATTGCCTATCCCCTAACCATGCTGCTTGGAATTGCCCTCAAAAGAAAAAGGGGAAAGACAAAGGAAAGGACAAGGGCAAGGGAAAAGAAAAACAAATCCATGTAGTGCAGACCTTAGAATTAAAGGGCCATGAAAAGTATAAATCTTTAGAGGTCTTGCACATGGATGTACAACATAAGTGTTGTATGTCAACTTCTATGTGGTAGCCTACTTTTGGGCCACATGATTTACTTAGAGTACATGGATTGATAGCTGAAAAACGGGTTAGAGTCATGATTGATGACTCTGCCACACATAATTTTATAAATTATGCACTTGTTAAAAAATTGAAACTTCCCCAACAAAACAGTGAGCATCAATATGTTGTTCATATGATGCAAGGCCAAGACAATAAAATATGGGATACAATGGTATCCAATTTGGAAATCGAGATTCAAGGATATAAAGATAAGCTTGATTTCCAAATAATGAACATGGAAAGAGCTGATATTGCTCTAGGGAGGGAGTGGCTATGGGGATTGGAACCATCCTTAAAACGTAGCTATCACCATAATACACTGGAATTTGAAAGGGATGGTAAGACTTTTGTCATTCAAGGTGAACATGAAGTATCTGATAATCCTTTGCTCTGTTCTACTGAAGTTCAGAAGCTGATAAAGAAGGAAGTTTGTGAGGTATATATGTTATGGTCTCTTCCTGTACAGAATACTTTTACTTTCTGTAATATAAAGCAACAATTTTCTTATGTTTGTGAGTTGAATGTTAATAATGAATTAAACAGTTTGTTAGATGATTTTAAAGATGTGTTTCCTTCTGATTTACCAAGTGGCCTTCCACCTGATAGGGGTGAAATAAATCACCCAATTGATATAAATAAGTATACACACCCAATTTCAAAACCACCGTATAGGTTAAGTGAAACACAGCATCAAGAAGTTGAAAGACAAATTAAGGATTACCTGGATAAAGGGTTTATTCAACCCAATAATTCACCTTGGGCTTCACCAATTTTATTGGTAAAGAAAAAAGATGGTTCTATGCGACTTTGTGTTGACTATAGAGCACTTAATAAAATAACGGTGAAGAATAAATTTCCTATGCCCAGAATGGAAGATCTTTTTGATCAATTGCAAGGGGCAAAATTCTTCACAAAGATAGACTTAAGATCAGGCTATCACCAAATAAGAATTAAGGTACAAGATGTTTCCAAGACGGCATTTCGTACTAGATATGGACATTATGATTTTTTGGTGATGCCTTTTGGCCTCACTAATACACCAGCTACCTTTATGAAGCTGATGAATAGTGTTTTACGGCCCTATCTAGGACATTTTGTAGTAGTCTTTTTGGATGATATCTTGATCTTTAGTAAATCAAGAGAAAAACATTTGGAACACTTACAATTAGTATTCCAACTGCTAAGAACACATTCCCTTTATGCGAAGAAAACTAAATGTGAATTCTTTGCACAAGAGGTCAAATATTTAGGGCATATAATCTCGAAAGAGGGAATCAACATGGATCCAAAAAAAGTAAGGGCAATTATTGAATGGCCACCTCCACGGAACCTGGAAGAGCTGCAGATCTTCCTAGGTTTATCTGGATTTTATCGTAGATTCATTCGAGATTATGCCAAAATAGCTGTTCCAATGACAGACCAACTTAAAGGAAAAGGGAAAAGTTTTAATTGGGGAACAGACCAAAATGAAAGTTTTCAAAAACTTAAGGTAGCTATTGCTACAGCTCCAGTATTACTAATAGTGGATCCCAATAAACCATTTGTGGTTGAAGCTGATGCCAGTGATAAGCCAATAGGCACAGTCTTATTACAAGAAGGTCGACCAGTTGCTTTTGAAAGCAAGAAATTAGATCATGCAAAACAGAATTATTCTGTGTATGAGAGGGAGCTGTATGCAATAGTACATGCAATGAAGAAATGGAGGCACTATTTGTATGGTGCCAAACTTTTGATTTTATCGGATCATGAAAGCATTAAGTGGCTTAATGATCAACCAGATTTACACGGGCGTAAAGCCAAATGGGCCGAACTCCTCCAAGAGTTCGATTATGGGATAAGATATAGAAAAGGAAAGTATAATATAGTAGCTGATGCACTCAGCAGAATGCCCATCATTAATGAGTTGTGTTTTACTTAGTTCACTTCCAACTTGCTTGAATCTTTAAAAGGGAAATGCCAAGTTGATCCGGCATATTCCAACATATGGGAAGCAATAAAAAATGGGGATCCAAATGAAAGTGTTTCTATTGAGGAAGGAATATCTGAGGATGTTCAACAAGGAAATGGAGCATCACGGGTTGCTCAAACTGGATTCAAGTGGAAGAATTTTACCATTGATAATGGTTATTTACTCTACAAGGGTAGGATATGTGTCCCAAAAGATATAGAAATAAGGCGCCAGATACTCTTTGAGTGTCATGATACCCCTAGTGCGGGACATCCAAGAGTTAATAAGACTTATAGTCTTATTAAAAGGCAGTTCTATTGGCCTGGAATGAATAAGGACGTCCTTGACTATGTGGTCAAATGTAATAAATGCCAGGTTAATAAAGCTGAAAAATTAAAAATGGGAGGACTTCTCCATCCATTAGAAATTCCTTCGAGAAAATGGGAGAGTATCTCCATGGACTTTATTGTTGCTCTACCTAGAACACAGAGGGGGCACGACTCTGTGTGGGTAATTGTGGATAGGTTAGCCAAAATGGCTAGGTTTATTCCAACTTCAACTGATGTTAAAACACCAGAATTGGCTAGATTGTTTGTAGAGAACATATACCGATTGTATGGCCTTCCGGCAAATATAGTTTCTGATCGGGATAGAAAATTTGATAGCCATTTTTGGCGTGCGGTATTTAGGAAATTGGATACTAAACTTAGCATGAGTACGGTGGATCACCCGCAAACAGATGGGCAAACTGAAAGGGTTAACCAAATTCTTGAAGATATGCTTAGGGCATATGTAAGTAAAGGCAAACTAATTGGGAAGAGTATTTACCGATAGCAGAGTTTGCATATAACAGTGCCAAGCACTCTTCCACTGGATATAGTCCATTTATGTTGATGTATGGGTTTCAGCCCAGAGCTCCTTTTGCAGTAGGACTGCATAAGGAAAAGGTTCAGGCAGCTAAAGACTTTTTGGAGGATATGAATAGTATGTTAAAATTTGCTCAAGAAAATATTAAAAAAAGCTCAAAATCGAGCTAGAGCATATGCAGATCCTCACCGAAGAGACATCTCCTTTGAAGAAGGAGAATTGGTCTATCTTAAGGTGCCTGAACAAACTAAAACTATGAAAAAGGGACATTGTCCAAAGCTTTCACCAAGGTATTGTGGTCCTTTCATAATACTTAAAAGGGTGGGAGAATTGGCTTACAAGCTCCAATATCTGCTAGTAGTAAAATACATCCAGTTTTTCATGTAAGCAAATTAAGGAAGAAGCTGGGTGATTTGGATAATCTAATCTTAAATGATGATATTGAGGAGTTATTCTATGACCAATCTGATCCACATGAACCAGAAAAAATATTAAATGTTCGTAATAGGCGAACGAGGAAAACTATTTATCAAGAATGTTTGGTTAAGTGGAAAGATTGTTCAGAAGAAAGCTCAACATGGGAGTGAGCAAGTACTTTAAAGAAAAGGTTTCCCGATTTACAGTTAGACCTTCCAAGTATCGTTTTCGAGGACGAAACCGATTCTTAAGGGGAAGGAAATGTGACATTAATGTGACATTAAAAGTGATATTTAATGTCACATTAAGGTCATAAATGTGGAATGTGACATTGAAAGTGATATTTAATGTCACATTAAGGTAAATTTAGGGGAACATGCACGAGAATGACCGTTCGGGCTCTTGGGCGCCCGAACGGGGTTAAGGGGAGCCTAGAGAGTAAGGGAGTCCAAGAATAGTAGAACTCCAGGAAGTTGACAGCTGGCAAAGGGATCAGGTTTGGGGGGCCAGCACTTATCTAGGTGTGGCTGGGAGGAGAACGACACTCGTGCTTTCCATCGTTTTTTGAGTTTTTCTAACTCTCTGTCATTAAACACATGGTATAGAAGGGCGACTGGTGGACAAGGCCATAACGAGGCAAGTCTTGCACACAAGTCAACAAATCATTGAAGACAAGACTAATTGGCAACGACAATGGCAACACAATGATGTGCAACCGTCGAGACCGCTAGTTGCGGCATGAAAACTAGCATGACAAAAGTTGGCGTGATCGCAATAGCTTCACAAAGTAGCCAACTGAGGTATGGTGCTCAATGGAAATGGCTGCGATAAAATTATCATGACACCAATGGCAAGGGTGATGAAGAAACTTCACTCTAATACCACTGTTGGCCAAGCCCGGTGTCATAAGACATGTATTTTTGAAACCTCACTTAACATGTGAATTAATTTTTAATCACATGACTATGTAAATCTTGCATGTGTGAGGTGCAACTAGGGTTAGAGTAAATTTACCAGCCGGGACCCAAGAATATCACGGGATGTCAAAGGCAAAAGTTGCTATAAGTTATGTTGCACAGGTACTTGGTAGTATATGGTGTCAATTGTTGGTCTGGGTCATTTATTTGGCCATAAGTGCCAGTTGGTGACAATTTAATTATTGGCTAGTCATATTATTTTTCTAGGCACCGAAATAATTATTAGATTATTTTTCAGTAATAAAGGCTGAAAATTAATATTCAATGATGCATAATGTTGAAAAAACGATTTGGGAAGGCTGCCACTAAGCAAACTTACCCATATAGGCTGGTAAAAGGCTGAAGAAGAGGAAAAACGAGATCGTTCCTACTATAGCAAATGTGGGAGAGCTGTGAGCAGCCATGGCTGGCCTATTTTCAACCATTGGAGCCAACCATGAGTGAGTTTTGAGGAGGCAATTGCAATTTCGAACCCTCCACAACTGGGCGATTGCACCCAGGTACAAGGCGACAGCTGATTTGGATGTCTCAACAATAGGCAATAACATTTAATGTTGTTGTGGCAAGGCAACAGGCAGCTACATTTGACTGATTTTTTAGTCATTCTTCGTGACAAAACTCTGAATTTTTTCTCTCTATAGCTTTCTCTCTCATCTCCTAGCCATTTCACAACCTTGCTTCGAAGATTTCAGCATTTGGACCCTTGGAGGCTAAGAAATTGCAAATTTCTCTACTGTAAACCCTAATTTACAGGAGAAATTAGGGTTTAGCAGCAGCTCGAGAAGCATCCCAAAAATTGGAAGCTCCAAGTCTTGGATTCAACAGGGTTGAATGTGAATTTCAGCCAAATTCAGGTGGATGCGCGCTTTTTGCAGCAGCCCATCTATGATAACTTGACTCCCATAGGTCCCTCGAAGGACTATTGTCACGGGGACGTGAAATTTTGAGATGCTTTAATCTTGCTAGTAACATTTTATTAAGTTATTAATCAAATGTGCAAGGTTGTTTAGCACACGTGATGCACGTGGCAATTATTTCATGGGAACAGGCCAAGGACCCCGAGGATGCAGTGGGTGTTAAAGGCAAAAGTTGTGCAACTCAATTTTGGTGGTCAGTTGGTGCCAGGTTGGACCCTAGAACAATTGTTTGGCCATTAAGTGTCAGTGGTGACACTAGGGACTAGCATTAATGAAGTATAAGGGTCAACAGAGGTTAGGAACCACTCCAAGTTGCAAATGGCCTAGTCAATTTCATTACAGAGGGGCATGTTTAATTTTGGGCAGCGTCAAAATGGCTGAAATTAATTTTCAAAATTAATTAATTCTGAAAAATTAATTTAATGGCTGAAAATGCATTAGGAAGGCTGCCACTTGGCAAAACTTTCCCATGCAACTGGGGAGAAGGCTGTTGGAGGGTGGTGGAAGCTGAATTGCAGCCATTCTGAACTTGGTGGACGGAGAGGAGGTGATCAAATTTGGCTCTGAGAGGCGACGACGACTGATCGCGCGCAGTGACAGGACAGGGGGCAGTAAGTTTTCTCTTCCGCCTCAAGAGAGGCGGCGATAAGAGAGGAGGGCTCGCCAGCCAAGCTAGTGTTTTACCACCCTTTTGAAGCTATTGGTGCCATCGGATTTGTCATCAGAGCTACGAATCAAAAGATACATTTCAGCTGATTCTCTCTCTCTCTACAACATTCTCTCATCTCCTCCAGTCTATGCTCAAGCATTCTCAGTAATTCTCAGCCATTGGTAGTAGAGTACAGCCAAATTTGGTGGACAGTAAGAGTTTACTGCTGTAAACCGTAAATTACAGCAGTAATTAGGGTTTAGCAACCAACTTGGGACCCGTGCCATCAGTCAAAGGCATTGTACACTAAAACCAGCACCAGAAATTCGTAGAATTGTGAGGATTTCAGCTGCCAGCCCATCTATTGTGAATTTGGGGCAGCATTTGACCAGTTGGGGTTCCATTAGAGCAAGCCCTGGGTGAAAATCAAGGGGCAATTTTCCCGAATGCTTTGCTAATTATTGGAACACCAAGGGGCTTTTGAATCAGCCAAGGAGATCGTGAAATCTTGGCTTGTAATTTATCCATCAGCAATTGAAATTAAAGAAATACCGAAAGGGGCGCTAGTTTTGGGGCCAACAGGGTGTCCACTGTCCAATTTTATGAAGGTAAAGTGAGCATTTCAGTTTATGTTCATTTGCTAATTGCTATAATTAAGTGCTTAATCAGGTTAAACCACCCTATCCGAGAAGGAAGGTTGGTTGCAACTATGATGAAGGTGGCAAAAGCGTGAAGTTTGAACCTTTGAGTGGTGCAATAGAGAGGCTAAAAGCACTTGTTTTTATTTAGTTCTTTGATGCAGCATATTTTGGAGGCAACTTCATAGAGACATCTAAGATACGCAAGGCAACCACATTTTTGAAGGGAAATGCATTGCAGTGGTGGTCTACACTTCTTATTCAAGCGAAGTCACCTACCACTTGGGTCTAGTTCAAGCAAATTTTTGCTTCAAATTGGTTGACAAGTATCTTTGAAGTAGACATTATGACAACTTGGAATCAATTGAATTCCAAAGACTGCAAGAACTTGGATCTGTATAATAATAAGTTTTGGGATGCATTGCTGCCTATTACTTCTTATCGGGCAATACCCCTCCATAAGCAGGTGGAGAAATATATTTGTGGTTTGCCAAAGGGTATTCAGGATTTTTGCATTAAGTCCACTGTTTCCAGCATGTCTCAGCTTATAGAAACTGCTATTACAACCAACACATTGCTGCGTGGAAAGGATGCAGGATTCCACGATGATGATGACAAGTCACATGTCAAAGAGGCAAAGGCTGAGAAAAAGGGTAAATTTGAAAATAAAGCTGAAAATCAAGGCAGATTTGAAAACATCGATTTTTCTTGATCCACGAGCACAATCAAATTTCATGTCTCTTGATATGGCAGCAAGTTTAGGCGTCAGAGAGGATGAGATGGGGCCCATGGGTGAGATTGGTATGGCATGCAAGGGACACGCAAACCTGGTCACTCCTATCATTGAGAAGCTTCATTTGCACATTCAAAGTTATGTGGGCAGCGAGTTCTTTATTGCTCCATTGGAAGGATGTGATGTCTTGCTTGGTATACCTTGGTGTCATCGTGTGCATGCAGTGATTGATACTCATGAGGATGCCATGAAGGATCAATATGTTGTTGATTCTAACTTTGGAAATGTCTATGATTAGCTTTGCAATGGCCAGAGGTGTTGAGAAACCCTTCAACCACAGTTTGCGTTTTTACGTTTCTGTGTTTTGTGTTTAGGGTTTGCAGTCCCAAAAAGGGCGCCACCCTAGACTGATTGTGCCTATTTATAGGCCACTCTCTCACTCATTCTTCACAGCTGATTCATTCAGTCCGTCACCTCTTCTCTCCAGCCTCTCCACTACCCTCACACCCCTTCAGGAGGACACTGCGGTTCGCGGTTCATGGTTGTCTTCATCGTCTTCCTTGTGTTACGACACCCTTGTTCCCTTGTCACATTCACTCCATGATTCAGATCTTAATCATTCCATTCATCATAGTTTCTTCTCTCTTTTCTTCTCTTCTCAATGTTTACCAAGTTCACTCTGTGTTCCTCCACGCAAACCCTATTGTCTCGCTGGTACGTTGTCTTTTGTCAAGAGGCATAATCATTTCGTACTTCAAGAGGGCTTTCTGATGATGCATGGAAGATTGTGTGTCACAAAGTAGTTAAGAGCCAAGGTGATGACCGAGAGTCATGCTCCTCCTTATGCGGGTCATAGGGGTATTGATGCCACAGTTAAGGTAGATGAGCACTTCTTTTATTGGCCAGCTTTGAGGCATGAAGTTGAGCAATTTGTCAAGACATGCATAGTATGCCTGAAAGTTAAGTATCAAAGGCAAAAGATGCCGGGTTTATTGCAACCCTTTCTATTCTCGATAGGCCTTGGCAGAGCATTGCGATGGATTTTATCTTTGGGCTTCCACACACACCTACAGGTAATGATGGGATATGGACTATCATATGCAGGTTCAGCAAGCATGCCCACTTCATTCCAATGAGGAAAAAGATAAATTCTAATCATATGGCATGGCTTTTTATGCAACATGTGTTTAAGTATCATGGTATGCCAAATTCGATCATTAATGATCATGACCCACGAATGACAAGTTTGTTTTGGAAAGGATTGTTTGAGAACATGGGCACAACACTTAAATTCTCTTCATCCTTCCATCCACAAACTGATGGTCAGTCTGAGGATGCAAATTCCACAGTGTTAGATCTTTTGAAGTGCTATGTATCAAACTACAAAGCACAGTGGGAACAATATTTTCCGTTGGTTGAGTTTGCATACAACAACACAGTGCATAGTTCCACTGATAAGGCTCCTTTTGAGGTGGTAGAGGGTGGTAAGAAAGTACCCCCTATTTTGCACACAAAAGATAAGATCTTTGAGACTGATCACAATGTGGAAAGTATGGATATAACCAACCTTCCTTCCATGGATCGGTGGTAAATACCTAATTACAACTTAATTACAGCAGCAAACAGTTAATGCAAATCTGAAAATACAAATTTACCTACTGATCTTGGACAATGCACACCCAATTGACCCCAAAATTAGTGCCCCTTTCGGTATTTCTTTAGCTTTATTGAAGAGGAAGTTGATTTACAATGGGATTCTCCCAATCCCTTTCAATATTCTAACTCCCCTTGCTATTCAAAATCACCAGCAAGTCTTTAATCTGATTTGCCCCTTGATTCGGGCAATCAATTGGTATTCACTCGCTTTGATAGAGATGGAAAATGCCCCAAATTCTTCTTTACTTTGCCGATCATAAGCCTCTTTATGCCCTGAAGACCGTGTATCTTGCTCAACAGCAACATTTTCAGCTTGCTGTCCACGGTCTGATCCTTGTCCAAGGTCAAGCATTGCATTTTCTTCATTCCCATGTGAACATTCATATTGAGAGGCATCATCATTGCTTGAGTCCATCTCGCTGTATAAAGACATATTGCTGTAATTTCTCAGTTGAGAGTAAAAATCAGCACTAGCACAAAGCTTTGGCTTGCAATCAAGTGCCTCAGGCCCACCAAATCAAGGGATTGAGCGGTATCCCGGCAATGGAACCATGTAACCACTCTTCCTTCCGTGGATGGGTGGTCAATCCTTGATTACAACTTAATTACAGCAGCAAACAGTTAATGCAAATCTGAAAATACAAATTTACCTACTAATCTTGGACAATGCACATCCGATCGGCCCAAAAATTGATGCCCCTTTCGGTATTTCTTTAGCTTTATTGGAGAAAAAGTTAATTTACAATGGGATTCTCCAAATCCCTTTCGGTATTCCAATTCCCCTTGCTGTTCAAAATCACCAGCAAGTCTTTAATCTGATTTGCCCCTTGATTCGGGCAATCAATTGGCCTTCACCCGCTTTGATGAAGATGGAAAATGCCCCAAATTCAAATATATGCTGGTCCCTCCACTTGAATAGGCTAAAATTTGCTTCAACCCTATTGAATCCAAGTCTTAGACCTTCCAATTTTTGACACGCTTCCCGAGGCTACTACTAAACCCTAATTTCTGTTGCAAATTAGGGTTTACTGTCACGAGAACGTGAAATTTGATGCTTTGCTTATGTTTAATTGAGATTTGATTAAAGGATTAATCAAATGTGCAATTAAGATGCACATGTGAGGTGCAAGCTACTTTTTTTACAGTTGAAGGCCCAGGGACCCTGTGAAAAAAATGGGTGTCAAAGGCAAAAGTTGTAACTAACAAGTTACACTTGTTAGATTCAAGGTGAATTTTGGTGTCAGTTTGCCCCTAGGGCCATTAATTGGCCATTAAGTGTCAATGGTGACACTAGGGACTAGGCATTAATTAATGGACTAATGCTTATCCAAGGGTCAATTAATGCATGGGACCACTTTGGGTTGCAAATGGCCTAGCCAATTAATTTTTGGATGGACAAGGTCAATTTTCTAGGCATGGATTAAGGGCTAAATTAATTTTCAGAATTAATTAATTTTGATAATTAATTAAATGGCTAAAAATTGTTGAAAACGGATAAAGAAAGCTGACACTTGGCGAAACTTTCCCATGCAAGTCAATAGGGCTGAAGGGAGAGGGAAATCTCGTTTTTTCATTTTGGAGCTGTTGAAAAGAGGGATTGGACTGTGGCTGCCAACTTTTGGGGCCATTTCCCAGCCATTGGAGACCATTTTGGTGATGGAGATTGCATATTCTTGACCTTGGGAAGCTAGCAATTGCTGCTGATGCACTTTCTCCTGAAGATCACAGTCTCTGATGCTCCTATTGTTATTGGTGCATCCGTTTGGGGTTGGTACAATAGGGTAGCAGCTGATTTTGATCAGTTCTCCGCGATAAATCTCAGAATTTTCTCTCTCTACAACATTCTCTCATCTGCCTCAACCTATGCTCAACCATTCTCAGCAATTCTTAGCCAATCGGAGCAGATCTCAGCCATTTTTGGTGGGCTGATCTGTAATTTCTACAGTAAACCCTAATTTACAGCAGAAAATTAGGGTTTAACAACCACCTTGGGATCCGTGCCAGAGATTGAAGGCTCAAGGGACTAAAATCAACAGCTGATAATTGAAGATTATCAAGGGATTTCAGGAGCCCGCCCATCCCGAATTGATTTGGGACAGCATTTGGCCAGACAAGGGTCAAATTGGAGAAGAAGTCTTGGGTGAATCAAGGGGCAAATAACCCAAAAGGCTTGCTGGTTATTTATGACAGTAAGAGCAATTGGTTAGCAGGAGGAGATTGAAGAATCTCAAGTTGTACTCCTTCCAATTGAATGAAAGCTAAAGAAATACCGCAAGGGGTGCCAATTTTGGGGCCAACAAGGAAGGGAGTCTACTGTCCAAGAATGTTATGGTAAAGTGTGTATTTCAGTTTATGTGCATTTATTTATTGTTGTAATTAACTCTTAAATCAGGTTATCACGACCCATTCCAAGAAGGAAGGCTGGTTTCATTTACAGCAGAGAAATCTGCAATTTCTCACCCTCCAGGGGTCCAAATCCTGAGATCTTCGAAGCAAGGTTGTGAAATGGCCGGGAGATGAAAGGGAAAGCTGTAGAGAGAGAAAATTCAAAATTTTGTCACAAAGAATGACTGAAAATCAGTCAAATGCAACTGCTGCCCTGCCACAAGAGCTTATAGATGCAAAGAACTAAAGAAAATCAGTCATTTACTATTGTTGCCCTATCTCAACAACCTGGTGATGTTGTCTCTTGCTGTTGATTGGTCTTCTCCTGCCCTTGCCAATCTCAAAAGGTCTTCCAATGGCTGCAAATCAGACCAGCAGCCTCTCCTCCCTCTCTCTTGTAAGCTGAATTTATAAAAATGCCTCTCTCCAGCCTCTAAAGTTATTTTTCAGTCTTACATGGGCAATTTTGACAAGTGGCAACCTTCCCAAATGGTTTTTCCAACATTTTCCATAATTAAATATTAATTTTCAGTCTTTAAATACTGAAAATTAACCTAATAATTATTTCGGTGTCCCCAAAATTAATCTGACTAGCCAATAATTAAATTGGCTAGGCAACTTCCATTCCCGAGTGTCTCTGTACCATCTTTGACCATCAGATTGGCGTTAGATACCATTAAACGCCACTTCTCTAGTGTCACCAACTGGATGATCTAAGCCAACAACTGGCACCAGATAACACCAACTACCTATGTGGCATAACTTATAGCAACTTTTGACTTTGACATCCCGTGATTTCTTTGGGTCTCCAGCTCATAAATTTACTTTAACCCCAGTTGTACCTCACATGTGCAACAATTACTTAATCATGTGATTAAAAATTAATCCACATGTTAAGTGAGGTTTCAAAATTCATGTTCTCATGACAGCCCTCCTCCTTGAAATCCTTGCAATCATCCTCGATTGCACTACCAAATGCATCAAAAGCAAAGTACTATATTGGAATTTCCATAGGACATCATAGTCAACACAACATTATGCAATGCTGTTCAACCATTCCTATGCCCAATATACGTTGAAAATTACCAACCAACATAACATAGCATAAGACTCACAAAGAATCACAAAAACATTGCCAGATTATCATGTGACATGTCCATTTCTCATGAGCTCAAGTCATCTAGCAAAACCAAACCATAGTATAGCAAAAACCAAGCATAAACCATATGCTTAAACATTAATGGCATCATAACATATGCTGTTGTCCATGGAACTAGATGTAGACCATTGAAAACTGAGCATAATCTGATCATGAACTGATCACAAATTGCTGCAAATGTGACGCCAAACTGATCACAAACTCATTGCAAAAACTAATCAGAAATCACTGCAAAAACTAATGCACAACTGATCCAAAAAGTGACCATAAACGGTTCTCAAGCTGATCAAAAACTGAGCTGAAACATATCAGAATTTTTGTCTCAAAATTGAGGCAAAATTCATGCCAAATTCACAGTGACTAATACACTAAATAGTGATCTCATGGCAAACATACTGTCAGTGCAGTACCTTGGATGCATGCTAAATACATCTGAGATCCACTACATACGAGAGTTGTCCATAACTGGAGGAGAGGAAGTGCTACCTGCCCCTTGAGCATCATGCAATACTCCAGACCCTTGCTCTGCTGAACCTGAGGGAGCCCAAACTAAAGTTGGCTCTAACTGAAACGCATCTAGGCAAAGTTGCAACAACTAAGGATGGTCTGTCAAGTCATCCTCTTCCATCCATTTGGCATCCATTGATGAATAATTCTGAAATTTCACCAAGTATCTCCTAGAAACTTTACCTTTGACCTTTCTTTCCTTATTTGCCAAAATCTGTTCAGGTACCAAAGTCTCATCTAGCTCCTCAATCTCAAGCTGAATTTCAGCAGACATATCCTCTAGCACATCATCATGAAAAGGCCTCAAGAAACTGACATGAAAGGCATTGTGTATCCACCAATGTGGAGGTAATTTCAGCCGATATGCCACATCGTTGATCTTCTCCAACACGTGGAGGGCCCATAGTATCTCAAACTCAACTTCGGATACAATCTTCCTTTTCCTTTCATCTTTTTCAGTGTTGCCTTCTCAAATCGCAGCAATACATAATCACCCTCTGCAGACTGCAAAGCACGTCTATGGCGATCAGCTGCCCTCTTTCGCTTTTCTTGAGATCTCTGAAGTGCATATTTTATCTTTGCATAGGCTACATCCAAGTTTTCCACATAACGATCAACCTCAAAGATTTTATCCTTTGTTTGCAGAATAGGTGGTACCTTCTTGCCACCCTCAACCACCTCAAATGGAGCTTTGCCCGTAAAACTATGCACTGTGTTGTTGTAAGCAAACTCAACCAAGGGCAAATACTGCTCCCATTGTGTCTTGTGGTCTAAACATAGCACCTCAAAAGATCTAACACTGTGAAATTTACTTCCTCAAACTAACCATCTGTCTATGGATGAAAGGATGATAAGAATTTCAACGTGGTACCCATTTTCTCAAACAAGCCCTTCCAAAATAAACAAGTCATCCGGGGGTCTCAATCACTAATGACCGACTCTAGCATACCATGATACTTAAAGATGTGCTGCAAAAACAATTGTGCCATATAATCAACCTTTATTTTCTTCCTCACCGGAATGAAATGGGCTTGTTTGCTAAACCTACAAATGATGGTCCATATCCCATCATTCCCTGTAGGTGTCTTAGGAAACTCAAAAATCAAGTCCATTACAATGCTCTGCCAAGGCCCATCTGAAATAGGCAAGGGCTGCAATAAACTCGGCATCTTTTGCCTATCATGCTTTACCTTCTGGCATACGATGCATATCTTAACAAATTGTTCTACATCATGTCTCAAAGCTGGCCAATAAAAGAATGCTCCACTGCCTTGACCATGGCATCAATACCTCCGTGTCCTGCATATGGAGGAACATGACTTTCAATGATAACTCTAGGCCTTAACTGCTTTGTGACACATAGTCATCCATGCATCATCAGAAATCCATCTCTTAGCACGAAGTGTTCATGCCTTTGGCCATTGCAAAGCTAATCATAAATATTAGCAAAGTCCGAATCAGTAACATATTGCACTTTCATGGCATCCAACTCAATGTGATAAACCATGCTGACGACTGAAATTTATGGCTTATGTAACAATGCATCAACCACAACATTCTTTTTACCATCAATATGTATAATCTCAAAATAAAACATAGAGAGAAAGTTTGCCCATCTCCTATGCTTCTCTGACAACTTTATCTGTGTCAGAAAGTACTTCAAAATTTGTCGAGAATTCGGCTCTCATAAGCCACAACTCGACCGTCCTGCATAAGAACAGCCCCAATGCTATTACCACATGCATCACATTGAACTATGAATGACTTCCTTAGATCGGGCAACACAAGCACAAGATCTGAAGTCATCTTTTCCTTGAACTTTTAAAATGCTGAAATTTCCATTGTTGTCTATCTAAATGGCACATCCTTCTTCTGCAAGACATGCAATGGAGATGCAATTTCAGCAAACTCACATACATACTTCCTGTAGTAAGAACATAAACCCAAGAAGCTGCGGATCTCATGCACATTCCTCAAAGGTCGCCATGATCGTATTGCTTCAACCTTTACAGGTTCCGTGGGAATACCATCAGCCGATACAATATGCCCCAAAAAGTAGGTTTCATGCAAGAACAATTCACTTTTCTTGTCATTGATAACCAACCTATGGTCACGCAATTCATTGAACACAATATCCAAGTGTTTTCTATGCTCTATCTTCTTCTTTGAATAGACAATCATGGCATCAAAAAAAGTGTCCACAAATCCTCTATGTGGCCTGAAGATACGATCCATCATCCAATAAAAAGTGACATGAGCATTTGTAAGTCCAAAAGGCATAACAAGAAACTCATACGATCCAAAAGATGTCCTGAAAGCTGTCTTAGACTCATCTTCTGGTCTAATGCGTATCTAATGATACCCACTTTTCAAATCTATATGGCTAAATATGGCTGCCCCTTGCAATCTATCTATAACATCATCGATCCGAGAAATCAGAAAGCGATTCTTTATTGTAATCTTGTTCAGAGCATAATAATCAATGCACATATGCCATAAACCATCCTTTTCTGCACCAAAAGCACTAGAGAAAAAAAGGAGATAAGCTGGGCTGAATCAACCCTTTTTCTAACAGCTCATTTACTTGACTCATAATCTCCTGTTGAACTGCACTGACTTTGTAGGGTGGCTTATTAGGTGCGCTACTTCCAAGGATAAGATCTATGCCATGGTCTTCTGGCCTTTCAGGCGGTAGCAGCCCTGGAAGTGACTGAGAGAAGCAATCAACATACATTTTCAGAAATGACATGTGATCCTTCTCTAACTTAGATATGTTTCCAACATTCTCACTATCATCTTTATCCATAGTAAAAACCAATTACGCTGAAAGATGATTTTTCATTACTTTAGAAATGGCAGCTGCAGATACAACAGGGACAGATTCACCTTTCAACTTTACACCAAGTGTGAGTACCTTTCCCTTATGCTAAATAGTGATCTTTTTTGCACGAAAATCAATCACTGCATGCATACGGTGACACCATGGCATACCAAGCAATGCATCACAACCCTCAAGTGGAGCAATGAAGAACTCTTCGTTGTCCATATATCCTTGTGTGTGCAACCGAAGCTTTTCAATGAGCGGTGTGACAAGCTCTACATCGCCTTTACATACCATTCCAACTTTCCCCATGGATCCCATCTCATCCTCTCTGATACCTGAACGGACAGCCATGACAACAGAGATGAAGTTGGCTCCAACACCATTATCGAATTGGTTGACAAGTATCTTTGAGGTGGACAATCATGACAGCTTGGAATAAGTTGGATACTAAGAAATGTAAGAATTTGGAGTAATATAATAAGAAGTTTTGGGATGCATTGTTACCTATTACTTATTATTGCCCTGTATCCCTTCATGAGCAAGTGGAAAAATATGTTTGTGGACTACCCTAAGGAATCAAGGATTTTGCATTAAATCCACTGTGTCTAGCATGTCTTAGCTTATAGAGATTGCTACTCCAACCGATGCTTTAATATTATTTTTAAAATTGATTTAATTATTAATGTTTGCTCATATAAATAATTTACTAACCAACAATTAAATTGATTGGGCCAATTTCTCATCTAAATGTTCCAAAGCATTTTTTAGCTCCTAAATTGACATCAATTAATTAATTGATTAATGTCTAGTTTCTAATGTCACCACTCATATTAATGGATGATAAAATCTACTAGGCCAAAATATAACACCAAGTATCAGCTCGCACCAATCAACGATAACGTATTACAATTTTTGCCTTTAGCACTCACTAATATCTTTAGGTTCTCAGCCCATCATCGTTAAACTGGCTTGCACATCACATGTGCATCTCTCAGCTGCACATTTGATTAACACTTAATAAAACATGAGAGGCTCGAACAAACTGACGTGCCACAAAAGTAGAAACAACTCAGAGTACAAGAGACTATTATAATAGATATGTATAAGACAATAGGTCAGCTAGAGCAGGCATATAGTCTAATGGATATGGAACAACAAGGATAAACGGAGCAACAGATGCGAGTAAATATTGATTGACAAACTAGTACAAATGTCGAAGCAGCAACAAGTAGAGCAAGATGGCAATAGAGAAGAGCTGAGCTTAAAGTTCAATGGTATCCATGGAGACAACAACAATGAGCTAAGAGAAAGCTCTAATACTATTGTTGGGTCAATGCTCAACTACACACACCCACACACACATGCTCATGTATCCACATACACATATTCACAATGAACAATAAACAATAGAGGAGAGATCGCTAGAAGGTCAGCAAGGGGGGAGAGGGGGGGCATTCTCCGCCTAGAAGGTAAAAAGTTCTCTATAGAAGGCAAAAAGTGTCAGTGGATACGAAAGCATTCATATTAGAACAATGAAGAAACACGATAGATGTAACACGAGTTAAATTCAACTCATATTTTACCTTATCTATGTTGGATATATCCATGAGGAAAATCATGAGATGATTGTGATACTATTATTCCCCCCTCCCCCCAAGCTTCATATCAATTTCGATGTTTTGCAATATGAGATATAGCTTTTATTTCCCCATCTATTATTATTTTCATAACTAGGTGTATCTTTTTCAATCATATGTATTTTACAAAACTTGGGCAACAAGACAATTCCTTGAGTTTCAAATATATCTATTTTCTCTCATAGATTGATTTGGCCTCTTGTCAATATTAATAAACTTTCTTTCTTTACTTTTCTCTCTTTATCTTGTTCGTGAAGGATTTTAAATTGAAGAATAGAATAGTTACAAAGTGCCTTCGGGCCAATCAAGGGAACTCAAAAACTTTCTTTCTTGTGGTTTCAAAACTTAAAAGTCACAAACAATCAATATATTTAACACACCTTTGATTCAGTAGAGGGCATATCTTCTCCGTTGCTAAGAATCTGTTTGTCCCCATCAGCTCCACTTGCACAATCAGAGCAATAGAAATGTTCCAACTTCTTAACTTGCTCTATAGTAAGCTTCAAACATGTTGGGTGAAACCTGAAATGAAAATAGGTCCATAAATGGAATGAAAAACAAAAATATAGAACTAGCACAAAACTCTCAAAGCATAGGGTATAAAAAGATGCGAATACAGAGCATTAAGCTTGGTAATCCAACATTAATGATTGCTTGATCAACTTCTTAATTCAAATTACAGCAATTTGGAAAACTCAACAAGACATTATACCATACACACAAATGAAATGCTTCAAACTCAACAACACATTATACCATCGATATGATTGAAATGCTTCAAATTCAAATTGTGTTAACACACAATTGGCTATCATTTCGCATCAACTCGTCATTATCTTACATCTCACATAATACTTATTGCAAATTGAAACACCACAAATTATCAAATTGCAACCAGACTATATATTTTCTAATGAAGCGGCATCAAAAAACCTAAAACAATTCTTACCCATTTTGTGACTATACCATAAAGTGACCTTTTTAACAATCTAGGATGCTCTATCGGTTGGCTTAACAAATTCCTACTTCTTGCCAAGAATTGTGCACCTTGTGAAACCCTCAACACCATCACGCCATCCCCATTTATACAAAACATTTCTTGATGTAAAAGATTAATGTGGATTATCAAAATAAGAATGGAAACTGAGACCCACTCTGTAGCCCCATTGACCTTGAATTAAAACCATAGTTCACACAAAAGCTCCACCTTATTTGGATTGGGAAGTGTTGAAAACGCATGCATACTTGAGCCGAAATGCAGTAAAGTCTGAAAATGAGCTAGAGCCCAAGCTAGGTTTTAATAAGGTTAGTGTACTAAGTTTGAATAATTTCTCATTCTTGGTTAAACAAACCCCAATGTGTGCCTTTGTCACAAGGACCTGCTTTTATCTTTGGAACTCTCTTTAAGCAAGTCCAAGACATTGCATAGGTTGTACTAGATACAGGCAAGTCCACCAACTACTAAGGTTTTGTGAATTAACCATGAATTGATCAATGTATATGTTTGTGCACACATTACATTAACTAAGTTAAGTGAACCTTAATGTGAAAGTTTCATTTAATTTATTAAATTTGGGTATGGGCATGGGCCAAAGTTTCAATCCGGGATACTTAAATCTAAGCATTTCATTCCTCGATATTTTTATTTTAATGTTTAGTTTAATAATTTGATAAAAAAGCTGAAAAAACACAAGAAAAGCAAGCAAAACGCATACAAAGTGTAAGAATGCAACTTCCTCCATACATGACGACTATATTTGGGCAGATCATGGCTGCAATCAGCACATCCATCGCCTTCTACTCTTGATCATGGCTAACCAATGTCAAAATGCAGCGAATGCGGACACACATAATCGGACTGAAAGCAAGAAGTAAACACAGATAGAAGAGAGAGAGAAAGAGATGGGAATGCTGAAGATTGCAGAGGATGAATGCTGAATACTGAAGGCAGATATATACAGCAGGTTGTGTGTGTAACCAGTTAGAGCTCTCTCTCAACCTGAAAAAAACTGTAAGTGACTATGGCCTCATGCAGGCTTGCTGAAACCAGGATTCCTTCTTGGCAAGGGTGGTGATAACCTGAAATAACTCAAAGTACAGCAAGCATTAAATACACAAATCTAAAATACATGCTTTACCACTGAAACTAGGACAGTGGACAACCAGTTGGCCCCAACAATTGCTGCTCCCTGTAGTACTTCTTTATCTTATATTGCTCTAAGGTTGCAGTACGATGAGATACCATTGGCCCCAACAATTGCCACTCCCTATAGTATTTCTTTATCTTATATTGCTCTAAGGTTGAAGTACAAGGAGATATAAGCGCATCTCCATCAATCTTCAATACATTGGCTGTCGTAAAATGACCAATACTGCTTGGGCATAATTTGCCCCTTGATTGTACAACAATCTAGGATCTGATTGGGTCTTCAATCTCTTACAATCAGGCCAAATAATTTGTGAATAGGCCCCAATAATTGGTGAATGGGCTACCCCTTGGTTGAGCTGCAACTCTCTTTGCCTTGAGCTGCAGCACAAGTGCTCAATCTTCAGCAATTGGTCAAGGATCACAACGTGGCTGTGGAAACCCTGATTTCAGTTGTAAATTAGGGTTTTCAGCAATGATTTCTGCAATTGCTCTTCACCCCAAATTGGAAATTGCTGCAAATGGCTAAGGGATTGCCAGAGGATGAGAGAGGAAGATGTAGAGAGAGAGAGAATCAGCTGAAAGGATTACCTTTTGATCAGCACCTCTACTAGCAACTTTGATGGTGCAAACAGCTTCAAAAGGGGGGTAAAACTTCAATGCAACTACCAAGCCCTCCTCTTCTATAGCCGCCTCTCACTAAGGTGGAAAAAGAAACCTGCTGCCCCTGTTGCCCTGCATGATCACTTGTCGCCTCTCTCAGGGCTCTTCTAAAGGCTCTTGCTTGCTTCCTCGGCCTCTCAATACTAGAATCACCCTCAGCCAGCCCCCAAACAGCCCTCCTCTAGTTTGCATGGAAAGTCTTAACAAGTGGCAGCCTGTTTTGCCACTTGGCAGCTTTCCAAAATGATTTCCAGCTTTAATTAATTAACTTTGCACAAAGGAAGCGATAAAGGATCTCTATGCACTTCATGCGAGCATGGATTACAAGATTCCATGCCAAGGGAAGATATTGCCTAAAATGTGACATACGCTTATTCCTTCCATGTCCAATCAAAAATGCACTTAACAATTTCATTCCTTTGCCCTAAGTAATAGGCGTTTAGACTCATGACTTTGGAAATGTACCAAAATAGCAACATGCAGCTAATCTCCTAAGACGGACAACTTTGGAAATGCAAATGATCCAATTTCATGATATGCACCAATCCTTATCTATCTTTCAAAGAGATAATTTATCGAATGTACTTTTATAAAACTCTCATTGTCACATAGAAGTGTAGTTGCTCTTGTCTATGTACAGCCAAGCTCCTCCAACAACCTCCAAAGCCAAACAACCTCACAAGTGGTAGAACAAGCTGCTCGATACGAAGTCTCTACAGATGAAAGGGCAACTCTGGGCAGCTTCTTGCTACTCCAAGAAACCGTACCTATACATAGAAGAAAGTAATAGCTTGTCGTTGATCATAGGTGATCGATATCACCAGCAGAGTCTGAATCTATCCAACGTCATAGCACCAAAGCTTAACCACTTACACCTACATGATAAAATAGGCCTAGATCAAGGATCCCCCTCAAGTGTCAGAGTGCAGCGGTGCGGAAGCATAGGACTGAGAGAGAGAGAGAACGCAGAGAGAGAGAAGAGAGAGAAAGAGACAGTGGAAGATGAAGATCTGCTGTATAAAGTGTGCTGTATACAAAGATATGCAGATATATATACGGGCGCAGTGCGCTGGACTGCGTGTCTCCACCTCGACGATGCAACCTGCTGTTCACCTCGAAGTCCGCTGCAGTCTGCACTGTCTCCTGTCAGAAATCTGCGAACAGAGACGGAATCTGCGCGTGCCACCAGTCTGTAATCTGCGAGCAGAAAAGTGTGTCCAGAATGCAGAAATCTCGGCTATAAATAGCCAAGAAACAGGCGCCAAAAATAGGCATGTCGGCTGTCGGCTGCATTAAATGCAGCCAACTGTGCTGTGCCAGGCTGCGCAGGATCTGTTCTGCTAACACCCCCTCTCAGAGCCTGGGCGGGGCAGAAGCCTGAGGGAGCTGGAATGTCTCCGAAGTAGGGCCTGGGGAAGTGCCTTCGTAGACAAATCTGCAAGATTGACCTCCGTCTTGCAGTACTCCAGGGTGATGGTCTCATCCAGAAGCTTCTCTCTGATGAAGTGGTACTGGATCTCTGTGCTTCGTCCGGGCATGAAAAACAGGATTTCGGGCCAAGGCAATGCAACTCTCATTGTCGCATTGCAGCAAAGTAGGACAAGTCTAGGGGCAGCCAAGCTCCTCCAACAATCTTCGAAGCCACACAGCCTCATATGTGGTGGAAGACGCGGCCCGATACTCCGCCTCAGTAGACGAAAGGGCTACCGTGGGCTGCTTCTTGCTACTCCATGAGATAACACCTGCACCCAAGGTAAAACAGTAACCTGTAGTAGACCGCCTGTGGTCCACATCACCGGCCCAATCCGAGTCGCTCCAACCTGCAAAAACAAGATCTGAACCACCTGTGCCTACTGGATAATGAATCCCTAAATCAAACATCCCCCTCAAATACCGAAGTATCCTCTGAGCAGCCTGCCAATGCACCGTCTGAGGTTCACTCATAAACCCTGCCAAGAGCCCAACAGCAAAACAAAGATCAACACGAGTGTTGAGGAGCCAAATCAATGATCCAATCAACTGACGATAGCGGAAAGCATCCGCCATGGGAGAAGCTGAATGGGAAGTGGCCTTCTAGTTCGGATCCATAGGAGTGGAAAGGATCCGACAATCCTCCATCGCAAAAGAAACCAAGAGCTCCTGTACATATCTCTACTGAGAGATGAAGATCCCCCTCTGAGACTGATAAATCTCATGGCCCACAAAGAAATGGAGTAGACCCAAGTCCGTCATCTCGAACGTCCGATGTAAAGCTGCTTTCGTCTCTTGGACCTTCTATGGATGATCACCTGTGACAATCAAATCATCAACATACAACACAAAAAGCACACAACCATCCTCGAAAGTGTGTACATAAAGCTGCGGATCGGCCTTAGAACGCCGATATCCCAACTGTGACTGAAGGAACGAATCAATCTTCTCATTCCATGCACGCGGAGTCTGCTTGAGGCCATACAAGGCCTTCTTTAACCTGTAGACTTTCCCATCTGAAGATCCAAAGCCAGGAGGCTGCTCGACATAGATCTCCTCCTTCAAATCACCATTGAGGAAGGCCGACTTCACATCCAACTGGTAGACAGGCAATCTCCTATGGCCAGCCAAGGCAAGATCAGCTCGAATAGTCGCCATACGAGCAGTGGGGGCAAAAGTATCATGACAATCAATCCCTGGGCGCTGTACAAAACCTTTAGCAACAAGGCGAGCCTTGTGCTTGTCCAAAGAACCATCACTAAGGTACTTGGTCTTGAAGACCTATTTGATGCCAATCACCTTCTTATTCGGGGGACGTGGCACGAGTGACCAAGTGCCATTCCTCTCAATAGCCTCCAACTCGCCTTCCATAGCTTTCTTCCATGGTGCGGACTGTAAAGCCTCCTTCACGGAGGTGGGCTCTCGATCCTGCATAACACGGGTCATCAAACAATAGTTAGAGCAAACAAGCTCCGTAGAATGTGCCTGGTGCCGCCGTGACCGCCGCGGACCATCCTGCGGTCCCCACTCCTCAGGGACCCCCTCAATCCCTAAATCACAGTGTGTCACGGGCCCAACGAGGAGGAGGCCGAACCTCTCCTCGTCTCTCTCCATCAGCTGAAGACTCTGGGATATCCACCGGTGGTAACTCCTCGGGGATGACCGGTGGAACAGTAGACTCTGTGTCAAAAACAGAATCAAAATCAAAAGTCACGAGCTCCAGAGGAACTGTAGCAGGAGCCCAACTCTCCCCTGGATCTCCAAGAACGGGATGCTCCTCACCCGCTGATATGGCCGGAACCTCCACAAACCGCACATCTCAACTAGTGTACGCATCCCGCTTAACGGGATCATACAAACGATAGCCTTGGGACTGGGAGCTGTAGCCAACAAATACCTGTCTTCGGGAAGCTGCTTCAAATTTATCACGATGAGCCTTGGGAATGTGAACATAGGCATCACACCCAAAGACCCTAAAATAAGAAACATCGGGCTTAGTCCCAAAGTAAGCCTCAAAAGGTGTCATCCCATCAACGGCCGAAGTGGGGGATCGATTTAGGATGTGGACTGCAGTAGCCACAGCCTCGGCCCACAGAAACCGAGGTGTCTGTCGGTGCTCCATCATGGTGCGTGCCATCTCGATCACACTGCGGTTTTTCCGTTCAAGAATGCCATTTTCTTGAGGAGTGTTGATATTAGCAAACTCCTGGTGAATACCTTTATCTGCACAAAAACGAGCAAACTCATTAGAAACAAATTCACCACCCTTGTCGGATCGCAAGATCTTCAATCTCCAGCCTGATCCATTCTCCTTAAAGAGAAGCCAATCCTTGAAGTGGGAGAAAGCTTCTGACTTCAATGCCAAAAAATAGGCCCATGTCATCATGCTGTAGTCATCTACGATCAACATGAACTACGAGCTCCCTCGCAAGGACTCGTTCCTCATAGGGCCACAAAGATCTGTAGATACAAGCTCCATCGGTGAAGTAGACCGCCGCGAAGCTTTGAGGAGAATGGCATCCCTATGCTGTGTCCCACGAATACAGAAGACGCATGGCTGCTGGCTCACCACTATATCCGGCAACCCTCGAATAAGCTGTCCACGTGACGCCCTCCGAAGATAATCATAGTTGAGGTGACCAAACCGAGCATGCCATAACTCTGACTGTGTCTGAGAGGTAAGAAGAAGAGTAGAGAGGGTGGTGGAAGACTTCAATTTATAGATGCCATTCTCCTCATATCCGGATGAGAGAACCTTCCTTGACCCAAATCAAGGACTCGCACTGAATCACTGTCAAACTCCACCAAAAGTCCAAGGGAGTAAATCTTATGAACTGACAGAAGATGATATCCTAGACCTGGTACATGCAAGACCTCTGAGGTATGGATACCGCCTCGTCAATCTGGAATAAGCTGCATCTCACTCCGTCCTGCAATAGACATGGAAGAGCTATCTCCAATGAGAATCTGCCCACGTGAGGGTCGTAACTGGGCAACACCATCTGATGAAGGAGTCATGTGCCCGGAGGCACCACTGTCAACGATCCACTCTCGAGCCTGGGGGGGGCTGTCATCGCAGCATCACAAGCATTCGGTGTAGAGTCCTCAATAACAGCTAGATGAAGAAATGCAACTGATGAGGGTGCAGCCACCGCTCCAGAATCCTTCGTGTCCTTGTTGGTGTCCTTCTTGTCTTTGTCAAGGCAATCCTTCTTCCAATGGCCAGTCTTTCCACAAATATGACATGTGGATTCTTTGTCCTTGTCCTTCTTTGACTTGTTATCCCCCTTCTTCTTCTTTTGGGCCTTTCCCTTCTTCTGAGAGGCTTGACCTATCAGTGCCTCCGACTTGGAAGCATTCCGTCCCTTTAGTTGTTCCTCTTGGTCCAAGACCATAGGAACCAACTCTTCCCACCGAAGAGTGGACTCCTGCCCCGAAGCAATAAGGGCGGAGTAGAAAGCACCGAATCGTGGCGGCAACTGGGACAAGAGAGTGATCGCCATGTCTTCGGAGGAAATCGGCTTCCCCGCATTCTGAACCTGCATCTAAAGCTGTCTAAGCTTGTTGATGTGCTCCCGCAACGAAAAAGACTTGTTCACGGACAAGGTCCGCATCTGTACCTCCAAAGAAACCCGCTTCATAAGGGTCATCCGGTTATACATCTGATCAAGCTCTAGCCATATCTCCCGAGCCACCGTCAAGTGCTCGATGTGAGCTATCACAGCTGTAATACAAGACAGAAAAAGAAAGGAATGAATCCTGGCATTCAGTTTGTCCCAGTGAGACTGTGCCTCGGCTAACTCCGCACGAGCATCGGAAGAGAGTTTAGACTCATCTCTCACCGAGGGCCGGTCGATCTCCTCCTGTACAAGCTCCGCCAAATCGTAGGACTCAAGGATGGCCAACATCATCACACGCCAAATGCGGTAGTTGTCGCCATCGAGCTTCTAATCTACGGGAAGAGCCAGTAAGACAGGCACCTTCTGGTCCATAATCGTCTGGAACTCCAAGTCAATCTCTGTAGACATCTTCACCTGTAATGCCTTCACAAACGCAAAAGCAGCCCCCTCTGACTGTGAAAACTCAGCCTGCTAGGGCTCTTCCGCGTCCCAAAACTTCTTCACCCGCCGGAGGCGATGAAAAAACAAAACCTGCACTTGAAAACTGAAAACTCAAACTTCCTCCTCGTCAAACAGCAGTAAACAGCAGCAAATCCACCACCTGGACTCCTTTCCCGCACGCCCACACTCGCTTCAGTCTTGTTCCGAGGCACAGCCCTCCTGCCTGCCCTCAAACACTGAAAACGCAGCCTTGTGTCGCGATAGAAACTCCTCTTCAGGTTGGTTCTGCACTCAGTCAGCCCTTTAACACTGCTCTGATACCATGTCAGAGTGCAGCGGTGCAGAAGCGTAGGACTAAGAGAGAGAGAACGCAGAGAGAGAGGAGAGAGAAAGAGACAGTGGAAGATGAAGATCTGCTGTATAAAGTGTGCTGTATACAAAGATATGCAAATATATACACGGGCGCAGTGCGCTGGACTACGTGTCTCCACCTCGACGATGCAACCTGCTGTTCACCTCGAAGTCCGCTGCAGTCTGCACTATCTCCTGTCAGAAATCTGCGAACATAGACGGAATCTGCGCGTGCCACCAGTCTGTAATCTGCGAGCAGAAAAGTGTGTCCAGACTGCAGAAATCTCGACTATAAATAGCCAGGAAACAGGCGCCAAAAATAGGCCTGTCGGCTGCATTAAATGCAGCCGACTGTGCTGTGCAGGTCGGACTGCCACGTGGCAGTCCGACCTGCACAGTCCGACTGCGCAGGATCTGATCTGCTAACATCAAGAACCATAGTACCCATAAGGCAATCTGCCATCCAATGAACCTTCTTACGAGTCTAAATCTATCCAACATCATAGCACCAAAGCTTAGCCACTGACACCTACATGATAAAATAGGCCTAGATCAAAGATCCCCCTCAAGAACCATAGTACCTATAAGGCAGTCTATCCAATGTCATAGCACCAAAGCTTAACCACTGACACCTACATGATAAAATAGGCCTAGATCAAGGATCCTCCACAAGAACTGTAGTACCATAAGGCAGTCTACCATCCAACGAACCCTTCTTATGTTCAACCCATAAAGCCTGCAAGCAAACCAATTGGAAAGCACAAATCAATCCAAGTATTCAAAAGCCAAATCGACGACTCGATCAATTATCTATAGCAAGAAGCATTCAGCAATGGTGAATTTGTATGAGTTGTAGTCTTCCAATTAAGATCCATGGGAGTAGAAATGGTCCAAAACTCCTGCATCTCCAAGGTGGCTAAGAGCTCCTGTACATACTATTGCTGAGAGAGAAAGATCCCCCTATCAGTCTGCCATATCTCATGACCTAGGAAGAAATGAAGCCCCATGTCTATAATCTCACACTTCTCATGGAGTGCTTCTTAGTCTACTTGACAATCTAGACATAGTCGCTTGTTAAGATGAGTTCATCCACATAAAGCACAAACATTCCGTGCCCTCTAGTTGAGGTGTGGACATACAAATTTGAAACAAATGTGGATCTCCGATACCCTATCTATCTCAAAGGAATGAGCCTATCTTCTCCTTTCAAGCACGAGGAGCTTCTTTGAGGCCATAGAGGGCATTCTTTGACTCGTATACCTTACAATTTGAGGTAGAAAAGCCAAGACGTTGCTCTGCATAGATCTCATTTAACTCGCCCTTCAAGATTGCAAACTTAACATCCAACTAGTAAGTTGGTCATCTCCTATGGCTAGCAAGACCAATTGTTGTCTAAATGGTGGTCATTGTGAAGATACTGCTAGGGTTCACCAAAAGGGAACAGAAGAGGAATGACCACGACTGAAACCCAAAGATTCAAACAATGGCGTGCAAAACTCAAACCTTAAAAGCAAAATGCAAAGCTCAAAACTCAAAACGCATGAAAAACACAAACACAGACGAAGAAAGAAAAGAACTCTAAAGCAAATGAATCGGTCTATAAATGAAAGTAAGTGTGTACAAAATGCTCAAGGGCAGCCTCATGGTCGGAGTGTAATATCCACCGAAGATGGATCTAAAGTGCTATAACCACTAGTCAAACCTGAAGCAGGTCAGGAAACTGCAAAACGATGAACACCTGGGACTGTAGGATGCTTAGCGACAATAGAGAAAGTGGTAAATGAGACTAACGGCCCCTAAACTGTCAAATATAGCAGCAAGAATTGTCACTTGAGTGTGAAGCCTGTTGCCAAGAGCTATAGACAACAACAGCAAGGTGATCAGGCCGAGGAGAGAGGTTGGTGATGGTAGCAAATACCAAATGCAGCACTGTGAACCATGCAAGGCAATAGGAGTGCACTCGTTGGGTGCTAGGAAGTCTAATAAAGAGATGGCAATACTCTCAAGGGCTCGACATCCACTATGTGGAAGGCCAATGATTGAAATCTGCACACAAGGTGAGAAATCTACACAAAAGAATGAGGCTGAATGGTGGGCAGCTTGTCTATTTATAGCCATGCAAGGATGCTTCCAAATTAGGGTTTTGTATGTGGGAAACAAAAATTCCCTAGAACTGCTCCCCATTTAATGAAACTTTTCGTAATTTACAATTTGGGGCTGTTTTAAAGAGCTAATCAATGGGTAATGATTTTTAGCTCAACAGCCATACAAGTTGTCAAAACAAATGTATTATGGAAGTCTAACACCTGGCCGTTGTGAAAGCCTTTGGCAACCAACTATGCCTTACGTTTGTCAAGTGTGCCATCATCACTAAGATACTTGGTGTTAAAGACCCACTTCACTATCGCTTTCTAACAAGTGGGCCAAGACACAAGGTACAAAGTGCCA
Organism: Lygodium microphyllum; assembly: GCF_053477565.2. Classification (NCBI taxonomy): domain Eukaryota; kingdom Viridiplantae; phylum Streptophyta; class Polypodiopsida; order Schizaeales; family Lygodiaceae; genus Lygodium; species Lygodium microphyllum. The sequence goes on from NC_141147.1 coordinate 134,238,960, forward strand.
TTCTACTCAATAGACTCCAACTCTTGCTTCATGGCTCTCCACCAATCATCGTGTTCGATAAACAAGTTAGTGCAAATAAGTTCAATGGAGTATACTCGACTCCTCCAAGATCGCACCAAAAAACATGTTTCATCCCAACAAAACACAAAACCCCGAAACAGACAAAACATTTCATCTCATTTTGCAAAGTGGATTTTGTCCCAAACCATCTTGCAATCCTATCCAAAGCATGTTTTGCTTTCTCTTGCTTCCATCTCATCTGGCTTCTCTCTCGAATTACCCTACGTTTCGACTGTAGCTCGTGGCCTTGTCCAACCCGTTTTGGGTGCAATCGTCTCCTACTCCACTTTCTCCATCGCTTTCTCCTCCTCCTACTCCACCCCCTTCTCCTTCTACTCCATCACTTTCTCAACTTTTCCTCTTTCTAGTGCAATTGTCTCCTACTCCATCCCTTTCTCCTTCTCCTACTCCACCCCTTTCTCCTTCTACTCCATCACTTTCTCCACTTTTTCCTCTTTCTACTCTTTTTTCTCCTCTATGTGTTTCTCTTCCAAGTCCACTTCCCAGTTCGATCTCTTCCTCTCTTATCCTTCTCCACACTCTTATCACGCTGTTTGTCCACCACTATGAAACATCCGAAACCAAAATTATGGTTTTACCCTTAGTTTGATCTTTTCGTCTTTACTTTGAAATTTGTATTATGTTAAATGTATTATATGTTGGAAGTAGGGTCCTCAACTAGGCTCACAGGAATGCGCACTTATTTGTTGGAAAACGAAGATGTATTGGACCCATGAGAGAGGATATTATTTCACCCATGTGAGGACACCCATGTGTCCTTGACATCACTGATGATGTAAGCAAGTCACTTGTCCCAGCCTATATAAGCGGCTCATTTCATTGTAATAAACAACTTTTTGATCTATCATTTTGAATATGTTCCTCCTTTGCATTTATCTTATCTATCTTGATCTCTCTTCTTTACACGCACATTCTCTCTCGCACATAATTATGAGCACTCTACAATACCATCCTCTATAGCCATGTCATCGAGCTCGTAATCATATGTGGAAACACTAAATTCCAACATGGTATCACAATGGTCGAGCATTGGGACCTATGCACTTTGGCTTGATTAAACTCCTCACTAATCACTTTCTTGTAGTTCATTCCTAGAATGTCATTAGATACTAATCTTCTTTCCTAATCTTCTCTTTGTGAAGAATCGCGTGGTGAGGGGATTTGCTTCAGTTGTTACACCAACCACACACCATACACACAAGAGAAAGCTGGCTCAATAGCACAAGAAAAGAGAGGGAGGCCAAAACGTTTTCTTGCTAGTTTCTTTTTCTTCTCTCGCACAAAATATAATGTACACAAAGTATAGATGAGATACAAGATAAAGGAAAGTGGCCTACTAAGTCAAACAAACTTCACATATCTCAATATTCGTCTAACTACATCCAAGAGAGGCTTTCCAGACATTTGCATAAATTGACTCACAAGGCGAACTCCATAGCTCAAGTTTGGCCTTTTGATAATCATGTAAATCAAACTTTTCACTATTTTCCTGAACATAGTAGAGTTTTCTATCTCATCCCCAGTATCAACACTCAGCTTTACATTTTGCTCCAATGGCACTGAAACACACTTACACACTATCATATCATACTTGGATAACATATCCAAGTCATAATACATATCCAAGTCATAATGCCTTTCGGACAGCCATATACCATCATCACATCCAATCACCTCAATACCAAGAAAGTACCTTAGCTCACCCAAATCCTTCATCTCAAACTTCTCCAAAAAGTTCTTAACTTCAGCAAACCCATTGTCACTATCACCTGTAATAATCAAGTCATCCACATAGATGGCTATGATAACCAAGCCTGCATCTCTCTTTCTCACATAAAGTGAGTGGTCAACATAAAAAACAAGAAAGTCAATGTTGACAAGATACTCCGATTCTTATCAGACCATACTTTGGGTGCTTGCTTCAGTCCATAGAGCACTTTCTTTAACCTACACGCATGTATAGAACGCTCTAAATCCTCATAACCTGCTGGCTGTTCCACATACACCTCTTCTTGCAATTCACCATATAAGAGGGCATTCTTGACATCCATTTGCTACAAACTCTAACCTTTGGCTACTGTCAAAGCAATCACACATCTAACAGTTGCAATTCTAACAATTGAACTAAATTTCTCTTCATAATCTATACCATATGTTTGAGCACAGCCTTTTGCAACCAGCCTAGCCTTATACTTGCTAACAAAACCATCTGCACTATGCTTGATTTTATAAACCCACTTACAACCAACAGCTTTCTTGCCATAAGGCATTGATACTAGATCCCAAGTCTTATTAGCTTCTAATGCAGTCATATCCTCATCCATTGTTGCATCCCAATGAGCATGACCAACTATCACGAGGACGTGAAGCTTTATTGCTTTGCTTAGGGACTAGCTCCTCCTATCCTCCCGACTATGAGAAGTGAGAAGATTAGTGTAGAACACATCACATGTCAGTGATGGAAGATGTGAGAGAAGTGTCACAGCTAGGTTTTCCAAAGAAATGCATATACCAAGAAATAAAAGCTCAACCCAAATCCTCCTCCATCCTGTGGATGTGATCCCTCATCATAGGGAAATCTATGGCAAAGAGCTATTGTAGCTTCAACTCAAGAGATAATCGATACTCAAATGTCTAGATCCGGAAAAGAGATGCCAATCTCCTCCAAATCTCTACAACAGTGCGGAGATGTCAAACATGCACGAGAACGGAACCTATACAACTCAATAGGAGAGAGGAGTGATCTCTGACATTCAACTAATCTCATAAAGGTGTCGAATTCGCGATTACACCATCATGAGAATCCATGGTAGGTCAAGGTATAAGGACTATAATAAAATCCTATAGGTCACAATCATCAAAGAGACACTCCATGCAACACCACCAGAGAGATTGGTTCGTTCCATCTACCTTATCAAATGCAGAGAGAGGGTAGAACTAGCACCTGCTGGGAAGATTCCATCAATGCCAATCAGAGATTAGAATCCTCGGAGTAATATAACCGGAAAGAGTAATAAGATGGTTGTCGATTTGAATAATCTCGAACCATACAATTCCCCATAGCATACACATCGGCCATATCTATCCTTCAAGAAATACTTGCAAAAAAACAAAGAAGATGCTACCACTGGAATAAAGGTGACCAGTATAAGAGATGTCCTCGAGATAATCAAGGTCCATCGAGCCTCTATACAAAAGAAGACTAACTGGGGCAAGGTAGATGGGGAGTATCCAATGCCGAAGGAAACACACAATGCTGGGCTAACAGAGGAAGCACTAAATGCAAAGGAAAACAAGGCTTCAACCTAGAAACATAGCCAATCCAGGGCTCGAAGAGAACCAAGGCTACCTAAAAATCAAGTCCTTGCAATAAAGGCAAATCTACCCTAATGTAGGCATGCAATGTAGACCGCCCAGCACCAAAAAGAAGTCATCTTGGTCAAAAAGATAAGCCAGTATGAGAACACAACAAAGAAAGAAATCTATCCGCTAATAGACAGGCCACCCAATAGAGAACAGGAGCCACCTAGCCTACAAATGTGCCGCCCAAGAGATCCAACTACCTGCTTGCACAAAACAAGGAGATACAAGGTCTACCTACACAAAAACACAAGTAATGCAGGGCTTGGTTCTACAGCACGTGTGTCGGAGGCTGTCTGTAGCCACAAGTCTATTTTGGTGTCACCCAGACAGTAGAATGGCCACCCAACCTATTTGACACCACCTCGATGAAATAATGATGCTGCCCAACCTGATAGAGGCCACCTAGGAGCAAAATGCAAATCTTTCTTGGTAAACGCAACCTAAAAACATGCTGAAAACATGCCACCCTGCCCTATTTGACTCCAAAGGCAAGGTCTACAGCACAGGATGACGCCTTGCTGGCAAATTTTGTCGTAGAGAGCACACTCCTCTTTGAGAGCTCTGGCTCCCACGCATGGCTCTAATACCATATGGAAGTGCACAATGGAAAGAGAAAAGTGAACACAGAGAGAAGGAGACACAGAGAATGCAAGAGAGAAAAGAAACAATGGACTACAATGGCTGAAGGTATAAGGATGCAACGGTTAGCCCCAATACACAACTCTACGCATTAGTGTCGGTACCAAACAGTAGCAAGGGGATGAGAGAATGAGGAGGACTTGTTGATCACGAAATATCAATGGATAATGGATAATGAAAGTGGAAGGGCACCATACCTATATATAGGCAAAAAACAAGAAAAACCCTAAACGTGGTCAAACCACTCAAATAATGGCCAAAAGTCAAGGATTCTATTAATCCTCGATGCGTCAACAAATAGGTGCAATCTCAGACGAAAGAGGGGAAAGCAATTCCATGAAAGGTAAGGAAAAAATAGAAAAGAGCATGTTACTCCAACGCTTCTACTTGGCATACAAAAGCAAACGATGCAAATACAAACCCAAATGAGACAAATGGGGTAGCTCTAAGCTCAAGTCAAAACGCCAATTTTCACAAGAAACCACCGCGCTAACACGTAGAGCAAAAGAAAGTTCAATCCACCAAGAGCACTCACAACCATCCAGATGTTAGTATGTAAAGGTCCTTTATTTACCTCCGTGTATCGTACGCGTGTATTATTATGTTGTACATGTGAATGCATCCCTACGTGCCCTAAGTATAAATACACTTTATTCTTTGTGTACCAACACATTGCTAGTACATCCAAATCATATCGTACTCTCTCTCTGTCACTCTCACTCACTTGCACCCTTCCCTTGCTGCAAATCTTCACGCTTCCTTTTATCTGGCCCTCACAACTGGTATCAATTAGGATGTAACGGTCCTCTATTCACCTCCGTGTATCGTACACATGTATTATTATGTTATACATGTGAATGCACCCTTACGTGCCCTAAGTATAAATACATTTTATTCTTTGTGTACCACATTATTGGTACACCCAAATCATATCGTACTCTCTCTCTATCACTCTTACTCACCTACATACTTCCCCTACTGCAAATCTTTATGCTTCCTTTTATCTACACGCTCGCAACTAGTATCAGAGCACATGTTGTGCATGCTTCTCAAGATGAGACCAACTGACGGCATAGATTGCTCAACAAGTCATGCATGACCTGACGAGACCAAAGACACAGCTACAAACCAAAGGCGATAGGCGCAGCTGATAGGCGACACGCAGGCAGCCAACGAACAGATCGTGAAGAAGACCAGCGCAGGTGAGCCAAGTAAAAGATGGGGAGCTGAGGGCTCGCAACTGGGCAACGAAGACTAGCAGGGAGACGTCGCGTGACAGGCCGCCGGGGCGGGCTGCACGGACATGACATGACGAGTAAACATTGCCAACGGGCAGGCGACAGGCGACATGGGCTTCTAACAGGCCGACGTGAGTGACTGACGTGACGGGACAGCAAGTCAACGCCCCTCCCCCCCCCCCCCCTCATTTTTTCAAATCAGAAATTTCACCTCTTTTCTACTTCTCCCCTTCCATGCGTCCACACGCATAAGCACAAATTACAAATCTGTGCAAATCTGCTTCGAGAAATTTGGGCCTTTTTCAAATTTGAAGTTGTTTATGCTTGACAATGACATTTGTGTCAAAAATTCCAAACATTGTGCATGTTGACCTCAGTTAAATTGGGGATTTTGCCAAATTTGTTGGAATTTTGCTCATCCGAGTAAAATTTCTTAACGCTGGACCTAGAAAAATTGGGACTTTTCATGTATTGATGAAATTTTGCTCAGCTAGGTCAGATTGGCTGACATTTACACACTATTAGACCTGAAATTTTGGGATTTTGTGCAAATTTTGGTAAATTTCTGCAGTATTTGCATGTGTGGTGGCTGGTTTATGTAAAAACAGTAGAGGTTTATTTCTGGTTGGGCAAGAACAGCAATGTATAGTAGTTTTCAACTTCTCCCATATTGCATGACCAATATCTAAGCCCTTAATATCTATCAAAATGTCATCACTGACACCCATCTTTATATAAGCCATAGCCTTTTTGTTGACTCTGGCCCAATCTACATCAGATATTTGTGCATGTTTATCTTCCTGCAAAGCATCCTCACAACCCTTTAAGAACAATATGCCCTACATACAATCTTTCCAAAGGTCAAAACCCTGACCATCAAACCGTTTGATTTCCATCAAACTCTTAATGTCAGAACTAGAAGAAGTTGCAACCAACTTGAGTGCATTTACTGGTATATCAAATCAAATCAAGGATGCTAATTTGGATTTTGATGATAAGTTGAGGGCGACCTTTCTAATCATGACACTGCCTCATTCCTGGGAGACCTTGGTGATTTCTCTCAGTAATAACCCCAATCTCTCATATGATGGTGTGAGAGGTTCAATCTTGAATGAAGAAATTAGACGTAAGTCTAGTGGAGAAGGCAGCAACTTAGCTTACAATGTTAGAGGCAAGGCTGAAAAGAAAAATGCAATGTTGGACAAAGAAGTAGAAGCAAAAGCAAAGGAAAGAAAAAGAGTGATATTACTTGCTATTGTTAAGAAAAATACCCTAACACAGAAACATAAACAGAAACCGTACGACAAAGCACAGACTGATAAAAAGAACACAGTTAGGGTTAGGGTTAGAGTAATTCAGAGACAGCGATCTCTGTTTTAGGGTTTTGGCTAAAATAAGCATGTTTTGGGGTTGTTTAAGTAGCTAAGTGCATTTCTTAGCAGAACACCCCCTCTCAGACTAAAAATAGAGCGAGAAAAGTAGACCAACCTAAATTTTGATTTACCCCAAGGCGTCCCACCCCAAAGTAACCAAGGCATCGGACAAAAGGTGCACGTTGGCTGCCCAATGGCCTACCAAGACTACAAAGGCGATGGATATCTTATCAAGGGAGCCCAAGTGATCACCCCAGAGAGGTCAGGGCATCAGACTAGGGGTGCCCGTCAGTTGCCCAAGGGCCTACCAAGGGCTACAAAGGCGGATGGAATCAACAATGGATTTTTTTTTTAAGTGTTTTGAAAATACATAAGTAATGTAGGGGCAACGGCCGATTAAGTGACAGATAGGAAAAGATAAAGAGAGTTTTAAACCCAAGTTATTCACAAAACTAGCAAGCCAATCCCTCGCACTGACGAGGATAAGTGCCTAAGGATGATAAAAGTGAGTGTATGTGCCAATCATGTGTTGAATATGTGAGAGGCAAAAAAAACGATGGGCTTAGCAAGACAAGCAAAGCAAGCAAGCAAGCAAGGATGGGGAAACTGCCTTTAGGAGAACTGCCATGTGTTATGCCACCAATACGGTGGATCCTAGAGTCGACCACTCCAACAGACCGAAAAGGGATAAATGCGCACAAATGCATGTTGACATAAACAGAATGCCAATGCATAGGGACTGAGTTTAAGTCTTTTTGTGACTTGCATGGAATCGAGAGGGAGCTTATAGCTCTTTATAGCCCTTCTTCAAATGGTGTAGCTAAAAGATACAATAAGACTTCATGTGAAAGAGTGAGGTGCATGCTATCCACTGTCAATCTCCCTCATGAATTTTGGGGAGAGGCACTTAAAACCACAGTTCACATTTGCAACCGCTCTCCAAACAGGTCCTTAAATAATGGCATCCATGAGGAGGTTTGGTCTGACAAATCGACCTCATATGACCATTTACAGATATTCGGTTCTGATGCTTTTGTGCATGTTAGAGATGAGCTAAGGAGTAAACTTAACCCGAAATCCACCAAAGGTATTTTCATGGGCTATGGTGATGAGGGTGTATTTGGCTATAGAGTGTGGTTACCACAGTCCAAGAAAATTGTTCGCAACCATAATATTGTATTTAATGAGGCAAAGTTGCTGAAAAGTACTTTAGCCTCTGATGAAGACATGAAAAATGTCAAATTTCAAAATTTGCAGCCACCTATTACTTCAAATTATGAGCCTCATGATGCTGTACCACAGGCTGAAACTAATGATCAGCCGGTTATTTTGGAGCCAAATGATGATGGACAGCAAATAGAAGCACAAGGAGGTCATGGACAGCAAGATAGACTTGCTGATTATGAAAATGCAGGTGCTGGAAATGAAAATGAAGGTGTGCTGTACAGCATGAACAACATGCTGAAAATGGCTTACAGCAGCCAATAAATGCTAAAAATAACATACCTCCTGATGTAGACCCAATTCCTGAGAATGAAGATTATTGGGTACGCAGGTCTACACGCTTAAGAAGGCAACCACATAAGTATGACTCCTCTTTGCACTATGTGATGCTTACAGATGAGGGTGAGCCTCTTACATATAAAGAGGCCAAGTAATGCAAATTCAGCAGTAAGTGGGAGCTAGCAATGCAAGAAGAGATTTAATCTATGTATGCTAATAACACTTGGGATCTTGTGTCGTTGCCCAAAGAAAGAAAGCCTCTTCCAAACAAATGGGTTTACAAAGTAAAGATAGTTGATGGGAAACCCAAGTACAAGGCAAGAATGGTTGCCGAAGGGTATGCACAAAAGGAAGGAATTGACTTTCAAGAGGTCTTCTCACCTGTTGTGAAGATGACCACTCTACGTGTGCCTTTTGCTCTCACTACTGTATTGGATTTAGAGCCGTACCAAATGGATATGAAAACAGCTTTTCTACTTTGTGCGAATGTTATATGTGTTGGAGCGATGCATCTTGGGGCCAATCCCCGAGGTGTAGGAGAGTCGCAGTGAAGCCACGGCAATCAACCGAGAGGTGCTTCTCTATGTGTGTATTACGAGGCATTATGCCTATATGTTATGGGATCTCCCTCTGAGGAGAAAGGAATGTGAACGTTGGACTACATATTGGATACAAACACAAAACCGTCATAAGCATTTAGTGCAAAGTGAGTTTTAGACGCTCCTAGCCCATGAGGCCATGTGGTGGGGTTGTCTATCGTATGCATGAGGTCCGGAATTAATCTAATTGTCTTGCGACAAGAGGTGTTCTTTCCTTAGAGATGCAGATGCTTTCCCTAAAAGATGTAAATAATTGCAAGATATAACATCCCATGCAATTATGCGAGTTCAAAAACTATAGACTTTTTCCTTCTATGCAGCTATAAGATCTATAATGATCGTTACTTTTCCTTGCCTATGATGATGATTGACAAATCAGTGCTAACTCGTATAAAAACCTACGTTGATGCAACGAAATCAAGTCTTTAATAATTTTGATGAAGATGCGTTCAAATTTTGGCAAAGGACTCCAACATTAAATTAATCGTTCCTTTAGCACTTAACCCGTCTCAAAATGAACTATCATCGCATGCAATTTACAAGTTCATAAAATTCCTTTCCATGCATTGTGACTATTTTGGACAACAGTCAATGGGCGTCTAGGATCATCTCATGCACGAGTCTTGATTAGGAAGTTATTACCTAAGTGCATTATGCGCTATTCTTTTCCGCGAGGCAACCTAGGATGCATATGTGAATGCACCCTTACGTGCCCTAAGTATAAATACATTTTATTATTTGTGTACCAACACATTGTTGGTACATCCAAATCATATCGTACTCTCTATCACTCTCACTCACCTGCACACTTCCCCAACTACAAATCTTCATGCTTCCTTTTATCTGCAAGCTCACACCAAAGCAGCATGACAAAGTGGGTGGACTAGAGACCTTAGTAAAGATGTGCAAGAAACTTAAAAGAGACAAAAGCCAGAATGCTCAGAGAGATTCAAGAGTTGCAGGAGAAGCTAGAAGAGACACGAGAAGTTTTCATCATTTAGGCAAATAAGTTATCTTTAGAGTTCCAAACACAGTTAGAAATTAAGAAAATTGCACTTTAGGAAAAGGCTTAGAAACTTGACAAGAAGAAAACAATCCTAAGAGAATATTTTCAAAAGTCATTGCAAAACAAAAAAAGACTCTCTGCATGAAGAATTCCAAAGGACATTATAGAAAAAAAAGAGTGTCTTATGAGAAAAAACTTCAAAAAAGAATTGTAAGAAAATGAAAAATCTCTACGAGATGAAAACCAGGAGAACGGGCAAGAACATGAGAATGATAATACTTTGAACTTAACCAACTCAATTAATTATCACCATGAAAATCAGAAAATGGAGGCACACAGAGAGGGAAAAAAAAAGAAGCTGTCACCATGTTGAGAGGGAAACTGATCTCTACCCTTTACAAGAATTTATTAAAATAAACCATGAGCACCAAGTGCTTAAAACATATACAAAACTTACAAGGGTTAATTTGTTGCAATTCTGAAAATTAGGGTTTAGAAACCCTAATTTCTACATACTCAAGGAAAACAAGCTGATTTTCTTCTTTAGTGTTTGGATTAGATTAAGCCAAGTAGATAGTGCTTCTTAGATGAGAGATAGATAAAAAAATACAAAATATGTGGCTAAAATTTCAACATGAGAGCTAATTCGAAATGAAGAGAGAGACCTCCAATAAATACATATGGATCTTGGGTTCTCAAAAGTGAAAAGTAGAGATTACAAATAAAAAGTATTTGCTTGAAAATGACTTCAAAATAACGCACGTCTTATTCTAGATGCAATATGTCATTTTTCTAGAAAAAGAAGCTTTTAAACCTTCTACTCTAAAAATCTCTCAAACGGTTAAAATTTTGAGGTAGCCATTGAAGATAAAATTGTTTCTTGCGAAATTCCAAAGCCTTTAACAAAAACAAAATTTTCATTTGAGTAACTTCTGAAAACAGTAGCCTTCTAAATTTTAGAAGTCGCCCAATTTAGATTCTGGAGAGCTTCATTATAAAGGTTCACCAGTTCATGATTTGTTTCTTTGATCACAAGCATCTCGTTTCACTTTCTAAAACCACTCATTATATGACTTCTAGTCAATATAACTATCCGAGTATAAAAGTCCCAATCATCTTAGCTTTCTGGTTAATCTGACCACCCAACTAAGCTTTAAATTTCTCTTGGACATCTCATCCATGACGAACCAAGTATAATTAAAGAGCATTTTGATCATTAGTCATCCTTAAATAAAAAAACGAACATTTATTCATTTTTTTGAAAGACTCGAATAAATAAGTCATCTTTTAAAATATATGAACATCAAATTAATTTGAATTATTGAGTCAATATGTCTTGGGAATAATTAACATACAAAAGATTAGCTATATCCCTCCCTCTCGGAATCCCTCTTATCCTCAAGATATTGCTTGAAGTATTTCTAATTCTACATTGTTTTCATAAGCTGCAAGCATTTCTAGAATAGTCTTTAAAATACTCTTCTAACATCCATTTAAAATCTAAATAACAGTAATCCAACATCGTTTTCATAAGCTACAAGCATTTCTAGATAGTCTTTAAAATACTTTTCTAGCATCTATGTAAAATCTAAATGACAATGATTTTTAAATTTCAAAATGAATTTTTTATAAATATTTCTTTCTCATTTCTCAATCATATGAAAGACTGTTTGCTCTGGTTGAAATATATCCTCCTATTCATCTACTTCAGATGTATCCTCTATTATAGGTTCCAATGTTCAAAGCTCTTCATGAGGCATTAGAAGATGGATATAAAAAGCATTGTGAATTCTCAAATACTCTAGAAATTCTAATCTATAACAAATATGAAAAGCATTGTGAATTCTCAAATACTCTAAAACTTCTAATCTATAACAAATGTTATTAATCTTTTTAGTGACTTGAAATAGCCTATAATTTCTTATTGCGAGCTTAGTGACTTAGGATGAAAGCTTATTAGAGCTTCTTACACAAGCTTTGTCAAATTTCAGTCATACTCAATCTCCTTCTTGTAAAATCAAGTGCCTTCAATACTCATTTGTTACTTTCTTTTCTTTTTCTTGAGATATTTGAATAGCTTGTCTAACTTGGGCAAAAGCTATATCCATATCATGCATGAACTCATAGGCATTGAATATCTTCTCCTTTGTTTTGAAAATAGATAGTAAGAGTGGTTTTTTATATATGATCTCAAATGGTGCTTTACCTATAGAAATATGAATTATATTATTGTATGCTTATTCTAACAAAGGTGAATATTTTTTCCATTGTTGGTTGGCTTTATGGCAATAGCATTTCAACATATCCAATATTATAAGATTGGCTGTCTCACTTTGACCATCTCTTTGAGGATGAAAACAAGAAGAAAAAGTAAACTTTGTATCAAAATTTTCAAAAAGAACTCACCAAAAAAGATTAGTGGTTTGTGGATCTTTAGCATCCACGATGGATTGCGGTAACACATGATACTTAAAGATTTGTTGAATAAATACTGTCAATAATAGTTCATATGCTATCATTGTCGTTTGTTGATTTTAGCAAGCCAAAAATAAAATCCTTACCAATACTTTTCCAAGGTTGGCTCAGAATTGATAATAGTTGCCAAAGCCTTGCAAGCTTTTCACAATCAAACTTAATCTTTTGACACACAAGTCATTCTTTAACAAATTATTCAATGTCTCGTCAAAGACTTAGCCAAAAGAAATACATTTCAAGTGCCTTGGTTGCGGTTAAAATATCACCATGAGCCATGTAAGAAGCGGAATGACATTCTTTCATTACTTTAGGCCTGAAATCTTTAGAAACAAATTACTTATTCTCCATCAAAATAAATCCATCTTTGATAATATAAAAGTTTACTCTTTTCTCAAGTTATGAACTCTCCCAAATGATTTTAAAGTCTACGTCAAAAGCATACATGTCCCTCATACTAGTGAAATTTGTATCATCATTCATAAATATTGCATGAATCTAAGGTCTTCTTGACAAAGCATCAACTATCTTATTTTACTTTCCATAAATATGCAATATTTGAAAGTTAAAATGAGCTAAACAATTGGCCCATTGAATATACTTCTCAAAAATCTTTGGTTGATTAAGAAAAATATCTTTGATTGTCATGGTCATCTTGATGAGAAATGCTCCTCCTAAAATATGGTGTCTCCAATTCTTTAAAACTTAGATGATGACCATTAAAGGTAGCAACATTTTTTTCTGCATTTTACAACCTTCCCCTTGCATAAGCAAATACAAGTCCTCCTACTTTAAGACTGCACCAATACAGTCTCGTAAAGCATCACATTCCACAAAGTAAGTTTTTAACAAATTAGATATAATCAAAATAGGTCCTTGCTGATATAGAACTTTAGAGCTTCAAAAGCTTCCTTCACTAGATTCGTCCACCACAATGCCATTGCTTTCTTGGTTAAATCATACAATGGTTCAACAATCGCTACAAACCAATAATGAATCTTCTGTAATACCAACATAATCAAAGAAACTTCGAACTTCATGAACACTAATCAATTCTTATCAATTTGTAATAGCCTTGACTTTTTTTTAATCCGTTTGGATCCCATCTTTGGATACAATATGGGGCAAGTAGTAAATCTCTTCTAGGAAAATTGCACTCTTTTTGCCATTCACATAAAGTTTGTGTTTATAGAGTTCTTGAAACACTATTTTCAAGTGTTACTTATGCTTTTTTTCATCTTCTCAATGAACCAAAATATCATCAAAGAAAGTACTTCTAAACTTCAAATGTGCTCTAAAGATTATTTCCATCCTTCTATTAAAGATTGTACAAGCATTGAAGAGACCAAATGGTAGCACAAAAAACTCACATAAACCAAAAGTTTATGAATATCTTGAGAAGCAATCCTTATATAATAGTAGCCGCTCTTTGAGTCAATTCGGCCGATACTTTGGATCCATCCAATCTATCCAGGTCCTAGTCCGTGAATCAAAAATGTGCAATGGTTCTCACTTGATTGTATATATTGAAATGTGTGAGTTCTCTTTTTATGCGTCAGTTGGTTGTTTTGTCTATCAATTTTATGGCTCTTTTATTTTTTCTAGTTTCGTTTGTTCTTAAAGAAATTAAAGATAAAACCCTTACGAGATATACCCCAATCATGACGTGCAATGTGTAAGTGTGTCTATCGTACAATAAGTGGCTACGGATTAGTGTAGTTGTGTGCATGTACCTAGGTGTGTAAGGCCAAAAGGAAATGCAATGTGTCCTAAGATGCAATGTTGATTTCTACAAGACATTTTGTGTTTTTATTTCCAGAGTCTACAAGATGGGAGAACCAACTGAAGATAAAGTTGTTGTCAGGCCAACAAATATCAAAGATTTTATAACAGCTTATGAATTGATTAAACATGAAGGGGGTGTTAACAAGGCTCTACAAGAAGTCAGATGGCAAAAATATTTTCCAATTTTTTTTCTATATATGAAGAAGCTAGAGCTAGCTAGAGTACATGAGGCAAAAAAGAAAGTGTCTACATGTGCATGGCCACATGTATGCGTGAGATTTGTAATTAACATAAGTATTATGGGTTTTTTCTCAATTCAAAAAGCCTTTTAAAAACTTATTTTGTGAGTGTCATCCTATAAGTTCATTCAAATTTTATCATATCAAATATCCCTTTTAGTAAATACAAGTGGTGATACACTCACATATTTAAAGGTGCACCCCCCTCCCCAAATGTTCTATGCTTTATTCCAAAAATCTAACCACCTTGATGACAATTTGTTATTCATAAGCCAAGGATACCTTATCCCCACCTAAACCTCAATCTCTCTCCTAAACCGGCCTCAACCTCATCTAACAGTGGTAGTGTCACTCCATGGTAGATGAGGAAAAGTACTACCTAGGGCGATAACGTAGTTTCTCCATCCCTTAATATCTAGGGTTTGGCTATTCTCTAGGTGCTCGCATTTTGGCTCCTTACTGCTGCACGATCCATCTAAGATTATCACCAAGCTACACACTGTTATGTTTGGGCATTCCAATCCCAAATGCTACTATATTTCAACATCCACCCTGTTGGCCTACTCTGCTATCTTCAACACTCTACATCAGATTTCCACTTCAAATTGGCGGTTTGTTGCACTCAAGATCCATCTCCACAAGATAAGACAGTCTCCCTCAATCCACTTCCACTAGAGAAGGTACCTACTAGACGATTTCTACTTCTAGAGCATCCTTCATCCATATCCATTCATTTAGTATTTATCCATTCGTCAATTCTTCTTTGTTTCCTTTTGTATTTTTGTCCAAGTTCATTGTGTGCCAGTAATGTTCGAACACCTTAGTGTTTTTTCTACAAACGGTATCGAAACTTCACCCAATATCAGAGTCTATGATCTTCTAAAGAGTATCATGTACCTATTGTGAAGAGCTTGGTTTGCACAAGCAATATGCAACTAATTCATGATGTTCAAACTCCATCTTCGGGTCCTATGTGGCTAATATTGCTACTTCTTGATTGGAGGCCCTAATGAGGCCTTATGATCTTGATGTGAATGCTCTTCTAAAGAGTACCATGCACCTACTGTGAAGAGCTTGGTTTGCACAAGCAATACGCAACTAATTCATGATGTTCAAACTCCATCTTCAAGTCCTATGTGGCAAATATTGCTACTTCTTGATTGGAGGCCCTAATGTGGCCTTATGATCTTGATGTGAAGGACAACGCTCCATCCTCTTCTTTCACTTTTTTTCTCCATCATTTTGGTACCATTCCCCAAAGCCCAACTCTCCTCCTCTACATATTCCTTCTTTGCAAGTATCTTCTTAATTGGATCACCCAATTGATGAGACTGATTACCTCGTAATTGAGAAGGACAAGCCACTCAAGGTACAACCGACAATTCAAAGCCTTCATCTCAAACAAGCCCGATGGCAAGTTCTTATAATGACTTTTTGTGTGAATCACAATATCTATGTTGCTCCTCTTATGCAACAGGACAAATGCCGAAATGCCCCTAAATAAGGACATACACCATCTATCTCTCATTCTCAAATTGTGCAAGCACTCCATTCTCTTTATCCTCATCATCGACCTTCTCCTCCAACTACAAAAGTTGCCACCACCAACTATCCAAACCTCAACGTCCACTATCAAAAGTGGATGCAACAATGGAAGCATGAAAGAATGCCTAACACATCCCAAACTCACTTATGAGCTGACTATATTGTTAAAAACACCTTCTTGGAGCTAGCACCCTGCCCTTGAAGGAGTACTAATTTATGTGTTTTTGGTCTCAACCTCTTCCACACTATTTCTATTGATGAGCTTCTTGGAGCCTGCACTTATGTTTCCAAACTACTGTCCCAATGCCTTCATCGTCTACAACACTTCTATCAAATACTCTCTAGGTAGTGTTTTGGCTGCCAACTACTTCTCAAAGTCATCTTCTGCATTGATTGGCCTTTATGGCAAACCGCCCTTTGCAAATACTATCCTCTAGTTGCATCTACTTTAGCAATAGAGCAAACAATAAATGCATATTACATAGTTACATCATACATGACTAATCCATTTGGCCAATCTATGATCGTTTTATATACCCTTTTAAAGAAATCCACAGTTTGTTTGAAGTTTATCGTTGTTAAACACTATGCTCTTCACCAAGTGTATGGTTCAATTTCAAACTTCTAGAGCCCTTCAACCAGTTATCCCTAGCTACTCTTGTCACAACAAAAAATAGGGATTTCATTAACTATCATTCATGTAGCTATATCAAGTTGGAGTTCCTATGACAAGAGTATTCTCTATATCTATTTAAATTCCGTGGGTTGCTTGAATTTCATCATCCTCAATCCCGATCCTCTACACCACCATCCTTGTTCATGGTTTTGTTGCACTTGAGATATACTCTAAGGACCACAATCTCCCACAATTGGCTCTCGCATAAGCCATTTGAGTGTCGAAAAATCTTTAGTCCTTCAATTCCATCCGTATCGTATGTCTTTCATTCCTTCGTTCATTAGCATTCATTCATTCATTGCTTTTGCATTCTTGCCTAAGTGCAGTATGTGTTAGTCATGTACTACACTCTTGAAGTGTTTTCTTTGCAAACCCTAACATATTATAACACACATATGATCTCCAACTCTTAACAATTCTGAATCCTAGATATTGTAACTTCTATAATCTCTAAAATGAATGAATACCTAAGTGCATTATGTGTTAGTCATGTACTACACTCTTTAAGTGTTTTCTTTGCAAACCCTAACCTATTATCACACACATATGGTCTCCAACTCTCAACAATCCTAAATCCTATATCTTGTAGCTTCTATAATCTCTAAAATGAATGAATACCTAACTCCTACAAAAGAGTGCAAAGCCACCATGGAACCCAAAAGGACAAATGTTGAGTGGGCCCACTAGCCTCCAACTCTTTTCCATCACCTATATCTTGAAACTCAAACTCGCCTTGCTTTGGCTCTCAAATGGTTGCAATCAACTACTATGGCTCTAAAAAGTTTACTATTGGCACCTCCAATGTGGGTGACAAAACTAAGGATGATAGTGGAGGTAGATTGGGATTCATCAATAAACAAGGAAGTAACATAGAATGGATCCTTTGAAGAACGAGGTCTTCTCGAATACACCATCCACATCAACAAAGACAAACACCTAATGGAGTAATCCATTGGATAGTATCCTCGTGGAAGTCATCCCTACCAGTTGCAACTTGTCTAGGCTCTAAATCATAAAGTCAACATCCTCAAACACACCTTGTTAACCAATGAAGATATTGTTCTTGGACTTTCTATCCAATTTTCCCCTCTAGTCCTTTAGAATGTGTACATAGGCACAATCTCAAAAGACCCTAAACTAAGCAACATGCAGTTTATACCCTAAATAAGAAATAGAATGAGTCTTCATGGAATGGTAATGGAAAGAGATCGATTACGGATATGACATGTATGTTGTAGTGCAAATTGCCTTTGGTATTGCCCAAGCACAAAGTAGACTATCTCAAATGCAATCAAGGTCTCACTTTTTGCCACACCAATTACTAATGGTAGGTCAATAATTTGAACACCATGGGATGCACAACACTCTTGATAAGCTTGAGGTGTAACCTCACAGCCCTAATCTACTTCATTGGCACTGTAGGTGACTATACTTGTCGTGTTTGCTAACAAAGTCCTACAACCAATCCTTGTGATAGGTTTTATATATGGCTAGATACTCCCATTATGCACAAGCCAAGGCTCTAACTCTAAACTAGCCAAAGCAACCTCCTTTGCATAACATATAAATTAATGAGCATGGTCATTGCTTGTTGATGCTATTGAAGGGCTCCTTCTTGGACTCCTTCTCACTACACAAAGATAAGAATACGTCTACCAAGATTGATCCTTTGTGCAGTTGCTCTCTAGGCGCTTTAGTTGTTTTTTTTCAAGGTTGATGACTAATGAAGTTTTTTATCTCAAGCTCTTTAAATTCCGTAAATTCTCAAAGTCGTCAACCAAGCAATTGAATTCGATGATCGAGGCAAAAGCCTAAGCATGGTTTTTTTTTTAATTACACTTTCCATATGTTCAAAGCTTAAAGTGTGGTCGAAGCATAATTCGAGTTCCAAGCATGAATCATACATAACCCTCTTACATTTGTCTTCAATCCTTGAGAAAAATCAAAGAAGATATGTTAAATGCACAAGCAATAACCACATGTTCAAGTAACATAAAGCTAAGCAAACTAAAAACTTCACATTCCCTTTGATTCCAGCCTCTTCTTCCCAAAAAAAACCACATGCTTTATGACCCAAATATTGCCAAGTATGATTGGCCCATATCATAATATATGATATGCAAAGTAGAATAAGTATGATTCAACCAACTGCAACAAGTTCTTCCCCCATAAGCTTGTTAGATGCCAAGATTAGGTTAGCCCTAATTCAGTCAGAATCTATGCAGTCCTCTTATTTCCTGATAAGAAAACATAAATTATGCTAGTTCTTCTGCCGCTCTGTCTCAGATCAAGACTGGTATTTTAAAAGTGGATACATGCTTGTGTAGGCTTGAAACAAGCTCACTGTCACAACCAAAATTTAATCTTACCAGTCCTTGCATTCCTCACATTGGACCATAAAATCATCTGGATTGTAAGGCATCTCACATTTACAGTATCTGCACAACAATCCACTGGAAAGGTCATTTGAATGTAACGTTATAGATAACAAGAAATGAAATTTGACATTTCGGACTTACACGGCAACTCTATCCGGTGTGAATGCTCCTGTAGAAGCCTTGTATTCAAATCTACAGAAGTAATCTTCTGCTTCCACATTCTCCAGCTTGGTATAACTCTTGAACGTGTGCACTGTGCACTTTCCTTCAATCGTGTCAGCGCTTTGTACATCAATATGGTCTGACAAAAAGACCTCTTTGGCACCATGGAATTGCCTGCGACCACCCATCGACTCCTCTGGTCTGTAATACCAACGGACTTCAACTTTGACATTGTTCCGTCCATCTGCCCACATTTTCTCTACTCTAGCCACATAAGGGGGTTTATCTGCTTCCTGATTGCGCATGAGAACAGTGTCTCCCACTGAAACATATACATGACCCCTCTCTCCATTAGGAGAAAAGACCAAAGCCAAAATTTTGAGATCGATGCAAGCCATTTCTCAGACATCGGTTCGTACCTTTGACAACTTTGCTGGTGCCTTTGATGGTGTAGGAATCCACGATTTTCTTTGGAGCTTTTGTTTTGGCCATAACCAGAGTTCTGACTAGGGTTCTGACAAAGGAAACGCTGAAGAAAGCTGGAAAAAGGTCAGAAAATAACCTCAGAAGCTATTGAAGTAAAAGCTGCGGTGGCGACGGGGAAGAAAGAGCAAGCTGTTTTTTTCCCCCATAAGAGGCGAATGGCACGAAGGGATCATAATCTTCTAGCTCTGCGTCTTTGGCTCCTTATCTTCTTACTCTTCTTCGTTGTTTCCTCCTCCTCCTCCTCCTTCTCCTTCTCCTTCTTCTTCTTCTTCTTCTTCTTCTTCTGCCAGAAAAGGAGAAAAACACAAAAGCGCCTCTCTTGAGCTCGCTGTTTGTCCGTTGCCACTGTATCCTGACACGGCAGTAGTGAACATGACCCTCTAATAAACACTTCTTAATTCAAGAGTCGAGACTAATCTCTCTCTCATTTGTCACTGAATCTCTCTCTCATTTGTTACCGAATCTTGACAGAGCAGCAGTAGTGAAGATAACCCCCTCTCATATACGCCTGTTACTTTAAGAGCCCGAGAGCTAACCTCTCTCATTTTCAGTGGTGTAATGAGGAAGTTAACTCCATTGGTTAGGTCTCTCAATGGTTACTTTGTTAAATCAAGTTTGAAGCGGAGATCATTGAGGAAAACATCATTTTAATGTGAATAATATGATATCACTATCGAAACTAGTTGCAAAACATCAAAAATATTTGCAATTCATCGTCAAGGATGCATCGGGCATTTTACCCAAGACACTGTGTCGCTTCCATAGGCAAGTTGAACTCTTTAGGCCTTTTTCCTCAAAAGGCCTAAGGAGTCACTTTCTAAAATGTCTAGATGATGAGAGCCATTGTAATTAGGGAGATCCAAGGAAAATGGAATTAGGGTGGATCTTTTGTTTGGACTAAGAAAAACATATGATCTCGATATTCATGAGAGACCATTTGCTCAAATACTTCGAAAACAAGGAGGTGCTAGTTTGGACTTCAATATTTGTGAGCCCCTTATAGGTGCAATATTAGGGTGGATCTCAAAGCTCGGGACTTTAACCAATCAACGAATCATTCAAGAGTTTAGTGGTTTTACGCAATTAGATAAGTTTGTCTGACAAGGTCATTAAAGACTTCATTCAACATCCCCATTTCACCCAAGTAAAAGATGGCTATCACTTTCATACTCAACAATATTTGAGCTTCTATCATTGGCGGATAAGGTGAGCCATGAACCAACCCCACTAATCCATATCACACTTAACACAAATCTTGTAATTTGCCACAAAAGTGGTTGCAAGTCACTTTAGTGGCTCAAGTCCCATTTGACTATATTCGAAACAACATGTGCATATGATATCAAAATTCGATAAGATGTTATCAATATTCTTAGATAGTAAAATAAAAGGTTTGAGAAAAGTTTTAAGTGGAAATTCATTATCTACAAAAGTTGGATTTGCTAAAGTGCATGAAAATTGGTTAAAATAACACTCAACAATGCTATTTGGAGCTATTGAAATAGTTATCAGTTTTTATTTAATTGCAATTCTCTTAATGGAAATGCATGTCATGTATATTAAAGTTTTTTACAAATTTTAGCATGATTTCTAAAATATAGATTATTTTGATTAGAAGCACTAATTTTTTTTAATTTTCTACAAAAATGGTCTAACATGTGGATATACAAATATGCAGTTCCTAGCTTGTTTCAACCCCTTTAGCTTTTTTCACTCCTATCTTGTGTTGATCACATTTTCCTAAAACCATTTCCTCTTAATCTTTGTCACTAAGGAAAATTTGAATTTTTTTGTAGAGGGTCCAATTTGCCACAAAAGTGGATTTTCTACTACAAGACGTGTGTTAATTCTCATGTGCACATTAAATGTTCCACACCACCTTTAATTAGGGGGAACTTGTTTGTCCAAAGTGATCTAAGCTTCCCCTAAACACAAGATTATGTTTTGTTGACTTGTCTTTCCAAGATGTTAGGAGTGTGTGCAATATGCCTCTATCAATGTTCTAAAGCACCAAAATTTCCAAAAACTAAACTAGCCAATGTGCGAAGCTTTTCTCACTTACTAAAGTCATTAATTTTTGTTTGCCACACAAGCCATGGATAAGGGGAGATGCCTCCCTAAATATTTTTAAGGAAATCTTTGCATAAAAACTCACAATAAGTATTACATCTCATAAATGTGCTTGGTTAAATTGCAAATAAAATAATGATGTTCTTTATTTCTATCCTCTTATTATTGGATTATGTGCTCAAATGGAAGCAAGAAGAGGCTTCTAATCTCCATTGCATGCACACACAAAATTTGAGCTCAAATGTTAGATGGCCTACAAGGGTAAATATTTTTGGAAATTTTCAAAGACTTCAACTTGCTCTATTTATTGGCAAAGAATTGTAAGCCGCACAATAAACTTGATGTGAACATTACTTCTCATTCTCCATGCATAGCCTTCTTTTTGAAGTGAGTCATGAGGAGTGAGGGGACACAACCTAGGTTTTTAACAATCCTTTTAACACTTTAATTATTTAACTCTCTAGTTGGTCTCTTTACTTTCTTCCCTCCCAAACCATCTTTCTAAGGTTATCATAAGCCTTGTACCTTTGATAAGCTTATTGCTCTTAAGTAAGCCTTAAAATAGATAGATGAAGGGAAATAATTTTAAGGTTTTCCAACTTCAAAAGTGAAGAAAGAGTGCAGGATCCAAGCCACAACTTTGTGATCAACTCCAACATTCACATCAAAGAATAGTGGTGGCATTCATGTCCATGTACAAAGGTATGCTTTTGGTGTGATAGGATATTGAGAAGCCATAGATAATTGCATGTGGTAAGGAAAGCTAGATGTAGGCAATTTTGCGAAGATCTTGATGAAAGCACTGAAGGATGCCACCAGGTCCTAAGATTATAATAGGTGTCTACCTTGGGTAAGGGCAGCATGTTAGATCAACCCTCTCCTTTTTCGCGATCCTACCAAAGACATATTGAGAAGGCATAGATAATTGCATGTGGTAAGGAAGGCTAGATGTAGGCATTTTTGCAAAGATCTTGATGAAAGCATTGAAGGATGCCACCAAGTCTCGAGATTATAATAGGTGTCTACCTTGAGTAAGGGTAGCATGTTAGATCAACCCTCTCCTTTTTCGCGATCCTACTAAAGACAAACCATGCATGGTCATTGGTATCTAGAATGTTGCATTGCCATACCAATTACTTCCTATATGCATCCTTGGTATTTAGCTCTCCTCATATTTCTATCCTTGTAGAATCGGATAAAAGCTTCCTTGTCCACTTGTTTGGATTATCTCTCAACTATAAATATTCCTATGGCAATGAGTTGGTAGATAGTGATGATGGGTACCATCCTTTGCAATATCTAAGGAATGACCAAGTCAAATGTGATTGAAACACAGAGCTTAACTTGTGTTGTTTTGAACTTCTTAATTAAGTGGTCAAATTCCTTCGCCTCTTTAGTCACATGCACATAGAATGATATCTTTGGCACATGTTAGCTTGAAGTCCTAAACATTTTCAAAAGTATATTGTTTTCTACAACTTGTTTGTTAAGGATACAAAAGGCTTCTAAAGCTCCCTTTAGACTTTACATCTGATAATTCCAACTCTGCAATCAATTACTTTGCTCTAAAGATGCCTTGTCTTTATCTTCTTGTAGCTCCTAATAGAGGTCTTCTAGAGTGGAGACACTCTCTTGTATATGGCCCACATTGGGGTTTGGGGGGGGGGGGGGGGGAGTGTGCAGCTTTCTATTTAAGCTTACATGTTCCACTCTCCTATATATAGCCCACCTTGGAGGGTGGCTCTCTATTTTAGCTTCCATGTTTGCCATTCTTTTTGTAGTTGATGCCACAATGAAATCATCAATTGGTTTTCTCTCCAACTACTCTACTTTCTCAATCAACCTTTATATAGATGTTTCTTGTCCTTAAAGAGCTTGGGTGGTAGACTATAGCTAGAAGATGGGATCTCCTTGTGTATTTTTTTCCATTTCTTTTCATGAACATCTTCCTTATACCTTAGCTTGTTGTCTCCTCTCTTTATACTCTTATTGCAAGGTGGCTCTTTCTTTTCTCATCCATTCTTCATAAGACAATCTATTTGTCCTTCTATAGGCCTAAACTATTATGTGGTCTTTTGTTTCAATGCAACTTCATACTTCTCTCGTGATTTTTCTAAGGCTACCCAAAATTCAGTCTCCTCTTGAGGAATAATATCTTTTGGTCAGTTATAGTCTCCCAAACCCTTTTGACTTTTGTTTCTTTGTTCTTATTTTTTTCCTTCTTTCTTGACTTCCCTACTTATTTCTTCCTAGCATTTGAACTTGCCTTTTTGGGGATCTTGTATTTGTCCAATTCTATGCTCTACTTATTCAAAAGATGTTGGGTTTTCTGTGGCTCCCAAGGCTGCAAGAGGGTAACCCAAGGTATCTTTGATTATTCTAGTCAATTTACTGCCAAAGTTGATCATCTACAACTTTGGCTTTTGTGCCATTTACTCTCTATAGAGAGGAGCTTCAAGATTCCTCTATCATCTCATTGAGCTTTGAAGTAGTATCATGGATAGTCTTTAACCTACAATTATTTAGATTTTGCTATACTTTTCTATAAGTACATCCTAAGGGACGGTTTTGATTTGGCTTAATCATTAAAGAGCAACAAAATATTGACATAAACACCTAAAATGAACTTTAAATATTTGAAGGTCTAACAAATTCAGAACTTAGATAAAGTGGTGGACAATAACCCCAAGAGCAAGGAGCCAATTGAGGAATACGGTGTCACCTAATACGCAAAAGTCCTAAGGGAGAAATTGAAAACAGGTTCTACATTGAATTTTTGAAATGCTACAAGAAGACCATCGAGATAGAAAAAATGATTTTTTGAATTGATAAGATTGTGAAAGATGTACTAGGATTTGAGAGACAGAATAGACCTTAGAAGTCAGTGAATTCTAAGAAGGAAATGAGAAACTTGCTTTACATTTTGATATGTGTAGGGAGTTGTTCCCTCAAAATTTGGAACCCAAATTGCATGGTCCCTATGGGATTGTATGTTTGGGGAAGAATAGTTCATTCTGTTACTTGCTAGTTTGCAAGGTCTCTAGATTAAGAGTAAGTTTAATCTCAATAAGGTTAATCCTTTAGGGGCCTAATGGATGCATTTGTATCCTACCAAGTGCGCCCAATGTGATATACTCCATTGCAAGGGATCCATGAAGTTCATATGGATTGACTCATTCCTTACATGGAGCACCCATACTTGAAGCAATGATAACACCAAGGTAAATTAGTGTGGTGATGGATATAAAATCACTGAGAGGCTAGACAGAACCTTTACTTGGGAGGTCAAGGTCTATTGCCACCATTCTCAAACTATTCAGTATTCCCATAGGATCTAATGAGAGGAGGGTGGCATAAAACCATGGGGATGTCCCTCATCATGATTTGTTTTGATAGTTAGAAGTCTAAATGACCTATGGACAATGACTTGTGTGTCGATGCCTAATTTAAACTCTTTATTTTGATGGCATCTCATGAAGTTCTTACCATCATAGTGGTAGTCATCAAAGACCCCTAACAAAGATTCACTATGAAATGAGGCACATACAGTGAGGTAGGTTTTATAAACAGTACATCCAAATGTAATACCTTAATGTTGGGTTTAAATGTTGCTTACCTAGGCAAAATCTAGTAATTGTTATAGTAAAAGATGACTTGCAACTTGTGCTCAATTAAAAAAATGGGATGTATGTGGTATGTGATTGAGTTCTATGTATATACCATTGATCTCTACTCAATATGCTTGAGTTCATTTAGCTACTTTGTTTTTAATTAATCCTTAGACATGGAACCAATTTGCCAATCCTTTAGCTAATTATGATGTTGAGAAAGATGCCTTCTTGGCATGAGAGCTCTATGCTAATAAGGGATGAGATTAGGCTAGGTTTTTTTTGGGGATTACCACTCGAAGCATCTCTATTTGGATGATAGTGGTAGATTCGGGTCATGAATCAAGTGTGAATAGACCATCTTCCTATACTTTCTATAATAAAGCATAAGTCATCTTAGTCTAGACTAGGGTAGGGATTAAGTATAAAAGGGGAAGATGTAACTTATGAGGGATCTTTTTGCCATTTTTCAAGCAATACATGCTTTGAAGTTCTATCCTCCCACCAACTAAGAGGGTGCATGCTCTTAGCCACCAAGAAATGGGGTGCATACCATGTCCCACCTTAACATGAGGTGAGTATTCATGTTGCATCTTACATCTATGATTCGCAGCCTTCCATGGCAATACTATTTCATGCCTAGCTACCTTGGCTATGGCTTCCTTGTAAACATGGTGTATTTCTTGTATTTCTTTGCAAGTATGGTGTATTTCATAAATTTCCAGTTACTTGATTTGCTGTGAGAACTGGTATATTACATTGGTATTAGAGCATGGATTTTGATCCACGTGGCAAGTCATTTTCATGGTGGATCTAGTCACAGCATGGTTACAGGGTAACAGGCCAAAATTTGGTCACATGGCTTACTTAGTTTAAACCATGACTAGTGGAAGTGTTCTTCAGCAAAACAAGATCAAGTTGGTGGAATTTGAAGGAGTTTGGATGGAAAAATGGTAGGCTCAAAGCCATTTTAGCAGGTCGTGGTCCATTTGAAGGTCATTTTGAGTCTTCTTGGACAAAAGGAAAGCCTACAGTGACTAAATGAGGTAAAAGAAGAGTTACTTTTTAGAAGTATACATTCTCTCTTCTCTTCTCAAGTTTTTCTCCAAGAATCCATGGCTTCCACTACTTCAATATTCTTCCAATGATCTTTACTTCCTCATGAGACACCAGAGCTTGACTCTCTATGCCATAAGCTTCATGTAGAGTAGCCTTATGCCTTGACTAAGGCAACTTCCAATTCATAGGATATGAATGGTTGTTTGTGCTGATTAGATCCTCCCCTCCTCCACGAAAATTTTAGCTAAGGTGCTACTTGCAATGGATTACTCCAAGCTTCTACCAAGATTACTCAACTCAACAAGTGATCAGTGACATATTTCACCTTCTTGATCATTCTTGAGCTTTCCAAACCCTAGCTATGGCAGATTTATGACAACAGTGAGTTTTTTTTAAAATAAGTATCTGAGGGCTTTTGTTCTATCAAGCATCCTTGAGCTTCTTCAGTACTCATTGAATTGAATTGAAGATTCCTTGCAAGATTAGAGCACTTATTCTCTTGAAATGAGTCAAAACATGGCAACCTCTTGATTTTTCAAAAATTTTGGACTTTGAAGGATTGCATCATGGGGCTTTTGGTTCTTGATGCATCCTAAAGCTTCTATGCATGGGATTATGTCAAGAATTCATGGCCTTGCATCAATATTGCAAGAATAGGGCTTCTTCTTGGCATTGCAAGTGTATGGGCAGCATATGCAAGCTTAAGTGCTTCAATGGAAGAGTTCTCTATCAAGGATTGAAGTCTTCTACCCTTATGGATGCTCATAATTGATTCCCTTCCAAATTTCCAGCCACATTTGGGCTACAAGGATAACTTCTACCAAGCTTTTGGATATTGGAGCTTTCTTGAAGGAAAATTTGGAGTCTACGAGCTACATATCATCATGGGGATTGTAATTTGAGGATATTCATGGCTACATTAAGTGGGAGATTAAGGATTTCAATTATCAAACGGTAATTGGAGCTTCCATAATCATCTACTCCAACAATGGAAGAGGTATTTCTAAATTTCACTCTTAATCCCTTTAATATCCAATTGCTTAAGCCATCCAATTGTTGAAAAGGGAGAATTAAGAGTAATCCCATTTAAGAATTACCATTTGATTGCATTTAGACCCAACCTAGGGCTAAATGATGTTATGCTGAATTCCTTTCTTACTTCTCAATAAAATCCAAAAGCCAATTGTTAATAATCTCCTCTATTTGTTGGAAACTTTATGCCTAATCCTAACCTTGATTGCTTGATGGTTTGAATGCAATTTGGTTGAGAGTAGAATCAAGTGGTAAGTGGAATAAAATTGTAAAGCAGTGAGTCATTACTATAATATTCCTTACCTATCCCCATTTAAATTCCATCCCTATTCCATTTCTGTTCTTGCATATCATGAAATGGCAAATTTTTTATTAAGCCATGCATATCATGCATTGATTGTTAGAAAGCTAGCTTTGCCATGTATATTCCGATTGAGGAAAAAGGTCGAAGCTAGACAACAAAGCAGTGACCCTCCCTTGCTATTTAAGACTGCATAGGGGTGCACAACCTGGCCAGAAAGGAACTTTGCACACCTTCCGAAGTTTCAGAGCCCATTTAGGTGCCCATCCTGCCATTTTGTGACCACTGAAGACCACTTGGGAAAGATTGGATGAAGATTTGAAGACTAGTGGTACCAAACAGGGCAATTTCTGACATCCTTGAATAGATTTACTGGTCTTTCCAACAAGTACATATCAATTCAGGTGTTTTTTGGATACCTACAGGTGCCCTATAGCCCATCATAGATCTATTAGTTGTTTTCGGGGTCTATACTACATGACCCATTTCAGGGTGAAACAAGGCTTCCACAGGGGTTTTACAGGTTGCAGGAATTTTGTCATGATCTGATTTGGGAGCTTGATAGCTTGATTTGAAGAGGGGATATCCACTTCGATTTGAATTATAAATTTTAGTAATTGGACTCCAAGAGAAAAAGTTATAGCAATTTTTCTGACAGGGGTCTAGTGGGACTACACCTAGACAGGCTGACAAGGGTGTACTGTTAGAGTTTAGTTCACCCATATAGCATATTGTAAGTTGAGACCTTACTAAATCTAGAGTACCCCTCCTATATAAGCTTCCTTTGAATCAAGAAAACATTGGCATTGGTGCAATAATAAGAAAGATATTGATAATTTTTTTCCCACAGTCAATTTTAACAGCACCTATCCATAATGCCCTAAAACAAAAGAAAATATCAAGTCATGGAGACCATTCAAGAAGACATCATAGAATATATTAGAGATTAAAAAAACACTAATGAAGCCCTCAATCATGACCAACAAGATGATGTTGTAAGCATTGGTAATACTCATAGTGCACAAGTGGATAATGATGGAAATCCCTTATCTCATGAACATTTTGAAGATCCCATGCTTTCAAGAGAAATACGTATGTTGAACATTGGAGTGTATGATACTTATGAGCAACTATCCAAATCCTTGGAAAAGGTTGAGAACACATCCAACAAAGTGGATGAAGGACTTCAGCAGTTGGTCAATTTTATGAAGAGTGGATTTGAAGATGTAGTAGCAGCTATCAAGGACTTGAAGACTCAAACCACATCTTTCCCACCAAATGTACCTAGTTCTCATATTGAAAATGCTTCAACCTAGCCCTCCCATATGAAAGAAAAGGGGATTGATTAGCCTATAATGTCAACCTTTGAGAAAGGAGAGCCATCAATATTGAAGAGTGCTCATTATCAGCCACCAATGTCATCAAAGCATCATACCCGTCCTCAATTCAATTCAAGACGTGAGGTTGCTTATGAAGAAGAGGAGGACCTAAGAGAAAAGGAGAATGAAGAGTTTCATGGATGTGACCACAAATCTTTTCCTTCTCAATCTACCATTAAGCAAAAAGAATTGGATTTTCATGATAAGAGTGGAAGATTTGATGAAAGAATGTCATTTAATGATATCACCAACAAAGATAAGTCATTTCATGGTCAGCCCACAATTGGACAGCATCATTCTTTTGGATTAGGACAACCAAATCATGGTTGTAATACTTCTAGACCAAACTCTTTTGGAAGAAATTCAATGAATAGAGATTCTTGGAGACAATCATCTCTTGGGTAGCACTCCAACAATTTCCAGTCAACCTATAATGAAAGGGAGTACAAAGAAAAGATTACAATTTCCAACTTCAAGGGGGATAATGCATCTCCAACGGAGTGGGAAGAATGGGTAAACAAATTAGAGATATACTACACACTTTTCCCTCACCATGATGAAGCCAATATCTATTTTGCGGCACTCCATCTTGAAGGCTTCTCGCATACATGGTGGAGATATATGCAAAGAGTTGGTCACAATTTTGCTTCTTGGTGGGAGGATTTTAAGAAGGCAATGTTGGAGGTGTTTGTCTCTCCAATGGAGAAAGAAAGATTACAAAGAAGATGGTATGGTTTTCAACAAAGGGGCATGTCCATTCGTGATTACTCTAATATGTTCCTTAATCTTTCTATGTACATTGAAGGGATTGATGATTTGGCCAAGTTGAACAAATACATCTTTTGTCTAGATTCAGCCCTCTCTTCGGAAGTAGGTGCAATGCAACAGCCCAAGACAATTCATGAAGCCATTTTATGTGCTGAAAGGTATGAGCAGAAATATAGAAGAGACTCAATGGGATTTCAGCCAAAAAGTGCAGGGTATTCATTGCCTAATCAGCCTTCAAGGGTTGGAGCACATTTTAGCCAGCAAAGGGATGTTTATAGGCAAGAAGGCAAGGGAACTAATACCTACAACAATAATTACAACACATTGCCTACATATCCAACAGTCTATAGATCAAAACCAAGTGGAGGAAATGGTTATAGACCAATGGCTGAAGCAAAACAAAGTTTGTAAGGGCTAAAAATGCACAAAAGGGATCTCAAAACAACACTCACAGCAAGGTCCTTTCAAATGATCAAATAAGAGATATGAAGGCCAAAGGTTTATGTCTCAAGTGCGGAGAAAAGTGGACACAAGACCATAGGTTGAAATGCAAATCCAAAAATAGCAAGCTAAACTTTGTCATCATCGATGAACTGGATGAAGATGAAAGTGAAGAAAGTAATGTATTTCATGTGGAAGCAAATCCTATGGTTGAAGAAATGCATGATGAGGATGAAGGAAATAATGATGAATTCTATGATATTGTGGACAGCTTTCCTTTTGATTTGGATAGTTCTTTATGTGCAATGTCTCATGATGCATGGATTGGTTTTAAGGGAGAAAACACCCTTAGACTTGAGGGGCTGACCAATGGAAGAATGGTTCACCTTTTGATTGATATGGGCAACACCCATAGCTTCATTAATACCAAATCTTTACATGGGTTGAGATTGCTTCCTCAACAAATGCAAGTGCCATTGAAGATTCAAGTGGCTAATGGAGCTTCTGAATCAAGTAATGAAGTATGTCTATATGCTCCTATCACTCTATCTCCTTCATGTATTATGAAAGTGGACTTGATCACTTTGGAAATGGGTCCCATAGATATTGTCATTGGCTGTGATTGGTTGAAAACCATTGGAAAATTTTCTTTAGACTTAGAAAACATGTCGATGGAGTTCAAATGGAATGGATAGCATATAATATTGAAGGGCACTGGTCAAAAGCAAATGGAACTCATTTCTATGAAGAATATGCGTAAAGAAATAAATGCACGGTCATGCATATTCACTCTTTTACTTGTAAAAGTGGATGAAGAGCAGCCACCAAATAAGCCATCATCTTCTTCAAAGCAAAAGGATCCAAGAATGACAGAGCTATTGGAGGAATACAAAGATTTATTTCACCAACCATAATCTTTGCCTCTAAAGAGAGAGGTAGATCACCCTATTGACTTGCTGCCCAACACAAAACCCATCAACAAACCTCCTTATCACATGTCAAAGTTTGAAAGGGAAGAGGTGGAAAGATAAGTTAAAAAGTTGCTGCAAATGGGTTTAATTTAGCCAAGTCAATCTATGTTTGCCTCTCATGTGCTCTTGGTTAAGAAGAAAGATGGATCTTTTTGCATGTGTATTGATTATAGGGAGCTTAACAAGTCCACGGTGAAGAATAGATACCTGATTCCTCGCATTGATGACCTCTTGGATGAGCTCAAATATGCAACGGCTTTCACTAAGATTGATCTTCGTTTGGGCTATCATCGAATTCGAATGAAGAAAGGGGATGAGTATAAAATAGCCTTTAGGAAGGAAAGATGGTTATACCACTTCTTGGTCATGCCATTTGGGCATTCAAATGCACCCGCTACTTTTTAAGCACTCATGAATAAGATATTGTAGCCTTTCTTATTCAAAACAGTCCTTGTATTCTTTGATGATATCCTTATTTATAGAAAATCCAAGGATGAGCATTTAATGCATATACAAGAGGTCTTTGACACATTAAGAAGACACATACTCTTTGCCAAAATGTCAAAGTGTTCTTTCATGGAAGATGAAGTGGAATACTTGGGTCACATTGTGGGAGAGCAAGGCATTTGTGTGGATCCTAACAAGGTGAAATGTGTCACAGAGTAGCCTACTCCTACGAATTCTACTTCCTTGAGGGGTTTCCTTGGATTATCTTTAATCTATAGGAGGTTTATAAAAAATTATGCTCATGTGGCGACTCCTTTGACCGATAGGTTGAAGAAAGAAGCTTTCTTTTGGAACTCCATAGCCGATAAGAGCTTCAATGAGTTGAAATCTCTATTAGTTTCAACACCTATTCTTGTATTCCCGGATTTCTCTAAGGAATTCATTATATGTGCGGATGCTAGTATAAGAGGAGTTGGGGCTGTTTTGTATCAAGATCATGGAGTTATAGCCTATGAAAGTTGCAAGCTTGATGACAAGGAGTGTCAACTATATGTCTATGAACAAGAGATGTTGGCAATTTTGCATGCTATCAAAAAGTGGCATATATATATATATATATATGGCACACATTTCAAGGTGAAGAGCGATCATCGTGTGCTAAAATATTTCCTTTCCCAACCAAATTTGTCCCCTAAACAAAGGAGGTGGCTAGTTACTCTTCAAAGCTATGATTTTGAAATATCCTACATGGCTAGAAAAGATAATGATGTGGTGGATGCTTTATCACATATGTGGGCATGTTCTATATCTTCAATTTCAATTGTATATAAGGATTGGATTCATGACATCCAAGAAGAATATTTGCTTGATGAGAAAGCATCAAAGATAATGAAGGAATTTCAACAAGGAAAAGGAGAAGAGTATCCCAATTTCAATTGGCACAACGGTCTTTTATGGTATCATGGTAGAGTCTACTTGACACCACAATCCTCTTTCAAAGACTGTATTTTGCATGAGATGCATTCTTCACCTTTAGCGGGCCATCATGGGCCTTTCAAAACATTTGACAACATCCATAAGAGCTTCTATTGGAAGGGCATTTGGCGGGATGTCAAGGACTATGTGATGCAATGTCTTTCATGTCAACAAAATAAAGACTCATCTCTTCTACCCGGGAGATTACTTCAGCCACTCCCTATTCCTCAAGGCAAGTGGACTGATATCTCTATGGATTTTATTGTGGGATTGCCTACAGCTAAGCATGGGTGGAATATCATTTATGTGGTAGTTGATTGGTTGACTAAATCAGCCCATTTCATTCCTACTAAGGCCCAATTTACAACAAAGTAAGTGGCTCAATAATTCATGGAATGTATTTTTAAGCTTCATGGTTTGCCAATGAAGAATGTGTCTGATCGTGACATTAAGTTTATGGGTAGCTTTTGGAGAAGTTTATTCTCTTCAATGGGGACTCATTTGACTCCTAGTACCGCACATCACCCACAAACGGATGGGCAAACTAAAAGAGTTAACAAATGACTAGAAGTTTATTTGAGGCTCTTTTGCTATGAGACACAAAATGCATGGCACCAATGGCTCCATCTTGCGAAGTT
This sequence comes from Lygodium microphyllum, assembly GCF_053477565.2. NCBI lineage: Eukaryota > Viridiplantae > Streptophyta > Polypodiopsida > Schizaeales > Lygodiaceae > Lygodium > Lygodium microphyllum. Next base: position 134,272,194 of record NC_141147.1, read on the forward strand.
TTGTTACAACAATATTTACCATATGAGCATTGGAATGTCTCCTTTTGAAGCTTTATATGGCTACAAAGTACAAGTACCCTCCTCATTGTTTCATGAAGATGTAAATCCACAAGCCCGTGAGGATTGGAAAAGATAGAGGCCCTTATGAAGCAATGCAAGGACAGCATTTTCAAAGCTCAAGAAACAATGAAGATCTATGCGGATGAGAAAAGAAGACGTGGAGTTTGAGGAAGATGAATGGGTATTTTTGAAGGTTCCCAAGTCGCGTTATGCTTCTCTTAAAGGAGGACACAACAAACTTGCTCATAGGTTTTATGATCCTTATCATATTGTCAAGCAAGTTGGGGATCTTGTTTATCAACTAGAGTTACCATTAAACACAAGGATCCATAATGTCTTTCATGTGTCTCGGCTTGAAAAGTATGTGGGTCCTCAAATTCAAGTTATTGAAGAACCACCTCCCTTGGATGATGATGGTTTGATTATATATGAGCCCGAGAAGATTATTGGCAAGCAGGAGAAGGTTCTAAGGAACCGTATTCTTATGGAATACCTAGTCAAATGGAAGGGTTTGCCTATTGAAGAGTCTCCACGGCAACAAACATCATATTTGGAACAATTTCCATGGCTTAAACAAGAGGACAATTTATAAACACGGCAGAAAACAACTTGCTGTATTAAATTTTTGTGTGAAAGTAAATTGTTTCATCGGTATCAAAATTAGATTTTGAAGGCATGGCTGGATACTACATGTTGTCCTTTATATTTTTATATCTCGTATGTGGAAATCGGCCACTTCTAGCTCAAGATATGGCCAATTTTGTACTACAGCCTGTTTTGGATAGTTTACAGCAGTTTGTTCCATTTATATGACCCTTCCTCATCAACTTCTTTGATCTTCATCAACATGGAGCTTCATTATAGCATGATTCCAAATGATTCAAGCCATCTTTGTAATCATAATCATCTTAATAATTTGTTTCCAATTTAGCTTTGAGGACAAAGCTCTTTTAGGCTGGGATGGCTTGTAATAAAGCATAAGTCACCTTAGTCTAGACTAGGATAGGGATTAAGTATAAAAGGGGGAGATGTAACTTGTGAGGGATCTTTTTGCCATTTTTCAAGCAATACATGGTGCATGCTCGTAGCCACCAAGATATGGGGTGTATACCATGTCCCACCTTAACGTGAGGTGAGTATTCATGTTGCAGCTTACATCTATGATTCTTAGCCTTCCATGGCAATACTATTTCATGCCTAGCTACCTTGGCTATGGCTTCCTTGCAAACATGGTGTATTTCTTGTATTTCTTTGCAAGTATGGTGTATTTCATAAATTTCCAATTATTTGATTTGTTGTGAGAACTACTATATTACAATTTCATTAACACAAGCCAACAATCTCATTCATTTAGCTACGAGATCCTAGAGGCCTATTGCCCTTGGCCTAGGGTTGTGATTCGATGTAAGTCTGTGGTAGGTAAAAGGACTAGGTCATAATGAATTGATTCTTTGTGTGTTTGAATAAAATCCTGCAGCAATGATCTAGCCTCTTTAGAACAATGAAACCCCAAAAAACCTCTTACACAAAAGCTACAATTTAAAATTTTAATAAATAATTAAAAATAAAAATATAAGGGAAACCCATTAAAAGCTACGTCTAGCCACACCTACACCCTATGGGACTTGTATCTATGTGTATGGGCAAGGTCATAGTATCTCATGAAGTGCAATCTCTGTTAGACCCATGTTCCAATATAACAATATATGCCTTGCATACAAGAAGTCTAGAGCTCACCTTAAGAAGGAGTACACATGAGGTTTTATTTGTAGGTATTTAAGCTTTTGGAGAACTTTGGCTCTTCTCTTCTACTTCCAAAACATGAGGTTTTGGAAGAAGTGAGTACATATGAGGTTTTACTTCTAGGTATTTAAGCTTTTGGAGAACTTTGGCTCTTCTCTTCTACTTCCAAAACAAGTGTTTGATCTATTTGCACCTTGCAAGTCCTCCTTTCCAACACTTCAAGTCATGTCAAGGACTTACCAATCAAGTATATTAATGTTAAAAGTGGCACTACCTTCTACAAAGTCTTGTCACACAATCTCTAATGCATGAACTTCCATCTAATAAGAAAGGAAAATTGCATTCATCGTCTCCCACAACATGAGCTACAAATCCATTAAGAAACCATCATTGCTCCTCCAAACTTTACCTTCTAAGTCCTAGCATTCCATGTCCACGATGCATGCCATAATACATGAACTTCATTGAAGAATGTTAGGGGACTAGCACCCATCTAGAAGGGGGTGAACCTTAATCAATTTCAATAATTAAATTATAGCAATTTCTAAATATAACAATTGCCTGAAGTAGCAACTATTGAAGTTCAAATATTAAAGAAGTTATCGAAGGTAGCATAAGTTACCAAAAGTATTGTTTTCAAAAGCTACCGAAAATAACATCTATTAACAATAATAATTGTCAAAAATAGTAGCTAAAGTTTGGAGTGCTACAAATAGGTAGAGGAGACCAAGACGAGTTGAAAAAATAACATAATCATCTTTTCAAGATATGGCTTCAATGCCACTTTACATGCACACGTGCACACACAACCACCCCCCCCCCCCCCCCCCCCCCCCCCCCCCGCCCCCCCCCATGCGCCCCTCAGAAAAAAAAAACAAAACAAAAAGGGCCACATCCAAGGATAAGAGAAAAATATAAATCATAAGAAGAAAATGAATTTCAAAAGGAGTAGGGCAAAAAAATCACCAAATAAAGAAAAAAAATCCAAAAGCTGAGATGATGACTTAGATATATATATATATATATATATATATACCCAAAAAAAGGAAAAACTATGTGAAAAGGACTGCAACCAATGATAAGAGAATGAGAGAAATCATAGGAAGAAAGTAAATTTCAAAAGAAGGAGTAAGCCAAAAAAATTACCAAATTAAGAAAAAAATCAAAAAGTTTAGATGATGACTTAGATAGCCATGACAATATCTAGTCTTTGTGTTGTGATCATGTGAACTATGCCTTAAGAAAACTAGACATGCTAAGAGTTTCAATAGTGCCTCCAACATGTCAGAGTCAATTTGTGGCCAAATCTAGCAAGGATTCTTTGGTCAAGGGCAAGAAACCCTCTAGAGTAGGGCACTTCAAGTATGCCATCCCCTTCTAAGAGATGTTGAACTAGTAGGTGGTTGTGAATGAAAACTTACTCAACATGTAACATCTAAAGAGTGTTGCTCTCTTCTTTTTCCTTGCCTATAGCTCACCCCCTCGTCTACCCAAAAATAAATGCTAGAGACTAGCCCTTCCATGCCTTGCTCAATCAAAGTGTCTAAGATCTAGTAGGACATTTAGTCCATCAATTACAAAGTAGAGGAACCTCTCCTAGCTTGAGAGGTTGCCATGGTAACTTTATTGAGCTTGAGGGCCTTCCCAAAGCACAATCGAGGTTGCAAAATTGGGGCTATATGAGGAAAAGAGCCAAACAAATGAGTTTCAAGCTGCCCTACACTAACAAAGATAACACTTAGACATTCTCTAAGCAATCATCAAAAGCCCACCTTTAACTAGCCTTTATGGACCTATGAAAAAAATTTAATGAAGAGAGATAGGGAGTAGCAAAGATTATTGAGACCCAAGTGAAGAATCTAGTCAAGAAGAACAAGGTACTACTACATAACTTGGCTCCATGTCACCCACCATTGAAATACCTTGTAGCAAGAGGTCTTAGTCTTGGGCTATTTGATTTTGGGTCCTAGATTATGGAACATATTTACGGACTCTTGTTTGGTCTGGTGTTAGATCCATCTTAGCCAAAGAAACTGAGGTATACCCAACAATTGTGGGGGAAATTATGTTTCCCAAAGAGTCCCAATAAAAAAAAGGATTAATGGATGGACTGTTGTGCTAATCTAAGAGCAAAGAAGTCCATGTATTAGGTAATGCTTTTAAGATGGAAATATTGAATGTTTGAGAGTGGATTGTCCTCAGTAATTGAAAATTATAAAATCCAATCAACCTCCAATTATCCGTATACTAGTTGCTTGTGTAGGTAAAATGTTTAGAATCTTGAATGATTGTAGAAGCAATCACTATTTTCTATCTCAAAAGATAGTAAAAAGGTTATAACTAAAAACCAATTAACAAACTAACAAACTATAGAATTGACTAGTAAAAAAGAAGTAATGTCTACTAAAAAGGTGTGAAATAATAGTAGCTAACTTCAAGGTCTCCAATCATATGATAATATAAATGCTCACTTAGATAAGGTACACATATGCCCTAGGGAGAGCAATATATTGTAGGTAACCATGAGACTACCAACCCATTAACATCGATGAGTCATCTTTTATTCACTCCACAAGATTCCTAGACAAGAACGATTAAAAAAAAATGAAAGAATAAGGTTTCTAGAAGCTCTTACATAAGTGAAAAGTAGAACCCAAGAGGAAGATCACAAGTGAACGTAAGAGCAAAGCAAGAGCTATGGTGGATGGAGCAAGAGAGTAAGAGAGAGAGAGACATTGTATGTGGGAACTCTAATAGTCACAATCTGTAACTGACCTTTCCTTCTTAAATAATCACTGAAAGAATAAAGAATAAAGTGATAATATGGGTGCATGTTACTTGTTGTATTGTAAAAGTGTGTAGCCATGGTGTGTAAAGTATTTACCCCCAACAACCTCCCACACTTAAAGGGGAATGTGCCTCTAGTGAGAAGAGAATAAGAAAAAATGACAAAGTACCAATACACATAAAGTACAACAAAATGAGGAATAGGCATCATCTCATCCTGTGCCCATCATCTTCCTAAGGAAGACAAAACATTCAACTGAGAGACTTTTAGTGGCATGTTTGCAGGATTATCGTTAGTCCAGATTTTTGACAAGCTTAATAGACTTGTCCTCTACCATCTCCTTGATGAAGTGATTGAAGAGAGTGAGCCTTGAGTGAAAGCACATGAGCGAAAGTAAGAGCTATGGTGGAGAGAGAGAGAGAGAGAGAGAGAGAGAGAGAGAGAGAGAGAGAGAGAGAGAGAGAGAGAGAGAGAGAGAGAGAGAGAGAGAGAGAGAGAGAGAGAGAGAGAGAGAGAGAGAGGATGTGGAAACTCCGATAGTCACAATGTGTGATTGGCCTTCCCTTATTCAAATGTCACTGAAAGCATAAAGAATGAAGTGATAGTGATGGGTGCTTACCACTTGCAACACATAAGTGTGTGGATACTCTAAGTGTAACTAAACATGGTGGTTAGACACATGCACCTTTATCCCCAATAACCTCTCACTTAAGGTGAATGTGCCTCAAGTGAGGAGTGAAAAAAAAAAAGAAAAAAAGCACAATATGTGCATACAGTACAACAAGATGAGGAATAGATGTCACCTCATCCAACACCTATCAACCTCCTAAGGAAGATACAGCACTAGCAAGAGAGAGAGAGAGAGAGAGAAGATGTAGAAACTCCAATAGTCACAATGTGTGACCAGCCTTCCCTTTATTCAAATGTCATTGGCCACCATAACATATGTACATATCTACTATGCTCTTTAAGTACCTCATGATACCCTTCACGACCTCCTAATATTTCCTACTAGGTGTAGCCATATAGCATGCCACAACTCCCACTATAAATGCTATGTCAGGACAAGTGGCTATCATGGCATATATCAAATTGTCCACTGTAGATCCATAAGGGATCTTGGCTATCTTGGCCCTTTGCTTATATCTAATTGCAAACAATTGATCTAACTAACCTTCACATGAGAAGGTAGAGAACAACCAATAAGCTTACCATCTTGCATATAAAACTGCTTAAGAACTTTTTGGATGTACTCCTTCTGTGACATACAAAGGAGCCCCTTAGAGCAATCACACGTGATGCAAATCCCAATAATATGTGAGGCATATCCCATGTCCTTCATCTTCAAAGCATCCAATTCATCATGAGCTTTTTCTTGTGTGCCTCTCCTTGATTTAGGACTTTTTCACACTTCTTGTGTTTCTCGATTTTTCTTAGCGTGCCTTCATCCTCCATTCCGCTTTTGCCTTGGCCTTGTCTTCCGCTTTAGATTTTTTGGATTTTCCACCTTGTTCGTGTGAGGGTTAATATTACCCCCCTTTGAGTTGACTGCTAGTCCCATGGCACATGCTGTGTGGTGAGTCTCGGACGGTGTTACTGGGGTAGCCAGGTGGCTTTTTGAGTTTGTATACAAGCTATGTTGGGGGGTGTATTGGAGGGATTTATGAAACCGAAAGGCCCTTGCGTTGGATATGATCTCTAGTGTTGGAGGGATTTATGGACCTATTGGAGGGATTTATGGAATTGAAAGGCCCTTGCGTTGGATATGATCCATGGTGTTGGAGGGATTTATGGACCTATTGGAGGGATTTATGGAACTGAAAGGCCTTGGAGTTTGAAATGAGCCGTGGTCTTGGAGGGAGTTTTGGACTTGAAAGGCCTTTACGTTGGATATGATCCCTGGTGTTGGAGGGATTTCTAGACCTATTGGAGGGATTTATGGAATTGAAGGGCCCTGGAGTTTGGAATGAGCCCTGGTCTTGGAGGGCTTTGTGGACTTGAAAGGCCCTTGCGTTGGATATAATCCCCGGTGCTCAAGGGACTTATGGACCTGTTGGAGGGATTTATGGAACTAAAAGGCCCTGGATTTTGGAATGACCCCTGGTCTTGGAGGGATTTGTGGACTTGAAAGGCCCTTGTGTTGGATATGATCCCTGATGTTGGAGGGAGGCTGGTGGATGGATCCGGCTTTGAAATTGAAGATAAAGTTGGACAGATCTGTTGTTTTCCCCTCCATGGCTGCCGTCTTTTGGCACGATTTTAAATGAGCTTCTTCATTCACTTTTGGACTGGGGCTGATGCGTCCGCCCTTGGCGTTGTTGTGCTTGCATGGTGACATGTCGCATAAGATGGAGAGGACATTGCATGGATGATGGGGTCTCTGGAGTTGGTGGTGGGAGCCTTTGCTTGTACCTGGGAAGAAAAGAAGGTGCACTACCTGGCCTTACCGTGGAGTGCATGGTGCTAGCGCTTGTGGAACTGGGAGATGGGTCTACCTTGGGCAAGCCCTTGGTGGTGTCCCACACTTGAGGACCCAGTTGGTGCATAAGGGAGGTGTGGTACAGGGGGGCTTAGAGTGACAGGTAACCATAGGCGAGTGTTACCTCCCTAGGTGTGTCCTGCCCTTGATGTGCCCTAAGCGTGAAGGGAAAAAAATGAGGCTAGGGGGTTAGGAACGGAGCCAACCGACTGGGGCCACCAGACGCACCTAACTTGAGGACCCCTAGGTGCAGTGACTATGGTCGATGTGCAACTTGCGGTGGCTACATGTGATATCTTTTCCTTTGTCTCTTTAATTTTTTTTATAAATTATAAAGTTATATAGTTGTGATAGAAGTTTAATCTTCATCATCATCAGAGTGAGGTGGAGATAGGGGTTTAATACATTATTAAGGAATTAGCGGCTTTAGAGATACCCCTTGAGGTTTAGGCAGACTTGAAGGGTGGTGGTGGAGAGAAATGGATGATTGCAGCGGGTGAAATGGCTATCATTCATGTCCTCTAGTAGAGCTAAGTAAAATGAAGGCAATAGAGCAGCTTGCATCATTAGTCGAGCCATCACACAACTATCTATATCGTTAGGATCAAAATGAAGTACTGGGAGGCCACGCTCTTGTGGGTGGGATCTTGCCTAAGGAGTATCCTAAGCAATCTAAGGTAATTACAAGTAGTAATAAAGGCAGGGTCAAGGCATGAAGAGAATTCGTTAGTGAATTGGATTAGGGTATCATACAAGTTTTCTGATGTGAAGACGAGGGCATCTTCATATGTAGTACAATGAGGATTATAGATCATAGGGAAGTCATAGTGGCCGTGGACGTTGGAGTCAAAATCCACTCCTACCCTTCGAGGGTAGAGCATAAAGGTTGGATCATTCTGCTCGAAGGGTTGAGTGTTGCAAAAGGCCATCCAAGTGTCCAAGTTGGTGTCACAGACCCTTCTTCTCCATGTAGGTTGGCATTCATAGCCGAGCACAGACCTTGGTACTTCAAAAACTTTATTTTGCCAAAATTCTGCATCTTTAGTGGCCCATAATGTGGGGTTCTGCGCTCTCTCCTCTAGCCATTTCTACCCAAGCTTGCTTTTGATGTTAATTACCTCCTCCACCACCTTGATGGGCAAGATCCTATGCAAGGTAGTGGGGAACTAGAAATTAAAATTGAAGGGGCTTCTAGAAGTTTCTTGCCTCTTCCAGATTACAAGGTCGGTGTGGAAGCTTGTTGGGGCATTTGTCCTCAGATGGTGGGATAGGTGCCTGAGGTGCCCTCACTCCCTTGGCATTCCATTTTCTCCTTGTCTCCTCCACCATTTATTTTCTTTTTTCGCTTAGTGCCGTCTTTCTTTCTACGGAGGTGTTTGTGTGTTGCTACTCTTTAGGCCGTGGGGAAGGAGGTGGTGGGACAAGATCCTCTTCGTGTGGTCCCATTTCTAAGTTCACATCCACCTCTCTTTCCTAGCTTGGCGCTTACCACTCTCTTTCGATGAACTCGAGTGCATCTACTTCCTGCGAGGTTAGGCGTGTCGATAGGAGTTAATGGCATTGTTCTTCTAGGCTTAGGCCAACCCCGCTAGGTTGTGGCGGCATCTGCAATCCTGCTTTCAGTGCTCTACGAGCCATTCCTAGTTTCCTTTTCATTGCCTCTATGGACTCTCCCTCTTCTGTTTGGGTGATGTCCAATAGGGTGTCCAAGAAGGCGTGTTGCTGGGTTTGGAAGCTCACTTGGGTGACCTCTGTTCTGCTTTCAACAAGTATTTTTCTTTTTCTACTTGAGCGAGACGGCGTGCCAAAGGTTTAACTCTTTTTTTGTTATGATTAGCCCATTCTTCCACCCTCCTGTTCATATCTTTGAGGCTTTTCCCCTGTCTCCGAGCTAGCAGTGTCAGTCTGTGCTCTTGGGCTTCCAACTCTGTCCTTAGCTTTTTCTGCTATTCTTGTGCTGTGGCAGCCTCTTAGGTTAGTTTTTTCGCCTGTCTTTCATACATGCGAGCTCTTTCCTCCCTTAGCTCCTCCAGCTCTTCTGTAGCTTTAGTGATTTTCTCCATTTCAGCTTGTAGATATCTGTAGCATGTCACAATCTCTTCATTGTGCTACCGAAGGCGTTGTGTGGCCTCGGTTTCTTCATTCAAGCACACCTACATTTAGCTTATGTCTCTTCCTTAGCTTGTAGCTGCTCTTTTAGCTCATTGACTTCCCTTTGGGCCATGGCCATTCGGCGTGTTCTCTCCAATTGGGATGCAGTCATGGCATCCTTTTCAGCTTCGAGCTTTGCTACCACGATTCTCTTCTTGTTCTTGGCTCTCTCTAATTGAGAGAGGAGCTCCTTAACGTACTCGTCGTATTCTTCAAGTGGCCTCTCTATTGCGGGGACAAAGGTTGTAGAGCCTGCCACCCTTTGCCTCTTAGGGTCTTGCCTCGACTTGGAGTCTATTGCAGCCGGCCTTTTGGTTCCTACAAGGGGGATTTCTTCTCCTGCTCCTTGGCCCATTTCTTTATTCACAAAGTATTGGACCCAAGCCATTAGGTTGCTGGTGTCCACCTAGGTCATAGAACTTGGAAGTGGAGGTGGAGGTGGTAATGGCGGGCATAAGGAGAGTGGGAATGGGGGTGATTGGGGCTTTACCCTTGCCTTCTTGCACTACAGGTGGCACGAACTCTGGCACCTGGGCGCTTGAGCTCAACCCTTCATTTCTGATTGGGTTCACACGTTCTAGCTTGTCATGCTTGGATTGCTGCTCAATGGACTTGTGCGTGGCAAGGGCTATGTCTTCCTCCTCCTTTTTTCTTAACTCCTCCTCCTCCTCTTCCTCGGCCTTTTTGGACTCTCTGCAGGCCTTTTACAAGTCTGCCTTTTCTTGTTTCCTCCTCTCCTCTTCCTGCTATTCTTGTGTAATTTTCTTATTCGCCTTCTTAGCCTTTTCTCAGCTAGTTTGCTCTTGTCGTTCCCATTCTTCTTCTTCCTCACTCAATGTCCTTTCAGTAGACTGCTCCTCTCATTCTTGGTGAGGTGGCGACTTGGTTGGTGTTTCATCCACCCCTTCTCCTTCTTCTTCCTGCCCTTGTCCCAAGGCTTCCTTGATGATCGCGGTGAGGACCCCTCCAAATCCAATGGTTGCAGCCTTTGAAGACGAGGCTTTGCTTTTAGCTTTGATGGCAAGAGATTCTTCTCTGGTAGTTTGTCCTCCCATTTTGCCAAGGATTTTGCTGACGTCTCAATGGTCTTTTTCACAAAACCATTGAGGTTCACTTTATCCATCGACCTTGTTGCGACACTCTCTAGTAGGGAGACGTTGATGTGGCTCATGATGATGTTGTAGCTTTGACTAGAAAACAACACGTGCACCATTTTGGCTTGGAGTTGGATTTCAGGGTTGGGGATATCCGCCAAGCTGATGCCGTCGTTGGTGTGGATTTTTACCTTGTCCATTCCTAGCAAGACATATACATCCCTTTTTGGCTTCCTCTCTACTTTGTTTGTCAAGCCTAATGCTTTTTCCACCAGCTCTAGGGTCAATTCAATGTGCACATGATGAGTTTCCTCTCTCTCATGCATAATTACAGAGCCGCGATTCCTGTGGAAAGTCCTCAGGAACTCTACATAGTGGAAATAGTCCACCCCCTGGCTCATTGCTTCCAAATATTTCTATAGATTGCATTGCTCGATGATCTGTCTCACGGTCCGCTCTTCAATGACCACATCTTCTAGGTTGAAGATATGCCAGAACTTGAATTGTTGAAGGCTCATGTTTCCACCGAAAGCCCATATTTTGCTTGTTCTTCCTCTGAAAAAGACAAAGTGCTAGTCTTTTCTTGGCCTGCCATGATGGGTGCCTGTCATGAAGCCATACTCACCATTAGTGTATTTCAGAATAATTACAAGCAATAGAAAATGACTACATACTTGAACAGTGTTGAAGTGGACTTTTTTCTTCCAATAGTCTATTGATTTCAAATTTTATTGTCAATTCCTCACTCACAAGTTGCTTTGTCCTACCATTGAGGTCCCTCATGTGTGATTTTCCTTTATGGTTTTTCTTATGTATTTGGTTTGATTCACCTTACCTTCCCCACTTTGAATTGAGAAGAATCCTTCCTAGGGTTAAAGGGTTAGAGGATGAAGAGCATTCAACACATAATCTTAGTACATTACCTTCGCATGAGCCAGGCGTAGAAATTTAGATTGTACTTGAAATTAGCATAGTTATCCATGTTGAAAGGGCAGATGCCTACGCGCATAATGTAAGTGAGGACATCAAGCAAGAAGTCACCGAAGTCCACTTGACTAGTGACATGCAACTCCTCCTTAGTGAGGATGCAATCTAAGGATGTCCCTCAATGTGTTCTTCTAGGGGTTGGTTATGAATGAAAGTCAACACCCTATAGGAAGTTGGAGCAACATAGGTTGGGTCATATTCAGATGCCTTGATTGCACATCGTTGTTCAGCGTTGGCCATTATTTAGCATCCCTCTAGCTCCCATTACAGGTGTAAAGCGTACCATTTTCACAAGGAGGAGTCGTGGTCGATAAGCTATTTCAACTTCTCAATTTCTTGGTTTGTGGATATGATTATATTCTTACTATATGACATAATGAGATGCTACTTGATTGCTTGCTCATGGGATATCTCAGTTGCAATTAACTCCTGAGCTACTTTGGAAGCCTTAACGAATGCAAACTCCAACTTCTCCCAACATCAAGGGAGTGTTTGTAATTTCGTTGCTATAGGTTCTTCTAAGAGGCCTAAGTCTAGTCAATCATATCTTTTAGCCAAGATCATGAAAGTAGCATCCAAGCATCGGAGGTAAGCAACCAAGTTGTCCCCTCGTATTTTTAGCTAAGTCTATGGCCAAGGTTAGAATTGATCATCGCTCATAAGAGGGTCGAAGGCCAGTGGGGTGGTTGAGGCTTGACAGGACTATAGAGTTTAGCAGCTAATGGTCGCAACTTGGTTTGCTCTTTAGGTTGGAGCTTGGCCTCACGTTCGATGGGTTTGGTGGTAGTTGCGGTTGTTGTGCTACTAGATGCATTTGAGATCTGAGGGGTATCATCAACACTAGAACTGGGAATTTTGTTAGTAGCAGGCAACGATTTTGGGTGATAGATTGTGTGGTTTAGGACTTATTGAGCTAGGCTTTGGAGGTTCTATGGACTTAGCAGCTTGATTCTCTTGTGTTGCGAGTGTCCTTGGCATGATGTTTCGTGTGGTCAAGCTTGAGGGTGGCATTTGTGTAGGGCCTTTGGTTGCTTGGTTTTAGGCAGCCAAATCCACATAGTAGCCTTGTACTTGCAATAAGGCCTTGGGGACCCATCGCGGCTTGACTGTGTATCGATGTTTATAATGTCATCTTGGCATCCTAGGTTTCGGGTGTGGATCATTAGCCTTGTGAGGCCATGGGTTGCTATTCCTAGGTGGCGCTCCATGTTTAGGTAACCATCTGAACTAGGGTTCATGGGCTTCGGTGTTGGTTCCAGTGGGTTGCTGGCATCGAGGCTTGGTAGCTTGCGACGAGCCACGACCCCCCTCCTTAGTCTTGACAGTGGGTTCCTCTACCGGTGGCTTTGCGGTCTTGGAAAGAGTTGCCCCGCCCTTGCTGAAAGTTGTAACAATGCGAATGTTGCCCACGGTTAGGTGGATACATTGTGACTGATAGTCGATATTGCAATGAGCTTATTTCTTTAAAGTTCATCCTAATAGTGATACCGTGCCTACATTCTTATTATTGGGCAACACACAGAAGATTATTGGCACACTTTCAGACTCGATAGAAACTGTAACCTTGCACTTTCCTAACAACGTGTAGGGTTGGCCTTCATAAGGGGTGAGAGTAGCATTACTGGGCTACAATTGCGGTTTGCCAATTTGTGGTGCATAGATCGGATGCCGTAAGCATGCGTAGTGAGCGTCAAAAGGTCCCCAAGAACAAAAGAACTCTACTTTTTGCACACAAATCAATGTAGAAAGCTTGCACGATATGAACAAGAGACCAATTGGGTGCAATCTCCCCCCATGCCTTGTGTGAGTGCTCCACAAAGCATATATTTCATATATTAATCATCTTCAAGCTCAAATAATAGCCCAAATTACAAAATAGCACGCTTTAGCTTTTGAGTTTGCTTTTGTGCCAAATAGAATTAAAGCTAATGGGCGCCCAAGAAGTTAGGTGTACCCAAATACAATGTCCAAATACAAATATCTAAATCATGTGCCTATGCGCATACAAAAATAATAAATAAATATCAAGTGCCTTGATAAACAAGCGCGACAAAATATAGGTGCCATGCCTAAGACACGCGCCCATCAAAATATTGACGATAAATTTGAATAGACGCTATCCTCCAATGCTTTCCACTGCCACCGCTGCTATCTCTACACATCAACTGAAGCATTTACAATCGTTAGTAAAATAATACAATTAAACCAACAAAGGTGAATACCTAGCAGTCTTTAACTACATAAATAAATTGGTTAAAAATCAATCCTAACCTTAATTTATCACGAGTGCGCACTCTAAACTCATAAATGTTTATTAATTAAATATGTATTTTGTAGAATCACCCGTTATGGAATCACCCATGTACACATAAATTAATAAAACGCTCGAAAAGGATAGGCGTCCCCATCGACTTCTCGCACAAAGAATACACTTTGTGTATGAGCCCCGGTAATAAAAGTTTACAGAATCCACCGTAAAACCTCACGGAATCCACCGTGGCACAAAATCCACCGTGGAATATGCCTCCTGGCATTATAACCCCGGGGTGGGATAGCAATTGTCCTCAATTGCTATTAGCTCAATGTGGAGCTAACAGAGTGGGGAAAGCATTTAAGTCTCTAGCGTGCATCCATTGGGCCTCTTCAACAGGATGGTTTTTAAACTTGACCAAATATCTAGAATATCTATGGCCAGTTCTAGTGGTCATAAAGTCAGTATCTATAATAGTTTCAGGTTCAAGGATTTCAATCTCTTCATCTAGCAAAGGTGGGTTTTTATAGACAGGGTGTACAGGTAATTGGCCTTTAAAGGGTCGTAATAAACTAATATGAAAGGTGTTGTGAATTTTCCAATGTTGTGGGAGCTCTAGTTTAAATGCATTGTCATTGATTTTGTGTACGATCTTAAATGGTCCATAGAATCTAGGTGCTAATTTCATAACTGGGTGTTTATCTACACTTTGTAATATACGTTTTTCTATTCGTAACCAAACATAATCATCAACTTTAAAATTCATAGCCTGTCTTTTCTTATTTGCTTGTTATGTATATGATTGCTGGGCTTTGGCAATCATATCTTTAACTTCATCAAAAATAGTGGCATGCATGTTAGCAATATCATCAGCAGTCTGAATTTTGTTTGATAATGATGCAACAGGTGTAGGCAATCTATATCCATAAATAACTTCAAATGGTACTTTCTTTGTAGCTGCGTGTGGTGTATTGTTATATGCAAACTGAAGTAAATGTAGATGTGTATCCCATGTGTGTGGTTTTGAAATAGTGTAAGCACGCAAAAGATCTAAAATAGTACTGTTAGTAGCTTTTGTTTGACCGTTTGTTTCAGGATGAAATACAGATGAAAAATCAATCTTTGTTCCTAAGTTAGCAAACAAAGTAATCCAAAAATTATTACAAAATCTAGAATCACGATAAAAAATAATAACTTTTGGTAAACCATGATTAGTAAACACAGTTTTAAAAAACAATTGAGCAGCTTGAGATGCAGTTAAAGTTTTCTTGCATGGAATAAAATATGCTTGTTTACTGAACTTGTCGACAATAGTCCAAATCATATCATGGTTAGCTTTAGCGTTAGGTAAACCAGTAATAAAAATCCATTGAAATTTGTTCCCATGGTCGTGATGGAATAGATAATGGCGTTAGTAAACCATATTGTTTACCATGGTGTCTTTTAACTCGTTGACAAACTAAACATTCAGATACAAAGTTAGATACATCAGTGTCCATATGTGGCCAATAAAAATCTTCAGTCAATGTACGCAAAGTAGATATAATACCTCTATGACCTTGATATGGAGGACAATGAATTTCATTCAAAACAAAAGATCGAAATGGATCTGTTACACATAATCTCTTTTCATAAAACATGAATCCATTATTGTAAGACAGTGAATCAATAGGAATCCAATTATTTGCCACTAATTTATTCCAATCAGCTTGAAAAGTAAGATCCTAATGATAAGTATCTTTCATAGGAATAAGGGAATCAAATAATATCACAGAAATATTATGAATTGTCGGTCTTCTACTTAAAGCGTCGGCTACAACATTCTCTTTTCCTGGTTGATATTGTATAAGGGGATGAAAACTTTGAATAAAAGCTGCCCATTTAATATGTCGGTCAGATATTTGGGGTTGACTAAGGAGATGTCTAATGCTTTGTTGGTCAATTTTGATCATAAATTCAGATCCCATTAAATAATGTTTCCATTGACGTAAGGATTGTACTACAGCTAGCAATTCTTTATCATAGGTAGAGTATTTAAGTTCGGATGGTTTCAGTTTACAACTAGAGTAGGCTATGGAATAATTATCTTGCATAAGGACGGCTCCTATTCCAGATCCACTAGCATCAGTAACTACTAAAAAGAATGGTCTATTGAAATCATGTAGTTGAAATATAGGAGCATGGGCTAATGCATGTTTCAATAAATCAAAAGATTTTTGTTGATTATCAGACCAGTTATAAACAATACCCTTCTTTAAAAGTTTAGTCAAAGGTAATACAAGTAATGAAAAATTTCACACAAACTTTCTGTAAAAACTAGCAAGACCTAGAAAAGAACGTAACTCATGCACATTTTTAGGTATGGGCCAATTTAAAATTGCTTCTATCTTCTTAGGGTCAACTTTAATACCTTCTGATGAAACAATATGTCCTAGATATTCAATTTTTGTTTGAAAGAATTCACTCTTTTCTGGATTAGCATATAATTGATTATCTTTTAACAACTTGAAAACTAAAGACGGATGTTCATAATGCTCATTTTTATTTTTACTGAATACTAATATAGCATCAAAGAATACTATAACACAATACTGATATTTCAGAAATATGCGTTTCATCATTCGACTAAATGTTGCTGGTGCATTAGTTAGACTAAAAGGCATCACTAGAAATTCATAGTGTCCAAATTGTGTTCTAAATGCAGTTTTGAATATATCAGATTTATCCAATCTTACTTGATGATAACCAGATTTAAGATCTATCTTACTGAATATGGCAGATCCTTATAGTTTATCCATAAGATCATCTACCCTAGGAATCGGATATCTATTCTTAACAGTAATTTTA
Source organism: Lygodium microphyllum (assembly GCF_053477565.2). NCBI lineage: Eukaryota > Viridiplantae > Streptophyta > Polypodiopsida > Schizaeales > Lygodiaceae > Lygodium > Lygodium microphyllum. The sequence continues at coordinate 134,288,594 of NC_141147.1, forward strand.
TTTAGGGCACAATAATCAATGCATATACGATAAGTAATATTATTCTTCTTTACTAATAAAACATGTGTACAAAATGGAGAACTGCTAGGTCTAATTAATCCTCGGTTAAGCAATTCCTCTATTTGCTTTTGAATTTCTTTCTGTTCAATTTGGTTATGCATATATGGTGCTTTACATGGTGGTTGTGTTCTAAGAATTAGATCTATTTTGTGAACTTCAGGACATGATGGTGGTAATTCAGGTGGTAAATCATCAGCAAAACAATCTTGAAATTGAGCAAGAAATTGTTTATGCCTAGGATGCATTTGTTTTTCTTTAGCTTGAAGTTCATTTACCCATATTAAATAAGATTTGCTACTTTTACGTAATGCACATTTAGCGTGAGTATGAGTAAGCAGTGGAAAATTATTAGAAGCATGCATACCATGCAATGTGATTTGTTTTCCTTGAAAATAAATTTTAATTGAATGCGTAGAATAATCTATGTCAGGGTTATATTGATGACGCCAAGGCATTTCTAAGATAATATCACTAGACTGCAAAGGTACAACTAGAAAATTCCTTCGTTCAGTATATTCACCAATTTTAATTTCGAAATTATGCACCTCTTGTGTTCCATTATATCTTGTGCCTAAGAATGCAGCTTTAATGCGATAATGTGTAGAAACAATTTGTAAATTCAATTCTTTCACTAACTTTGGAGAAATAAAGTCATGTGTGCTACCATCATCGTGTAAAATAATCTTTTATTTACCATGCACAAAACATTTCATTGTTAACAAAGAATGTGGAGTTGGCATACCTGGCAAAGTATCCGAAGTAGTACCAATGTCGTCATCATCTTCTGTAAAGTCAAGCATTTTCTCATGTTCTTCTTCTTCCATTGCTCCAAGATAATTGGTATGGACAGGTGGCTTTTTCGATTGATAATTGGCTGCTAGATGTCCAGGTTGATGGCATTTGTAACAAACTATAGGTTTGGCTTTAGATACATTGTTAGTAATGGCAGGAAGTCTAGGAATATTGGGATTTGGCTGTGAGGATGGCTTAGGAAAGCAGGTGGTCGTGTCCAAGACTTCCGGAATGAAGATGGAAGAAAACGACTTTGATTGAATCTTCGAAAATTTAAATTGAATTGTTTGGAACCATAGTTACCATTAGTTTGAAATTGTTGTGGTCGCTTGTCTCTTCTGGGAATCTTGTCTTCAGTGTCATGAGCCAAGGAAATTGCATCTTCAAGGGTTGTTGGCTTGAACATATTAACTTCAGCATAGTAGTGTCCAAGTAGGCCAGACATAAACTTGCATTTGTGAGTCGCTTCAGGTACATCTTCGAGCATGCGTAATTGCAGTAGGGCATTCCAAAAACGTTCAGTGTATTGAGAAATAGGTTCACGATCTCTTTGTTGTAGAAGATCCCATTGCTTTATGGATTTTCCATGGAACTAAGGAGGAAGGAAATTCTACAAAAATTTCTTTTGGAAAGTCTCCCAGATGCTCGATCGACTAAATGATTAGTGACACATTTAATTTTGTCTTTCTCAGCATATGTTTCTTAATGGAAGTAATCATCAAATTGACTGATAAATGAAAGTACAGTCTTTCCATCTCGAGATCCATTGAAAGTACGAAATTTGAAGTTTCTTTTACTTATCTTTGTTTCTTTGCAGATGGATTGGGCTTCAAGTGTCGCATCGATGGTACGTCGTACAAGATCTTCGGGTTGCAGTCCATCTTTGTCAGTGGTAGATCGTTGTAGATTGGCCAGTTGAACTTGCAAAGCTTGTCGGGCTCTTCCTTCTTCATCAAGCTGCATCATAATCAAATCCAACTTTTGTTCCATCGTTGGTTCGGGTAACTCACCTTCAGCCATAAAATCGTCCATGTTTGGATCGGTCATCCTGTAAAATCCAAAAGACCTCACACTCTCAAAATCTTATTAGTGGGATGAACGTAGCTTAAAGGCGAGTATACAAGGCTTATATATTTTTGTTTGGCTTTTATGGTCTTTGTATTTTGCGATTGCGGTATTCTTGTCTTCATAGAAATTGCGTATGAACTACGTATGACCTTTTGCATTTGCTGAAACTGGTTCAGCAAGTCTGCAGGTGTGAACAGAGTCTACCAGAGAGCAATACCATGATTCTGTGCTTCTACGTGTGAACAGCCTTTATGGGAGTGGTTGAAGTAAGTCTTTTATGACTTTCGTGATTTGCAGGACTTGTATAACTTGGAAGACTTGGAAGATTAGCGAGCTTTAGTAATTGAAACTAATCAAATTTTTTTGAGGACGTCACTATATCGGTGACGGATTCGACACCGTTTTGAACGCACTCTTGCCGCCATCGTCGAATTCGTTTTTTGAAGCTTTTATAAGCTTCTTATAAAGCTTACTAAGCTTTAATTCAAAGCTTTGAAGCTTTTAGTCAGGGAGCTTACTGTTTGTCTGGTTGAAAAAACGACTTGAAGAATGAGATGTCTATGTGGTCCTCCGCCTCCATAGGCCGGTCCTTCACGATCAAAGGATGCAGATAGGGGTTCTTGACTGCCAGGAACACACTGGTATCGACCGTTTGCGATGAAACTGACTGTAGACCTCGATCGTTCTAGGAGCTCCACCTTCGTGCAAGATGGTAAGCGATTGGAAGCTCTCGATCTCAGCTTCGCTTTGATACCACTGCTGCACAGATCGGATGTTGTAAGCGCGCGTAGTGAGCATCAGAAGGTCCCCAAGAACAAAAGAACTCTACCTTTTGCACACAAATCAATGTAGAAAGCTTGCACGACATGAACAAGAGACCAATTGGGTGCAATCTCCCCCCATGCCTTGTGTGAGCACTCCACAAAGCATGTACTTCATATATTAATCATCTTCAAGCTCAAATAATAGCCCAAATTACAAAATAGCACGCTTTAGCTTTTGAGTTTGCTTTTGTGTCAAATAGAATTAAAGCTAATGGGCGCCCAAGAAGTCAGGCGTACCCAAATACAATGTCCAAATACAAATATCTAAATCGTGCGCCCATGCGCATACAAAAATAATAAATAAATATCAAGCACCTTGATAAATAAGCGCAACAAAATATAGGCGCCATGCCTAAGACACGTACCCATAAAAAAATTGACGATAAATTTGAATACACGCTATCCTCCAATGCTTTCCACTGCCACCGCTGCTATCTCTACACATCAACTGAAGCATTCACAATTGTTAGTAAAATAATACAATTAAACCAACAAAAGTGAATACCTAGCAGTCTTCAGCTACATAAATAAATTGGTTAGAAATCAATACTAACCTTAATTTATCATGAGTGCGCACTCTAAACTCATAAACGTTTATTAATTAAATATGTATTTTGCGGAATCACTTGCTATGGAATCACCCATGTACACATAAATTAATAAAATGCCCGAAAAGGATAGGCGTTCCCATTGACTTCTCGCACAAAGAATCCACTTTGTGTATGAGCCCCGGTAATAAAAGTTTACGGAATCCATCGTGGCACGGAATCCACCGTGGAATATGCCTCTAGGCATCAATTTGGGTCCAATGGTCATGATTCAAGATATTAAAATTATCTCCTTCATCGATCAATGTGTTGATGGTGCATATGTGTTTAACAGTGGACCGTCATGCGTAGGTAAGCTGGTGGTACTACTTCGTCATCCTCATCGTCCACCTCCGTGTGATAGTGGCTACTCGTACATGGACAGGGGTGCTAGCATTGGGGGCTCATGCAATGGGTGCGTGGGAGGGAAATACTTCTTTATGTGGCTACCATTGAAGAAGCCTATGCCCTCACCCTCTAGGGTTTCGAATCCTACGTTGCCAGTCTAGGCTGATGGTTCAAACCTTAAAAGATCCTAGCCCTCGAAACTTCAATTTTTGCTTATGTTCTTTGGCTGAGTATAGCAGTACCAAGTCACCTTGTTTGAAGTTGCACTACTTGACATGCTTGTTAAACCAGCTTTTGCGGCTTGCCTTCTCGCATATGAGCATATGGGTGGCTAGAAGCTAGGCTTCCGTTAAGTGTTCGAGTTCAATCAAGTGTTTCATCCATGCCCTTTCCCATCCCATCGTTCTTGAAGGGCTATCCTAAGGCTTGGTATGAAGAATTCCAAGGGAAGGATTGCCTCTATACCATATGTCAATCTAAAGGGGGTTTGCAGCCGTCTTGTAAGCCCGCACCCACAAGGCCGCCATCAACTTGTTATCCCAATCATTGCATGAAGCAGAGATGACTTTGGTCAGGATGTTTACTAGGATTTTATTTGTTGATTCGGCTTTGACCGTTTGCCTGTGGGTAATAAGGCGAGGATTTTCAATGGATGATTAGGAAGGAGGACAAGAGGTGAGCTATCACTTCATTGATGAAGTGTGTGCCTTGGTCGCTAACTAGTTCGATGGGGTAGCCAAATCGTGAAATCACTTGCTCCCATATGAACTTAGTAGTGGTCTGAGCATCATTCTTTCTCGTAACTTGCGCTTCTATCCATTTTATCAGATAATCGATAGCCACAATTATGTATTTGGCTTGTGAATACTGTGATGTAGGACTAATGAGTCCCATGAAGTCAATCCCCCATTTCTTGAAGGGTTGTCGTGTGATAATTGGGGTTAGCTCCATGTGATCCTTACGAATTGGAACTTTAGTCCTTTGGCACTCATCACAGTGTCTCACAAGTCGTGCCGCATCTCGGAAGAGGGTGGGCTACCATAGTTGGGACTGCAACACCTTATCGACTGTCCTCCTGCAATTCCGCCATGTGCCTCTGTCAGTACATCATGTATCTCGTGCTCACATATGCATCTGTGCAGTAACCCATCTTGCCTGAGCCTGTAAAGGTGAGATTACCCATGGGAATCTTATCATTACACGTGGTGATAAGTCCAATACTCTCTACCCCTTGCATGTATCTCGATCTGTTAACTATGTTTTGGTAGTGGATGAGTTCCACATGTATCTCTTTAGCATCGTCACCTTGAACACATGTCCTTGAAAGGAATGAAAATGCTTACCTATTTGCAATATTTTTCACCCCTTGACTATAAGTATTTTGAGTCTTGTGATCATTGTTTATATGGCATTCATACACATAGTACACATAAAAAGTATGTTATGACATACATGGGTGAGCTTTTCACTCTTGTTCATTCAGATGTATGTGGTCCCATGCCCTACAAGTCATTAGGTGGCACGAAGTGTTTTATTACTTTCATTGATGACTATACACATTAGGTATGGGCATACCCTATTAAGTAGATATTAGAAGTATTTGCTACATTTCAATGTTGGCTTGCTTTGGTTGACAACCAACCTGGGTATTGGCTAAAATGCCTAAGGTTAGATAATGGGGGTGAGCATTAGGGGAGTTTTGAGGTCTCGAAAATGCCCTGTAAGAGATCCTAGAGAGAGAAAACAATTTAAGAAATAAAATCATTTTATAGAATTTTTAAAAGGTTTATATTTTGGTAAGTTAAAATATCAAAAATCGTTAATAAGTCATTGTCGTGATATTCTCGTGGTGACATCAAACCTAGAAATCTAGGTCGCCATAAAGTTGGCAAGGTTGTCATAATGAAGATCTTACCTCTCCTCATTAAAGTGAAAAGTAATATTCAATTTGAATTTTGGTGGATACTCGATTGCCTCCCTCCATCGTTTCTCTCTTCTTTTTTTCTCCTCCTTAGTAGTCTCTTCTTTGTTTTCGTTCTTGCTTCTAATCATATCCTTAGCTATGGATCAATCACCCAATGATCTCTGTAACTCAGCTACGGATCAATCATCTAATGATCTCTGTAGCTCTCATAAAAGACCTCTCTATCATCTTCATATTGAGTTGGACAGTGAGTATGAACCAATAAGAAAGAGAACAAAATCTATTACGGTTACAGAGTCTATGAAATATATACTGAGGTTTGAAGGAAAAAAGAATATTGATCTTTGGTTAGATGGAAAGCTATATCCCAAAGATCCTAGCAGAAATAGCACTCCTCCTTTCTATAATAGCTCATCATTAATGAGGTTTATTGGTGATGGCTACAATGGATTTTTAGGTTATACACTTAATCTTGTTGCAGAAAAGGATATCCTTGGACTAGAGAATTATCTTTGGATGAAACACAATATAGAGTTGTTGCAGAAGCTAGAAGATTGTCAACAAAAAATTCATTCATTGGAAAAGCGTATCAAAGCTTATCAACGAAAGCAAACTTTACTAGGCCTTCGAAATCGACAAAGAGCTCTTAAAAATATTGAGAATCTCAAACGAGGAGGAGGAGGTAGTGGTAAAAGAATCCAAGCAGCAAGGTATATTTTTTTTCACTTGAAAAATCTTAAATATGGCTTTATTTAAACTACTTGCATTGATTTGTGATGTTAATTTTGCTTAGATATCTTCTACAACCAAATGCAAGTGAAAGAGATTCTTTAAAAGCAGCTCAGTTTTATTATCATCTTCTTCCTTCAGTAGTTTCAAAGGATATTTTGAAAAAGAAAAAATTTAAAAAGGCAAAGAAACAATGCTTTTGGAGTCATTTGTAAAGGATCATTCTTTGGATTTTGAGTTAGTACAGAAGACACTGGATAGTATTGGTATCAGTCGAGATGCTTATATGCAACTTTTCCAACTTTTACAATCAAATATGAAGCAAGGACAGGTAGGCAATTGCATACTTTCGAAGCCATTTGTGGTTAGGACTATCAGACAGAGACTTAATAACAAAGTGATGGAGATTCTAGGTGAGCCTTTTCATATCAAGGCTAGCTTCAAGGGGAAGAAAAAGGAGGTTACGTTCAATGAATTTAACAATATTTTCATTGACTTGCCCACCCTAGAATGCTTAATGATCAAATTTTATGACTTGTCAGTAGTAGCAGAGGCACAGGGAGTGGCTAGATTTGTGATTAAACTTGATGAAAGTGAGATTCTGAAATGTAAAAAATTGGAGAGAATCTCTATCACCTTGATGAATAGAGCACTTTCATCAGGTCATTGCAATCATTCAACATCATTTAGTGTTCAATCTGAATATAACATCTGGTGGCTAGGAGCATTTGAGGTAGATACTATACTATATTGGGTTTTTCATCAAACATCAATACCTAATGTTATTCAAAGGCAACAAGCAGGAGAAGAGCTATTTGTTGAAGGATTTGGGAACTACAGGATTGAGTGGCACATAGCTGGTGACCTAAAGACACTCAAATGTATGTATAATGTATCAAAGGGAGCTAACTCGAGATCTCCTTGCTTATATTGCATGTCACCAGCTGCAGAGTTAAACTGAAGCAATTGGAATAGAGCTTCCTCTAGGCACAATAAGGATCCACAGTTTAAACCAGTCTTGGACATTCCTTTAGCGAATGCCCATATTTGTACACTTCATGCACTTTGCATGATAATTAAAAAGCTTGTTTATCTCTATATAGGATTTGCATGGAAGCTGAAGCCATTATCAACTAGAACAGATGCTATAACAAAGGTTGAAAAAGTTCTCACTGCAATTGGTTTGCATGGTGGCAATGTTGTTATTGAACCAGATCTTCAAAAGTCTAAGGATGGTAATTGTGTCCCAAAAAAACCATCTATTGGTGGAGTGAAGGCTAGAAGGTTTCTAGGCTTTCATGGGAGACTTGGCAAGATAAACTCGAGAAATGGTGGCTCAACTATTAAATTTAATCAGTGGAAATCCCTACATAATGCAGTTAAGGATCACACTGATAATGGACAAGCTTGAAATAGAAAAGCTAAAGTTTGGGAAACACTAGACAAAGTGTTTTTTTATTGTGATAAGACTGAATGGAATGATGATGATCTCAAAGACTTTAAAAACCAATTGAACCTTTTCAAAAAGGCGATGATAGAAGCTTGGGGTGATCAACACTTTACTCACTATATGGTAAGAAGTTTGTATATGTTTGTTTCTTCATTGTCGAACTCATATACTTTTTTTTAATAACTTTCTTTATTTGTTGACTATGCAACATATTCTATACAACCATGCTCCATACTTTATTAAACAATATGGATCTCTATCTACCTGGTCAATCCAAGGTATGGAAAAATCACATTATCAAGCAAGAACAAAATATTTTAGACACACAAGACATGGAGGTGGAAGACACAAAGCCAACAGTTTATTAGAGGTCTTTCAATGGTTCTATCGACAAATTTGGCATAAATTCAAGCTTAAAGATACAACCACATCAAGCAATACATCATCTTTAGCAAGGACTATACAAATTGTTACCCAAAGAAGAAAAGATAGATATTTAAATTCTTGCGCAAAGCAAAGATTTACAAAATGGTTACAAACCAAACAAAGAGTTGGGAAAAGATGGGTTTCAAGAAACCCTTAATCTTTGGCATCTTCTAGTCTGATTGTGTTGCATAAGAGTCCTTAGTTTCAGGCACCTCAACAGGGCCTTCAGAGGAGTCCTTGGTTTTAGGTAGCTCGACAGGGCCTCTAGAGGAATCTTTTGTTTCATCCCACTCAATAAGACCTTTGTATTTCAAAAACTCTTGTTTCCGATAGCCTGGAAGAAGCTTCAAATTCTTACTATCTCCTACATAAGAGAGCAAATAGGAGCCAAGAACTCCAAAATATCCAACTCTAGATCCACTGTATCCAGGCATGAAGCCAAAAACTCTTATGGCTTCTTCCTTCTCCACTAAAATGATCTTATCCAAACCTCTGCTGAAAACTTGAGATCCAATTACCTTTGAGATAGCTCTCAAAGCCATCATTGGTAGACTTGGAGAGCTTGACAATCTACTATGATATATTACAATTGTTTGATTGTTTAAGTTTCCAATATAATGGCCAAGGCTTTGATTTTTTCCAAGCTTCATTGGCCTAGAGCCCTTGGCCCTTCCAAGAAAGTTATCCAGATCTTCAATCTCAATCTACAGAACAAACCACAACAGTACAAGATATAAGATATTTATCTATAATGCATAATAAAGTCTAACATAAACTCAATGGGTAACTTCGAATTATATTTCATACCTTAGGGTGTTCGTCTTCTTCAAGAAGACTATCATCATAAAGATTTATTGAACTCTTGGGCTTCTCATCTGATGGAGACTTCAATCTCTCTTCATACCCTACATCATCAATATGAAGTTTCTTCTGGACCTGCAAGAACTTTTCTTCTGTAGATAGCCCCCCTTTTCGTATTCTATGATCTGATTAATACATGTATGTAAGGCTATAGAGCTATCTTGGAAATTCTCTCCCTCAACATCAAGACTTGTTAGTGGTTCTTGTTCATAACCTATAAAATTCATGTCATTTTTGCCCCAACCTGCAAGGATTGCTAAGCAATAATCTTCTCTAAGATCAAAAAGATGTTGAATATCATTTAGCAACACATATCTCTTCTTGTTGATAAGATAAGTGGAAAATGTCGAAACACATGCAAGAGGACCTTCTTCATCAACCTGTGCACTTGGCTCGATCTCCTTTTCTTCCACCATTGTGATATTGTCACTCTTGAACAAACCTACATCAAAACCTTGGACAAGTTGATTCTCAACATCTTCTTGGAACATCTCCTCCTTCTCTTCGACCTCCTTATCCATACTTGCAATATCCTCTAGCTTTCCCTGTTGGTCTATATCTGGAGAAGAATTTTCCATGTACTGAAGATACACAATAAATCCAAGGTCCTTGTGGATCAGAAGGCATTGGTGTTGATATCTGTGGAAATGGCAACATGTTTCTTTCTTTCTGAATTCCTCATCAATGAGATTGAACCTGCCTAGCAAAGTTAACCTGGATGTACTGGTGGCTCCCATGACATCACTATAATGAATAAATCCATTGACTTCCAAACCTTGCACATGTCTATCATAAAAACATATGTAGTCCTTAAATTTATCTTCAAGATCCTCCAATAAATTCTTCAAATCAAAAGGAACATTGAAAATTTCCTTGATATAGCCGAACTTGGAAGAATTTCCAGTGGTGTGTAAGAAATCAAAGAGCCTATTATCAGATGTCTCAATTATCTTTTCCTCATCCATTCCTTCCAGAGATAGCTTCCTCTTTGACATCTTGACCAGGAAAAGATTTATCCCTAAAAACAAAGCAGAATAGAAACAATATCCAATAAAACAAGATGAAACCATGGAAAGAGGCCCCAAAATTGCATTTTTCAAGACAAAAAAATAAAAAAAGGAGAAATTTTTTTAGTTGACCGGTGAAACGCGAAAATTAAAGTGTCCAAGGCAAATGCCTGTGAAGAAATCGCGTTTCACCAGACAGTACCTTGAAGAAGAAAATTGTTTCAATATCTCACCGGTGAAACACGATACTTAGCAAAATATCACTAACAGGGACATTATTTCGTGTTTCACTGGTCAAAAGATGCAAATCAAGAAGAGAAACATGAACTATAAATTAATTCTATGGAAACACATAAATTTATGATAAAATCATTTCTAGAAAAGCTATGTTGCTTTTAAAAGATACAAAGCACATAACATCTATAATTATTCAAGTGTTATTAAAAATACTTTCTATATTAATCAAATTTATTTTGTTAAAATACTTGTAATAAAAAATTTTTGTTACCTATTAAAGATTGTTGAGCTGCTCTCCACACAAGAAGCAAGGACCTTGAAGGGAAGTCGAGACGAAATTTCGGCAGAAAAGAAGACAATGTCGGAGAAATGGCTTTGAAATGCTTTTATATTGACCGTTAAGCATGTGGTGATAGTTCCAACGAAAAAGTTTGTGTAATGATGGAAAAATAAATGGGACAGCAAATTTGAATGAAATTTCTAATATTTTTGCATGCACGAAATGCCTCAGAATACGTGCACATGTGTCTCACTTAACACACCATATCAAACTCCTCAGAAGACGTGCGCACTCTCTTTATTCGAAAATACGTCACACGTGTGTTACATAACACTTTTCCAAGTAATTTTTTTTTTCGGTAAGCGAGAATACGTCACACGTGTATTATTAACACTTTGACAAGAACGTTGAGTCCATGCAAATTCACCACCTTCGCCTTTCACCGCATTTCCAGCAAGCAGAAAACATTGCTACTCCGCCTTTACTTTTGGTGTTCCTTCCAATCTCCAAGCATTTCACTACTTCCCCAACAGAGGAAACCTTCGAGCATATTCTCGTCATTAGGCTGAGATTGTGAAGAACAAGCTAAAAAGAAGGTATGGTTTTCTGCATCTTGCTTTTCAATAACAGGCTCCATTCAATGCATTCTTTTCATAGTTTTCCTTAATCCTTTATGTTATTATGAGCTTATCAGCACTACAAAAGAATTTTTTCCATAGTGGGAGCATTCCTTAATGTTGTGGAGATTTAAGGAAATCTTCAAACTTCTTCCCTAATTCTGTGGATATTTTATGTAATTTTAAAAGCTTTGCTTAGATCAAAGCTCTTTTTTCTTGGTTTTGTCAATTTCTTTGCTATTCATGAGTTGTCCGGTGAAACGTGAAAAGAACGTGCTTCAAGGAGACCTCCTGTCTTAAATTCGCGTTTCACTGGACACAATGGACAACAAGTCCGGTGAAACGTGAAAAGAAGCAGCTACAAGGAGGCTCCTTGCTTGACACTCGCGTTTCATTAGACACGCTCGAGAAAAATTCAGCTGAAATGCGAAAACAACATGCAATATGGATACTTCTTGTCTGAGACTCGCATTTCGCTGGACATGCTGGAAAAGAAGTAACATGTCTTTTTTTGGCAGATGGCTAGGACTAAGGCAACAGCAAGAAAGGAGAAGATTGATCCTAGGGATTTAACATCAAAGATTCATCAGTCTTCAAAGCCTCGGAAGCTCTCAAGAAAGTCAAAGCCAAGGAGAAAGTTTTCTCAAAATGTTAGGTGCCTAAGGGAGATTAGGAAGGCAGTAAAGGCTCTTGACAATGCAATTCCAAAGTTGTCTTTTCAGAGGCTTGTCAGGGAAATTTGTGACAAATATAGTTTGGATAGTTTCAGATGGACAAGAACAGCTCTTAATTGTATACAAGAAGCCACAGAGGATTTTTTAGTTGAGTTTTTTCAAGATGCCTATATTTGTGCTGCTCATGCTCATAGGCTCACACTCATGGACAAGGACATGGTAATTCTTAGGAGGCTAAGATATAGATTTTCAAAGGTCCTTGAGCCAATTCCCCTCACTGATATGAAGACATTTAATATCCTTAATGTGCCCTCAGCTAGGAGAAAGAAAGATGATTTTGGTCTCAGGGTTGAGGATGTCACCCATGAGAGGGATACAAGGCAACATGAAAAAGAGGAGAAAGCTCAAGAGGAACATGCAGATAAATGGAGAGAGTATAGGAGGCAAAGGGTTGAGGAAAGGGAAACAGAGCAACTCGAGTCCTTTGAAAATGAGCTAGCCACCCTTCTTGAAGCAGCTAATCCAAAAGGATTCAGTGTGTTTTGTTTCTTACTTGGTGACTTAGGCAAAAGAACTGAGGTTATCTCCTTTGATGCTGTATGTGTTCAGATTCTTAAGGATAAAAGAAGAGAAGTAAATGACAGTATTATTCTTGTTGGCCTAAGGTATATCCATCCATAATTACTTATACTTTTTGATATTTTTTTAACAATAAGATTTTTCTTGTTTATACTCACTATTTCTATGCCTTTTCTAGGTGTATAATGCATGAGTTTCCTTTGGATATCCAAAAAAAAATTGAGGTTCTTGATCCATCTATCTCATTCTTTATGAGGAACGAGCTTGATACAAGTTTTATTGAGCACTGGCTCAATCTGATTGACTTCGATACTTTGGAGCTCTTTATAATTCCATATAATGAAAAGTAAGTGATTCAATATTCTATTAGAGTTTTTGAGATTTTATCCTACTAATTTGTTGAGATATGATTGCTTTTAGTTCTCATTGGAGCTTGATTGCAATAGACCTTGTGGATAAGCAATGTTTTTTAATCAACTCTATGAAAGGAAGCCATGGAAATGCTAAATTCTAAGTTATATTATCCAAGGGCTCCTTGATATTTCAATTCTTTTTTTTGTAAGTACTCTAAATTTCAACATATTTTATATATAGAGGTGCCAAAAGATTAATTGAAGAGCTAGAGAAAAGACCCCCTATGCCGTCTGATTTGCTTGCAACAATGCAATATAGACAAGTTGCGGTAAGTTATTCATTAAAATAATTGAAACATGAGTTTATTCTATGAACTACCATCCGTCCTCTTTATAGTTTTACTTTGTGTTGGTGGTTGCAGTGTCCCCATCAGGATGATAGCCATTCTTGTGGCTAGAGGGTGATTGCAAATGCTAGAAGAATGGTTAACTTTGTTTATCTTAATGATGATAAACATGTAAAGGTAATATGAAAGATGCTAATCTTTAAGATAGATATTAATTGCAAATAGTCCATTGATGATAAAAATATAGTCTATTGTAAGAACAATAATGAACTAAAACTCTTTTTTCTATAAATGTGTGACAGTTTTCGAAGGATTGCTATACATCTGAGCATGTTTGGTACGTCAAAGCAAAACTCTTGAAGTATACAATGGTCAATTGTATACAACCAACAACAGAGATTGGTGGGGATTTGCACCATGAAGGAGATGCGGTGCCTATAACCACGGAAGGCGAAGCCATAGCTTCAACACCTTCTATACCCAAGACATCAAAGAAAGGCAAAAGGACTCCTAGAAAGGATAGTTCTCCAAAAAAGAAATAGCTTTGCCATATCGCCTTATAAGCCTTCATATATAGAAATTTGCCCTTCAACACTTGTATATCTCATAGAGATGGCAGATAGACATCTGCAACAAAATTTGTACATATATTTTATATTGATAGTAAAGATATATTTTCTTGAATGTCCTTGCAGTGTATATTATTTTCTCTCCTTTTCGATATCTGCAAAAAATAAATTACAAATGTTTGTTAGTTAGAAAGTGAGATCTTGATATACATCTAAGTAGATATAATATGATGTGAAAACTTACTCGTTTCTTGTCAAGTTGGAATACAAAGGAGCATGGTAGTTCAATGTCTTCATTTTGTGAATCCATCCTCACTTGATGTAGCGTACATGATTTTCTGATCTTTAAGATTGCAATAATATCCTCGTTGAACCAAATATCAAGATCCACTATAGGATCTTTGCTGAAATCATTAAGATTTTGGTCTAAAGCAACTAGACTACTACCAACAAAATGCCATCGACTATAGTAAAAGCTAAGGATAAAATTTTGAGTAGCAATCATATATTTACAAGCTATAGAGTCTTGATCTATCTTACATATAATTTTTCCTTCTGTCCTTGTATCCCATCCTTCATCAACAAATTGTATGATATGATCATATGTTAGTCTCTTCATTGAAAGCATGGTTTTTGTTATTCTTATCTCCATATTAGAGAAGAAATCAATAAATATATTAATAGGCATAAATAAAGTAACTTTGCTTAGCCTACTTGAGATATTAGATTTTAGTGCTTTTTGGATCTCAGAAAATATTTTACATCTGTAGCCCTCACTAGTAGCTGGACTTGGCAAAGGCCACTCAAAGCTTGAAAAATCTGGTAAAGGAAGGAGTTTTATTGATCCCCATTGGCAACGCCGCATAGGAATAACATAAGAATGGTCATAAAAGAATATTCCATTCTCTGCAAGCTCTGTCTTCTTTCTGCCTCTATACATTTCTTCTCCAATTGAACCATGTATAACATTAATAACATCAATAATAGATTCCACTGGTTGCCATTCCTCAAGATCAGAGGGATAGACATCTACAAGACAAACAAATATTATAATGGAAAAACCTAAACCATGTTTAAGAAAGGAAAAACTTTAAGAATCAAATTCTTACAATTTGGTCTATGCATTGGAAGCTTTGAAGATCCAGGTTTCAAACACAGCTCTCTATGCATGAACACATGTTGCACTAGTACCTCTTTGATGCTATTCTTATTTGCTCCAAGCTTAAAATCTCGGATTCTGCCCTTCCAAGCAGAGATAAACGAGCTCTCATGTCTTTGCCTTTTTCCACGTTTTGCTTGTTGCATGGTGATCCAACTACCTTTGCTAATGATAGTAGGAATCCATCTTCCATCAGTTTGGAATGAGTTAAACACTAATATGGATGTGATTTGGGAGCTTGGACGCCTTGTTGAAGGTCTGTATCCATGGTAGAAGAGAGAGATACATGCACAGAGAGAGAGAGAGAGAGAGAGAGAGAGAGAGAGAGAGAGAGAGAGAGAGAGAGAGAGAGAGAGGACTAGGCTACCATAGAGGAATAAAAGAAAGGAGGGAAAAAACTAAGCGCCATGCTTTTCACCAATTTGAATTTCGATTACATCAGTCATTATCATTAATCTAGAAACATCATTAAATAAAAGGAGCCGAGACTCTATGCCATTAATGCAAAAGATGTCATAATCACGAATATAAGAGACTAAAAATACATAATAAAAATACAAATTTATAATATTATTATATTTATATATTTTTGTAAAATGTTTTTTTAAATTTTTTTAATAGAAGTTCCGTTACGGAGGCTTTGCTCTTATTGGTCTAGAGCACTCTCTGTCCACATCCTAAAAGGCATTTTCGAGACCTCAAATCTCCCCTAATGTATGACTCTAAAGCCTTTGAGCAATTTTGTGATGAGAGGGGTATTAAGCATCACTTGACCATCCCGTACACCCCACTCCAAAATAGTATAGCTAAGCACATGAATTGGACAATTCAGGAGTGAGTCCATAGTATGCTTAGCTAGGCAAACTTACCACAATAGTTTTTTGTTGAGGCAATTACTACTGCCATATACTTGATTAATCGGTCCCCATGTATTGCTCTTGACTGTCAAGTTGTAGAAAAAGCATGGTCTAGAAAACCTCCATCCTATGCTCATTTGCATGTCTTTGGTTGTGAGACTTTTGCTATGTTTCCCTAGACAAGTGCAATAAGTTAGATCCTAAGTCTATGAAATGCATCTTTCTTGGTTATGGAGATACATGTGAGATGGGCTATTGTCTATAGGATCCACATGCTCAAAAGCTTATCCACAACCATGATGTTATTTTTCATGAGGAGAAAATGCATAAACAACTTGAGCATGTCATTGAGGTACGCATGGTGATATTTCAAGAGGAGCATCCTGTTACTGTACAACCAACTCAACAACCTACAATAGCGACTGATGCTCTAGTGGCTTAGGTCCCTAATGCTCCACAAGATGTACAAGCTCCACAACCTATTTTGAGGCAATCTACTAGAGATAGATGACAACCTGAGCATTTTGCACCCTCTATGGATTATGTTATGGTGACAAATGCGAGTGAGACTCTTACTTATGATGAGGCCATTTGTAGAGGTGATAATCACTCTTGGGGGGAGGGCCATGTAATCAGAGTATGACTCAATGTAAAAAAATCATACATGGGATTCGGTTTCTTTGCCTATTGGAAAGCATGCTTTGCCATAGGCGTGGATGTACAAGTTGAAAAGTATCCATGGACACCCCAAGTTGGCATACAAGACCAAATTGGTTGCTAAGGGTTTCAAGCAAGAGCATGGTGTGGACTTAGATGAAGCATTTTCCCATATTGTGAAGATAACTACCCTACCCTTGGTACTGGCTTTAGTTGCTTAGCTTGACTTGGATCTTTTATCAGATGGATGTCAAGACGACTCTTCTTCATGGGGACTTGCATGATGAAATCTACACATGGAATAACCTAAGGGCTTTGTTGCAAAACCTAGTAGGGACCACCTATTGTGCAAGTTGAGAAAGAGCCTTTATGGCCTTAAGCAAGCACCTAGGGGATGGTGCCACAAGTTTGATGCTTTTCTGAATTCACAAGGATATTTCCATAGTGATATGGATCTATGTTTATACAAGAAGAAGTCTCATGGTGGCATCCTTATGATTTTGATACTCTATGTGGATGATATGCTAATTTCTGGGAGTGCTCATGATGAGCTGGATGCCTTGAAAGGTCAACTCAAGAAGAGCCTTAAGATGAAGGACATGGGATATGCCTCACATATTCTTGGGATATGCATTGCCCGTGATTGCTCTAAGGGGCTCCTTTACTTATCACACAAGGAGTACATCCAGAAGATCCTTGAGTGATTTCATATATAGGATGTTAAGCCTAATGACTGTCCTTTACCTTCTTATGTGAAGGTTTGTCAAGTTGATTGCCCACAATTTGATGAGCAGAAGGCCAAGATGGTCCAAGATCCCTAATATGCATCCGCAGTGAGCAGTTTGATGTATATCATGATAGCTACTCGTCCTGACATAGCATTTGCAGTGGGAGTTGTGGCATGCTCTATGGCTATACCTAGCCCCGATGGCATTGGGATGCCATCAAGGGTATCATGAGGTACGTGAAGGGCATAGTAGTTATGTGCATCTGCTATGGTGGCCAGGATATAGAGATCCTGGGGTACACTAACTCTGATTATGCAATACATGCAAACACATCTTCTTACCCTCAAGTTCCAGATAGGGTGAAAGTAGACTTTGTGATTTATCTAGCTCTAGACCTAAGCATTTTTGCCTTATGTCAATCTACCCAACCTGATAAGCATTAGGAAAATTTCAAGTAGATTTGACTTCCTCAAAAGCAACCAACTCATTGGATGAAGTAATCCAATCCTTAGCTCTACAGGGGCCTACTTTTTCAAGATTAAATCCTCTCCTACCAAGCCATGTCATAATCGAGGGCTCAAACCTCCATGACCAAAATATATTCTCGTTGTGTACCATCACTCTTAGTGATTCATTCCTTTTGGCCTTCTCCATTACCCTTACCCAAAAGGATAAAAGACCGGTAATAATTCTCCCTTTTATATTCCTTATAGCGTAAGCTTTAATCACATCATCTCTTAATATTCCCAAGGTAGAGCTACATTTCTTATTCTATGCAACAAGAAATCTTTAAGCGTGATGGCCAATGGAACTTCTTCACTACAACATCAAGTAAACAATTTGGCTCTCAATGTTGTGAAGCTAATCCTTGGATCTAAGTGATCAAGGCCACCTTTTCTTTAGAGGTCTTTAGCAATTGCATGGAGACAAGACCAAAATATCTATTATTACCATTCTTCCCCCATGAAAAACTTCCAACTATAGAATCTCATAGTTTATTCTCCCTTGTCCCCCAACAAGTAAGTGGTACAAAGAAGGAGCACAAAGTAGGATAGATGAATAATTTCAATATCCTTAGCTTCACATGTAATGCTAAGTTTTAATCCCAAGTGCCAAACTTTTCTTTGATCTTTCCAAGAATCCAAAATGCTCTACTGGATTCTCAAATATCAACACCAATTGGAAAACCTAAGTATATAAAGACATCGCATCTATTGATGTGCTCCTTTTTTAATTGCAAATTCCTTAAATAGTCTTCAATGACACTAATCAAGGAGGATTTGTGTAAGTTGATGGTAAAACTAGTAGCCTCCTATCTAGGGTCAACAGTTCTATGGCTTTCTCAATATTGTCATTGTATGCTTTCAAAGACATTAGCAAATTGTTTGTGCAATCCTATCTTATCAACAACTTATGCTTATACCTCACACCTTCCAGAATTTCCTTGCTACACATGGTCTCCATTATACAAAATAACAGATGTGTTGCTACTATGAATGGTAAAGGGTTCAACGAACACCCTTGCTTAACCCCCCTCTCAATTGCAAAGGTTTTGAGAATAGAACCATTGAACGACAAGAACACATGGCCGTTTCTTGTAAGAATGTGGGGGGGGGGGGGGGGTAGCCTTGCAATTCTTTCATGAAAGTGAACTCTATGGATAAATGACCATTTCAACTTGTCAAATGCTTTCTTGATGTCAAGTTGGAGAAGTACTATTTTCTAACTAGTGGCTTTTGCCCACTCAATGGCCATTATAGTATTGAGCATATTATTAAGCAGATAACTCCCTTTTATGAATCAACATGGATGCTTATTAACATGTTTTCCAAGAATCGGGGCTAGCTTGTTTGCAAATGCCTTTGCAATAATTTTGTAAGCTACATTCATGAGTGAAATTGGCCTCCAGTGGTTAAGCTTGGTGCATTGCCTTTGCTTGAAAACAAGAGTCATGATACTTTGGGTCTATGACTTAGACAGGGATCTCATGGTCCATCATTTTTTGATAAGAAGGGCCGTTGAGTTGCCAATTTCCTGCCAATATTCTTTAATCAGTTCAACTATCAAACCATCCAAGCCAAGAGAGTTGTTTGAGCCAAGCCCTTTAAGCATAGTAGTGAGTTCCTCCACTAGGGTGAAAGGGCCAATGACTAGAGCATTCTCTTCCTCAGTTATCACCTTGGGAACAACTTTCAATAGCCTATCTACTACTTGCAAGCAAGAGTTGTCTTCCTCCCCTTTATAGAGAGATAGGAAACAATTATTGTAGCGGTCAACAACTCTTTCTTGCTTAGTGACATAGGTGCCATCATTCAATTGGAGAGACGCTATGATTTCTTTGGCTCTTTTCTTAAGTAAGCCTCTTATGAAGGCTAGGGATAGGCAATTAGGGTATGTGACCATTCTTTTATTAAAGGCCAAATTATCTTTTCTATTTCTCTTATAAGGGCGGCTCTCCTAATGGCTTGGGCTTGTACTAATGATGCCACCTCATGGTCCACCAATTCTCTATTTTTTGCAATGTTGGCAAAGGTAGAAGGTACCACATTGGCTCGAGAAAGATGAGTTATTTCATCCTCACATATCCAAGTAGTTTGTGAGAAAATGGCATGTTGCAAAGTGTTAGTAAAGGTATCCCAAGGGTGTGCATCACCTCTAATATCATTAGCCCCCTTCTTTGCAACTCCTTTGAACATGTATGTAGATGCAATTTGTTTGAAATGACTTGGATTAGTAGTGAGCTTTTTACACATGCCTAACGATTTGCTCATTGTCATTGACTTCAGTTGTTGTAGAACCACCAAAAAGTAGTCTATGATGATGCATTTTAAATAATTTCCAAGATTGAAAGCTTTGATAGCCATTACCCTAAACCAATGTGAATCCATCTATCTAATATGGAACAATATCATTTATGGCTAAGATTGGCACGTAGATTTAAAGAAACTCACACATCCAATTAGGCAAAAGAACCCACCCATTGCAAGCCTTCAATTTCTCACACCGACCATGACTGCTAATGATGAAGAAGCATCGATTTGGCATTTGACCATGTTGAAGTCTCTTGCTATTAGGAAATTTTGGGGAGACTCACTAATTTGTTGTTGAATAAAGATAGAAGGAAAGAGATACCCATTTATGGAGTTTATGTTGTTGGAGAAGGACCATATCAAATCATTTGAGATCACCTATTTCTAGGGTAGTGCCCTTTTGCTATGCCATTTAGGCCTCAACATTGATTGTTGCCATCTTAATTTAATCATTGCATTGTTCCATTTGCCAAATAGTGAATCAAGATGCTACTACATTCAAAACCTTTTTTCCTGTATTTCAATATGATCCAATTATTTTCTTGAGATGCATTGTTAGTATTCTGCAACTCTAATTAAATTGGGCTACAAACCACTTTTGGCTTTCCTCCATTGTTGCTCCCACATATCCTCTACTAGTTGCCACCTTGATTTTTCCATCCATCCTTGGATACTCTTTAGCTAGGTGCTCCAAAGGAATCTTGTGAAGATAGGCAAATGCACTCACCTTGCCTTGCTATTTCTCAAAATTGAGCCTTTGTTTGAGAAGTTTTTGATTTGTGGTGGATTGTTGGTTGTGCTTTGAGGTGCAAAGATCTTTTTTTTTTTGCTTGGGTACTAATTGCTTCTCTTCTACATTGGACCGTATACCAACCTCCATCCTCTTCCTCTTTAGTGCCCATTAGAGCTTTGCCTTTAGCTTGAGATTGGTAAGTTCATGCCACCTCTACCCAAGACTTTTTTGGCTGCTTGGTGCTTTCCATTTCTTCTCATCAAGTTTGGGGGATTTTCTGAAATAGTGGCCCAACATGCCATTTGTTATTAACAAGCTTCTGCAAACTTACTTGTGAGCTTGAGACCAGCCATTCTAGGTATATCCAATCAATGTAATTAGGTTTGGTCTCAATTGCCCTCATTTATGCTCCATAGCAAACATGTGTGATTCCTAAAAGGACTCACTAGAGGAGGAACGTAGGGTGGTTGTCCCAATCCTCAAGCAATGTCTAGAAGATGTTAGCAAGATTGCCATCTCATGTGTGAGTCTATGCATGCCAAATGGGCTGGGAATTTTAGTTCATATTTTAGGCATTATTTTAGTGATTTTATGTGTCATTTTATGCCAATCGACCAACATTAAATGCTAGTCGACTAGTTACCATATTTTGCATAATTTAGGCCTATTTATTCAGGGACTTCTCATCATGCAATCATAATCATTCTTCAAAGGGTCTTACTATTGGAGAGAGGAGACGATGCCAATTCCCATACAGCCAGTGACTCACTATTGTACATGTCATTCTCGTGTTTGGTATACGGATTCCATTTCCTGAGCACATCTCTGTGTTCTCTTCTTTTACAATGTTTTGTTTTCTTTCTCTTTTGTCTTGTGTTCAGAAGTTTATTTCAGCACTTGTCTATGCTTCCATTGTTGCACCACTTCCGACATGGTATTAGATTGCATGATCTTGAATCCTACTGTGATTTTTTTGTTGATTATAGGTCTTTCTTTCCCATACTAGATCAAGTCTGCATCTTTCAGACCAACAACCTCTGTTCTTAGCTTGTGACTGGATTTCAACATGTAATCATTAGTTTGCTGCATTAAATGCTCCACTAGCTTGCATTTTTCATTTTTTGCCTTTTTGGTAGTTTTTTACTAGTTTTTCTTCATTTTACAACAATTTGCCTTGGTTTTTGATCAAATTTTTTGTTACACTACATGTGAGCTTTCATTTTGTGAAGTCTTTGCTATTGGTTTAGCTGCATTCCCTCTCCGTATACCCTCTTTTCTCTATCTTCTCTTCTCTAGATGGCTCCTCCATGCACTTCTATAGATGATACGTTACATGGACTTGACTATCTTACTTGGAGTGTTGTGATGAAAGCCTAGTTTGTGCAGAAGCAAATTTGGTACATTGTATGCGGAGCTATTCCTCCGCCTCAACGTCCTTTTCTTCTCCTTGAGGAAGTTGTGCTTACATGGGATCTGGACAATGCGCATGCATATTCTACACTATGTTAGTGGATTTCTAAAGAATTTCTCCTGACAATTACCTCTTGTGGGACATCACAAAAAATATGGTGAAAACTTTAGATGTTGTACAAGGCACCTTTCCTCATGGGTGCTATAACCCTTTTATGTATAGCTCAGTGGATGAAGTTTGAGCTGAAGGAAACCATTCGGTCATTTTTGTTTCGTGTTACATAGGTACATGACTAGCTTCAACACATGCACTTTGCCCTTCCAAAGGCACATCTAGTGGGAACAATACTCTACAAGCTTCCCCTCGAGTTTGATGGAATGGTCAATGCTTTGCAGGTGTAAACATCCTCTACACCTATGAGCTTTACACACGTCCTTGATGCTACTTGAGCACGAGGCATCTTTATATTTATAGGGGAGGCTCTCATCTCATTATGAAGGTCCCAATGAAGCCTTTACAACTTCAAAGAGGGGTGACATGAAGAAGAAGTTGAAGGCCCAATGTTATCACTGTGGTAAGAAGGGACACTTGCAAAAGGATTGCAAAGAGTTAGCAGCCTCACAGAAGAAGAAGGAGAAGCAAAAGAAGGGGATGTGGCCTCCTTGGACAAGTCATCCTCTTTCTTAGACTTTGACTCTAATCCTTCAACCATGGGGAAGTCCAAGGTGCAACATGGATCTACTTTCAACCGAGGGAAGGGCTTGACTACCCCTTCCTTTGTAAATGATGTGGTCATCCTTCACAACTCTCCAGTGCTAGAGAGGGAGTGTGTGAGGGTGGTGAGATGAGGTCAATGAGTCTCCTCTATAAAGGTATATAGGTGCATAGGTTCCAAAGAGGGATGTTTTTGATGCATGCACGTTCAAAACTCAGCACTGGGATTGACATCCAGGTTCATGATGGCCTATTATTTGACATAGAGTGGGATTGGCTCCTAGTCTAAGCTCAAAAAAGGGGACACTTTGGCAATCTTAGCCAAAGGCGGGGAATCCATGGTCACATATGTTCCGAGGCATTTTTAATAGGATGGTCTTGTATGCTACTGGGTGACATTATTGATGAACACAGAGATCTGTTATAACCCTTCTCTATTTTTAGGAATTGGTACCCTGGACATTGACATCAGGTTCTCTTCAAGGCACCTTGGTGGTGGCTTGATCACCCATTGCTTGGGTATCCATGGTTCTAATCTAGTGATTCTATGTTGTATAGCTTGTGAATGAGTCATTATCAACTTATCACTGTATTGTATTGGATCACCCATCATTTGAGAAAGGGTGTTAGCAACATTGTCAGCTCATATGTGAGTCCCTGCATGGCAAATGGGCTGGGAATTTTAGTCCTTATTTTAGGCATTATCTTAATGAATTTTCTGTGTGGCATTTGTGGCATTTTATTCAAGTTAGCTAGCATTAAATATTGGCCGACTAGCTACCATATTTGGCATATTTTGGGCCTATTTATTCAAGGTCTCCTTCTCCTCCTCATTTAGTCACATCATCATTCTTCAAGTAGTCTTCTTCTTGGAGAGAGGAGCCGATGCCGATGCCCACAACTAATGACTCACTATTGTACGTGACATTCTTGTGTTTGGTATATGGATTCCATTTCCCAAGCACATATCTAAGCTCTCTTCTTTTGCAGTGTTCTTCTATTTTATTTCTCTTATGCCTTGTGTTCAACAGTTTATTTCAACACTTTTCTATGCTTTCATTGTTGCACCACTTCTGAGATAGAAAGATGTTACAAAGGTAGGCAAGGAGTTCATGTATCTCGACCCTAGTAAGCACTATTTTCTAAGATTATCCTTTAAAGACTCAACAACTTGCATGTCATAATGTGTCCCTTCAACCATAATAAATTGGCTCCACCTACCTAGCATCCTTGAGAATAACATTAAACCAAGAGACCACTTTAATAGCCTTTGGGAGTTTCCCCATGAAGAAAGCCATCACAACTCACATGTTAAAACACATGACATTAGGGCAAACATTCTTACAATCAAGGGTGAGTTTTTCCCTAGCCGATAGAAATCAAATATCGTAGTTGTGTCATGATTTTGCATCAAAGAAGCCTCTATGCAACTATATCTCGATCCCATACAATGAAACCATGTTGAAAGTGCATTTATGTGAGCGACAACCACACACAAAGAATGTAACTATAGACAAAATGAAAGACATGGTGGTGTCCCTTTGGACAAACAATACACATGTCTTGCTCAACAAAAGGGATGTGTCTAAAGTGTCTATATGATACCCATTGTATCTTCATGTGCAACCTCAAGTTTTCTTTTTCATTTTGGCATTAGTTTCATTGTTCTTCAATTGACTATGTTTGACCATTGATTTTGACATGTAATTGCAATGTCTATATAACTATGCTAGCATTGTTTTTTGCTCCTTATAGTCAATGTATTGGGAGCTTCCAATCATTTTCTACTTGCTATTGATAGACTCACATATTCTTGTATTCTTTTTCCTACTACCACAAAATTGTTAGCCACCAATCTAACACAAGATTCCTATCATATTGATACTAGAAACATATCCACTATCACATATCTAGTTACAACCCACTATCAATCAATAATCTTCTATTAACTCTCAATTTTCTACCAATCTCCTATCAATCCACATGAGATACTAGTCAAATATCGCATACCACCTTTACCCGTTGGAAGCTACCATTCTACTACTATTAGCCTCAAAGTTTGGATATTACAAATTGGAAGCCAACATTCTCCTACCAAAGTTAGCTACCACTCAAATACCATGCTCAAGGTTTGAGAGATTACAAATTGGGAGTTGCTAGTCTTCTACTAGATTGGGAGATTATAAGCTAGAAGCAACCAATTATTTTAACTACTACTAGTCCATTATCAACTACCATTCCACTTCAACTCCACTAATCAAGTGTGGTGTTTCATGTAGATAATCATGATTTATTACATTCTATCAATAAATCATAGTGTATAGGGAGGTTAGTAAAATGAATACTACTATTCCAAGAGTTCAATTATACAATAGTGCATACTCCTAGAACGGAGCATGCCTTAATAGATTTTCTAGGCTAGTTAAAGGTTGATGATGGCACAACTAAGATTGATGAATTATCTAGTGTTGGCTTATTTGAAGTTCAAATGCTAAATCCTAGTTGTTATAATGATCGATTATTGTGATTTTCTTAGTTCGAATTTGATGTCTAAATAGATGTCCTCACATGAACTTTGAAAGTTAGTATTGTAGAGTAAATTTTGGTGATCATGGGCTAGTAGTACAAGTAGGGGCTTGATCAAATACTTTGAAGATGTATATGTGAAAATTGATAATGGATTATTCTTGGGGAAGCATATTCTAGTCTGTGCTATGCTATTAATTTTAAAGATACACCAATACACTAAAACTTGTTTAGTTTTCTTGAAAGTGGGTTCAACCTAAACTGGGGGACTAGATGTCTACTCACCTTGTTTTGCTATTAGAGATACTTCAAAAGTGTGGGATTGATTTTTGTTGTCCAATAAGCATCTAGCACGACATAGTTGCCATAGGTATATGTTGGTTTGTATTGATTATTGTATAAGTAAGTGGTGGGGGGCACAACCTTGCTACTAGTATTGCAAAATCTCATTATAACAATGTGAGGACAATATTTTATTGTCCCATTGAGCATGGTAGTAATCAATGAAGCATCTTCTTGAGCAAAGTGATCTAGAGTTAACAAATATACATACGATTCAACATAGAAACCCAATAGCATGCCATTCCCAAATTGATGGATAAGCTAAAGTCATGATAAGATTTTGTTGAAGATTTTGGAGAAAATAGTGGATGAGAATAGGGAGGATTGTGATGTAGATTAGATTCAGCCTTATGGGCTTTGGGAAAACATTCAAAGTCACTACATACATGACATTTCTTTAAGGTGGTGTACAACCTGAAAGCAATAATTTTGATGGAGTTTATGGTTCATAGCTTACATGTAGTGATAGAGAATAAACTCTCACAAGAGAAATCATTAAAGAATAGGTTGCACTAGCTTCTGCAAATTGAGGAAGATCAAGTTGTTACATCTTCTATGTGTCTAGTGTGGTGTAGAGGAGAAGGCAAGTGTGGGTTGATAAGCATATCAAGAAGAAGATCTTCAAGAAAGGGAAGTTGATTGTGCTGGAAAATTCTCACATGGAAAATTTATAGGTAAGCTAAAGCTCCAATATAAAAGTCCCTTCAAGACGATCAAGGAATTCAATCAAGGAACCTCATGTTAGAAGACATGCAAGGAAAGTAGTCAATGGTGTCCAAATATTAATCAAGGGACCTTCATGCTAGAAGACATGCAAGGAAAGTAGTTGATGGTTTCTGGATATTAATAAAGGGACCTTCATGCTAGAAGACATGAAAGTAGTCAATGGTTTCCAAATGAGAAAGATACACATGCATACAATAGGAGTTAATTTGTTCTCACTCAAATCGAGGCAAAATCCCCTAAAAGCTAGGAGAGTCTTTTTCTCAAGGTCACCACCTTGTATGCAAGTGTGGGAGATTTTCTATAAAAGTTTTCACTTTCTCCCATAGGATGGTGACAATTCATCACATTTGCATTTTTTGCCATTAGAAATGTTAAAATATCTATGCTAGCTCTCTACAATATGCACCTATGACAATGACCAAGACTTGATAATTTACTAGAAAGTCATAACTAATTTGGTGGATTGGAGGGGAGTTATCTCCAATTGAGGAGATTGACAATGATGAGGATAGTCCACAAGAGTCTTCCTAGTCTGAGTAGGGGGACGTTATGCTTATGATGGTATCACCAATTAGTAAGCCTGCTTTTTGTCAAGATTTTGCTATTTCTATCGACTTGAAAGACACATCATGAAAATCCCATCCAGTTTGCATACAAACTATAAGATTTTTTAGGCCAATAAGTATGTTGAGAGTATGGATGAAGTGTATACTAAAGCGAACATAGATATCCAAAAGACTCAAGCAAAGCAAAAGAAAGTAATTGATCGTCACCACAAAGCTTTAGATTTGACAAGGACCTTGTTATGAAGAGTGCATTCTCCCTTAATTCATGATATGGTACAATGGGCCTTTTCAAGTAATGTAAAGGATCAATGAGGTAGCTTATAGGTTGAAGATACATGATCATTGGAACATTCACATTGCCTTTCACATGAGTCTTCTAAGCCTTTCCATGGTGATGTGCCAAAGAATATTTCTAATGAGATGCAGCCATAGGTTTAAAAACTTGATGATGTATCGGTTCCTAAACATGCATTAACACATAAGGAAAGGAAGGTCAAGGGTAAAGATTCCCATCACTGTTTACTAAAGTTTCAAAACTATGCATCACTTAATGAAATGAATGTAAGAGGGTGACTTTGTTATGGAAATTGCTATGAAAATAAGATCAATTTATCTTTATTTACTTGTAGATTTTCCTTGTTTATTTGCCATATAATCATGACTTCTTATACATAAATGTTATGTGTGACACTAGTCGCATTGTGCTTAGTAGATGGATGGTAGGGAACTAAAGTATTTTGTATTATGATGAGTAGATTATTAGACTACATTAGGTATCAATATTTTGAAGAATTATTTAGTATAAATATTTTTAGATAAAGCTATATAATAAGTATAATATATAATTGTGTGTAATGTATTATTCAAATTATCAATTTGTTTGTAAATTTAAATTTTAGTCTTTTTAGTAATTATTTTAATTAAATCATTGATCATTAGTACCATTAATTTATTTGATTCAATCTCTTTAGTATATGCTTTTATCAAAATAAACTTTCTTGATAAAAGCAACAAGATCACATGCAAAATAGGAGAACATTGTAAAAAAATTAGTTTTATTGTTTCTCCCTGAACCAAAGTCAAAATTCAAAGCTTTTAGAGTTGCTCTAGAGGTTTTGCCGCATTTTAGACATGATGATGATATCAAAACATCATGATTCAGCATACCAAACTCTCTCAACAACCACAACAAGCTATAAGAAACCTCTTGCCATAGAAAACTTTGTATTTTGATTAATAGTTGTAGTTTTTTGTAATTAGACGTACGATAGAACATAAATAGCTATGTAAATCAATATTCTATAATGGAGAATGGCAATTTATGGCTTTTATCATGGGGCCCTATCATATAATTTTCTCTTATTCTTCATAAATTTATCGTTATTCAAATTCTTTTATATTTAATATATTAAAATTGTTTGTATATAAAATTTCACATGCTAAATTCACCACATGGTTTGCTTTGCACGTGTGGTATCAAATCTTAGCTACACTCCAAACTTTCAATCGATTAGTATCTTATGTGAAGGCAAGTATTGTAGGGCAATCAAGATCTATAAGACAAACCAATACAAGCAGAAGCTATGAGCATGTTTATCATGCTTTAAAACCCTTGATTTCATTCATTAACTATGTTAATTAATTCATATTTCTTATATCTAATTTTTGGTAGAAGTATCATGTTTGTTAAGAAGAAGGCACTATAGATAAGCATTAAGCTTTACTTAAGAAATATTTAAATTTAAAAAATTTAATCATAAATTGTTTAATGTAGTTATTGAGTTTTGAATGTGTATGCGTTACATAGATTGAAAAATCTTAAAATCACAATCCTACATATACTCTAGTTCAAAATCCTCCTATGGGACTATTTTCCAAGTATTGTAACTTTCTATTTGTTTAGAATTTGAGATCATGTAAAAACAAAAGTTTTAAAGCTTAGAAAGATGTACAATTCCTATTGGGATAAAGTTTTACAAATTTTGGAAATTTTGTGAGATATTTTAATGTTGAAGTGATCTTGAACCCATTTTCATAAGAATAAGTAGGAATTTGTGTTTTGACAAACTTTGGACTCCAGTTTGATAACTTTACCTTATGAATTAGCAACTTATCATTTGAAAATGATTTATAGGACTATTTTCAATATACAACTCTTCAGTTATTATCTTGACCTAATTGTATACACTTGTAAAGCTATTTATCACCAAAGTAGGCCCTCCAGATGGTCCAAACTAAAAACTTTCTAAGCTCAAATCAATATAGACACAACTTTCTACCAATGTAACTTTTACTCCCATTAGAATTTGAATATATACAAATATCTATAACTTGTATTAGAAATGGTTTTAACTAAATGTACATAGTTTTTAAGTTATCTTACCCAAAATCAATCTATTAAACTAATTTTATAATTTTATCCAAAAATATGCTCTCTCTCATTAGTATCGAGTATTGATTTGGTCAAATATTCATTTTTTAAGGATATACATAGTCACATTTTATAGATCATTCAAAATACTAAAGTTTTATTTATATGCATTATTTTAAGTAATAATAATTTTTAAAATATTTCTATCCCAAGATGTCTATAACTCAAATTTTACCTCAATAACCAAAATAACGGGTTTATATATTTACATGAGGTAAGTATTATTTGCTTAATGCTCTATGTTTTATGTATATTAGATAGCTATTACTTGTTCAATATCTTTAGATTTTATATTCATTAAAAAGTAAAATCCTCTTGATTTTCTTACATATGTATTCTTAATTAGTTTCATCAAAATCCTTTAGACTAGCCACTCTCATTATATAAGACCATGAATCTATTTTACCCCAATTTTAGAACATGCTTATTAAAGTATAGCAATACTACACAACTTTTAGGATAATGTAGTGTAGCTATTGTATTAAAAAGAGGAGGCTAAAACGTTGAAAAGCATCCAAAAATATATTAGCTTGAAAATTATACTCAGATTGGGCTTCTCTCCTCATTGCCAAACTCATATTAAATTATTTTATAGAAACATTAAGAAAACATAAAAATCCTAATACCTGAAATTATTAATGACAATGTGCAAACCACTACCAAAATAAGTACTCAATATCATAGCTATTTAGTTAAATATAAAACTCATTCTATTGAAGAATCCTAACAAATTCAAAAGTTATCGCTAATTGTGACTTATGATTACCTCATAATTGCCTACCACTCATAATCACATCAATATCCAATGGGCATAGATTTGTTGCATGAGGCAGTGTTCCAAGAAAATCCATAGTTGCTTTATTTTCATAGCAATATTATAGAAATTGCTATAAAAATAAGATGATTTTATATTTATTTATTTATAGATTTTCATTATCTATTTGCCGCATAACTATACCTTGTTACATGTAACCACTACATGACAGTGGTCACATTGTGCTTAGTAGGTAAATGGTAGGAAACTAATATGTTGTGTGTTGAGGTGAGTAGATTATTATGTGGACTACAGGAATGAATGTTTTTGAAATGTTATCAAGTATAGTTATATCTATATAGTAAGCATAATGTAATCAAAGTCAAAATTTAGAGCTTCCGAAATTGTTTTTGGGGCTTTGCTACCTCCCACATGTGATGGTAATGTCAAAACATCATGATTTGACACACAAAACTCTCTATATCAACTGCAACACGCTACAACCTCTTAACACATAAAACTTTGTGTTTTGATTGATATTTGTATTTTTTAAAATAATTAGATATATGACATGAATGTAAATAGCTATGTAAATCAATCTTCCACATGGAGGATGGAAAACCATGGCTTTTGTCATGAGGGAGGTTGGGCTCTATCATACAATTTTCTCTTATTCTTTGTGAATTTGTCAACTTATTTAAATTCTTTTATATTTAATAAAGCTTTTATATCTAAGATTTGAGATGCTAGATTTGCCATGCGGTCCACTTTGCAACAAACTTAGCAAACTCACCTTATTGGCTGTAGCTTTATCTTAATACTTTTTTGTTAGAGTGATCATAGATCTAGAGCATTGCCTAATGTCTAGGTACATATACACTTAATTATATAAGGGTTATTTGTAGATCTTTTAGATTCCGTTCAATTATTGTATGTTAATAGTATATGCTTTGAGACTTTTATGATCAATGGAGTGGACACATGCTTCTTTGATTGTGCTAGATTACGTGCTTGTGAAATAAGTAGCATTTTAATAAGGATACATTGGCACATGTATGGACATACTTGTGACAACAATGTTGCTTGGACCTGGCCATATCTTTTTGTTATTTGGAATGCCTTAAAGGATTCTATCCAAGTGCAAGCAAGTCAATTGCCTTGTTTTTAGGAGGGGATATGTTATATGCAATATTTTTAGTCAAAAGATTAATCATGTTAAGCATTTGATAGTGTTAGGAGCTTGGTAGCTCAAAGGGAAGACCAAAGGAACTATTAGGAGCTTTGTAGTGCTCAAGGGAAGGAAGGGCTTAAGGAGCTATTACAATATGTAGTTCTAAGGTTCA
Organism: Lygodium microphyllum; assembly: GCF_053477565.2. Taxonomy (NCBI): domain Eukaryota; kingdom Viridiplantae; phylum Streptophyta; class Polypodiopsida; order Schizaeales; family Lygodiaceae; genus Lygodium; species Lygodium microphyllum. Next base: position 134,320,083 of record NC_141147.1, read on the forward strand.
AGTGACACTTCCACATTAATGTGAAAGGTTGCTCTAGTAAGTAGGGATTTAATATCTAAGATTTAATTGAAACTTCCACATTAACATGAAAGGTTGGTGTATTAAGCAATAGGGATTTAATGTCTAAGGTGAGCCCTTCGTGATTAGTGTATTTTGAAGCTATCCCCTTAGGATTTGATGCATTAACAAGCAACCCCTTCAGGATTAAATAGCTCTCTGGTATTTTAGTGTAGATGGTATACAATTAGAAAGCCTACATGGCTATTTTCAACTCTTCATCCTTCTCATGTAGTGGTCACTTGAGTTTATCATCTTCTCCTCAATTTTATTGCATATCTCCCTATTCTCAACTAGAGAGAATACATATACCAACATGCATGGAGTCAGAATAGTAGCCAATCCTCTATGCTTGCAATGGAGAATCCATTGGGTAACTACAATACTCCATTGCTAGTAGGTTTTGCTATTGATTTAGACCTAAACCTCTTCAACAAGTTATTACAACACCTTAAACTTTGATCAAATTTTTTTGCTTTGATATTTCATTTGTTCACCATTTGAATGTTTTTGTCACAAGAAAGTCAATTTCTCATACTTCTATGGTGAGAAATCCCTCTTTGTGAGAGAAACATTGAATTGCAAGATGAATATTTAAATAAACACTTCCCAAATTTGACCTTAACTATTGGCTATCATTTTCAAGGTTCAACAAGTTGAAGTTTTCAAGTGAATATCTAAAAAGTCCAAAGTAAGAGACCAATAATGAAGGTGACAGTCATCGAGGAATGAATTGTGTCAAAAAACATATGAAAATCCAACCTATTGTGACTATTCAAGGCATTCTTCAATTTTCTAAATAAATAACAAAAGGACACCATGGATCGCGACCAATAGGTGTTAGACATGGTGCAAGTGCACTCTAGCTTTGGTTGTATGTGTTTGTTTCAACAACTGAATTCATTGCTTTGACACATTAAGTGTTAGTTTGATTAGTTTTATTACCCTTTGCAATTTCAAAGGCTAATTTCACCTTTCTATAGCCCATCTTGCAAATGCTAAACCTGAATCTATCCTAGCCCATCTTGCAAATGCTAAAACTGAATTTGTCCAAGACTTGTGTTTCACTTTGAGAAAAGAAGTGTAGGACTTTAAAAAAGTCCCAGACTTCATCCCTCTCTTTGGATGATTGCAATCGCTAGAAAACATTAGTAGGTTACTTAACATTGGCAATTTAGAGCTCTCTAAATGCTCTCAATACATATTTAACAAATCTTGAATAACATTCTTTTCTTTGATACTTTATACGTTTAGGCTTATTAGAGAACCTAGCTAGCGATGTTTAGTCCATTGCATCAATGTAGCCTTTGAAAGGATGGAGGCCATGTGGGATTGTTGGACAATGGAATACGATGGGGTTGTTGAACAATCGAATAGTCTCATATCTAGGATGCTTCCCATTGTACGCCCCATACGATAATGGTGAAGCAACCACTAAACATCATATTCCATTGTACACCAAAGACAATAAAGTGATTATTAAAATTTTCCTTTTATGTGAGATTTCTTGGGATCCTTATATCTAATGCCAACTTCTTGCACTTATGGGCCTCAATAAATATATGGAGTTTGTTCAAATCTGATAAGCATCTTATGTGTCTCAAAGAAAGAATACTTACATATATGCTTCGAGAGTCTAAGTCAATCCTTGTGTGATGCTTTGAGAAAAGGCCTTCTGAGTGGGTAGGAAACATGTGGATAGATTCTAGAGTGCTGGTTGGCAGAGAGGCTGGCTTACTCATCTTGCAAGGGCCTAGCATACTTCACCATGGAAGGACAAGCAAGACGGCAAAAACCAGGCCTGATAAGCTGTTGCAACAGACCTATGGGCAGAAGGTGGTGGTTCATTGGCGCATAAGCACTATCATTCTTCTTCATAAACCACTAGCAAGTTTCTAGGTCTTCAGACAACAGGGCAAGAATTACATGATAGCACAACTCAGGAGGTAGGAGCAGCCTACTCTGATAAATGAGTACAAGAACGGCAAGTGGAATTGCATTAATGCTCCAATGAACAACATTGTCACAACAATGTCTCATAAATCCCACGAGGTACATTTCATAAACTGGAATCCAAACTCATTGGCCGAACTGTCCCTCAGACTAATATTCATTAAAACAGAGTCATATCCATGACCGACGACGGCCCAGCGTCAAAATGCTGCAAGTGAACATAGCAGATGCAATTTCAAAGCTTGAAAGCATCCGATACTGGTCATTAGAATGTAATGAGAAATCATTTCAAGGTTGAAAATCGGACTTAAATATTTAAGTATACAGCATATTAACGTGTAACAAGAAATCTAGAAACATTTAACCAGCTATTCTTAGAACGGAGTTAAGTATCTAGGTATGCAGCATATTAACATCATCGGTTGTCAAAGTTAATATAGTTTACAGGTCCATGTCTCCTTACTGAAGGATCTGGTGCAGGATAAATCTTTTACCATCAAATCATTCCACTTCAACCCATTTGTGAATTGGTCTCCTGATTGTAATTGGGCGCCTTCACATCATCTAACTGGCACTCCCCCCTTGACCTTACAAACCGGGCAGGATCAAAAGCTTTCAAATCAACAAGCTTGGAACTTCCATCTATGATAAGCTCAGCAAGGGACGCTCCTGTAGCAGGTGCATTCAAGATGCCCCAGCAACTATGGCCGGTTGCAACGTAGGCACCTTGAATGCCCGGAATTTTGCCAATTATAGGTAGCCCATCTTCGGAGCAAGGAAGAAAGCAAGCCTGCTCAGCTTCAACTTCTGCATCTGATAGGTGACTTGATACAGTCCCTGCAACTCTCTGGAGCATTGCAATCGACTCTTCCCGGGGCAGTATATGATTTGGATCCTCCGGCACCTCCACTTCTTCTGACATGCCACATACATACACCTCACCCGTGGGCCGAGGGTACACTTCTGGATCCATGGACCTGCCCTTGCGAGTATGGTATCTCAAGAAGAGAGCATGTGCAGAGATTGAATCTGCATCCCAAGGCTTCAGCACTATGCTGTGCACTTTCAACCCCGTTACCGACGTGATCGACGAGATGATGGCATTTCTGGCAGACCAAGGTCCAATGGCGAGAACAACTATCTCAGCAGGCAGGGTACTGCCATTAACAACCACTCCAGTTACAGAGGCGTTCTTCTCTAATACGATTTCTTGAACTTTTCCAATCAAGAGCTTAGCACCGTACTTTTCAACTGCGGCAGTGACCAAAGCTTGGGCAAAGAGGCGTGGATGTACCTGGCCAGTTGTCTGTGTGCTACCGATGGCTGAAACTCGCTCAAGAGGACCATTGATCCATTGAGGAAGGGAGGGGACTGCACGGTGGCTTCGATTTGCAGACGAATTGGGACTCGACGGTTCATCTATGGCCACGCTGAGCGTATCCACACGACGATAGCCATAGCTATCACCTCCAAGCTCCTTAGCGAGCTGCTGATGGAGACGAAAGCTCGCCCTCGCCAGGGGTCCGGCCGGGCTGCCATCGCACCAATCGAGAGCGAGAAAGCCACCGGCCTTGCCTGAAGCCGCACAGGCGACAGAGCGCTGTTCAACTATGGTTACGGAGATTCCCCTCTTTGCCAGGAAGTAGGCTGTGCACGAACCGATGGCACCTGCACCCACCACGATGGCTCTGGGGGTGCTCGGGGAGGACATGGAAGCCTCTTCCAAGGAGGATAATGCTGCTGAGCAGGTGATCTGTATGGAGGAACGGCGACGGAGGGGAAGAGGAAAAGGATTCAAGGCGTTAAAGAAGGAAGAAGGAGGCGGCAGAAGCATTAGCATTCGCATTTGCATGACCATTAGGCAACTTCATATCACGCTGTCTCTCTATAGCACACATGGCCTAGACCTTCGAAGCCTCCCGTGTCCTCTCGGTTGGTCATTTGGGTGTCTTTCAGATGTTGAGAGCCCGGCCACACGCAGGCAAAAGAGGGAACTTCGATTGTTGAAGGTTGGGTTCACCGGCTGTGCCACTTGGCTGTCTTCCTGCACTATTTTGGATTCAGCAACTTCATCGTGGCAGCGCTAAAATTGGACCAATTGAGGATATACTGCTCAACGTGGACACCATGTGGCAAGCAAGTTGAGGTAGGATCAACACTTGTTTTAACCGACGCATGCAATCCCCGATCTTCTTGACCCGCAAACAAAGAGATCATGAGAGAGAGAGAGAGGGGAAACGAAGGATTTTGTGTCCTTGGCCTGATCAAAAACAGAGAGAGAGAGAGAGAGAGAGAAAGAGAGAGAGAGCGTGAGTCGATGGTGGCGGGCGATGGCGGATCTGGTTCCCCCTGACCACGTCACGTTTTTCCTGCACTGTGGGTGACCTCAGACCTGCGCGTGGCGCAGTTTGCCTTGACGTCAACATCGGCCCTCGACGTTTCGCCTTGCTGACCCCTTTGACAGCGGCGCCTAGTGTCCTGCTCGCTTCCGCCAGACATTCGTGAGCGGTAGGGTACAGAGCAGGGTCGCGTCACCTCGTTCAGTTCAACGAGCAGACAGGATAGTTTGACAGGCCACGCTTCTTGCCGAAACAGAGTCGCCTTTCGTCAAACACTACTATGCTGTCCATGGCGCTCTGTATACCTGCAGGCCTGTGAGGCGCCTTTGACATACAGAGCAGAGAGGAGCTGCGCTCTGTCCTATCGCGAACTCTGGAAGGAGACGGCACAGAGCTGAGAACACTGCTCGCTGCGTCTGCTGTCGGTGAGGGTCTGCCTTGTGCATTTTGCTATGCTGAGTCACAGAAAGAGAGACATCACCTGGCAGCGCGCGATTGCAACCCTGCATAGATCAGAGAGCTGATGTGCTCCTGTACACACACACACACACACACACACACACACAGGAGAGAAGCATCGTTGGTCTGGATATGGCTTTTTATCGACCAAACGGTGGCAGCCCTTGGTCCGGATTCTAATACAGAGGAACTAGAGGATACGGTTCCTTGCACAGAGGAGATGCCTCCTGGTCCTGACTTTCAGCCTGCAGGCAAACGCTCCAAGCATACTTCAGAAGAGCCAATGGGTCATCAGGAACGTTTTTATGCTCAGGTTGCCTCTGATTCGGTGGATTCTCAAGATATTGAATGGGAGCATTTGCTGGAGTTTGCCAACACTCTGCTTGGTGATCATGTCCAACATAATCATGAAGCTTTTTCTGACACTGGAATTGAAGATGTTCTGGACGTCACGGTAGACCCGAAAAATGTCTTGCGCTCTTTTTCGGTATTTTATGACCGTGCTGTTATACTCTTCTTCACTGGCAGGATTCCAATGCTTTCCCATATTCGCCAGTGGCTGCAACATTTACTACAGGGGGGAGTGTGTTGAGGAGATTTTTGTTGGGCCCCGAGGTTTCTATGAGGTGCTGTTGAAATCTGAGAAGCTTCGGACTGATCTCCTGTCTAAACTACCATTGTTCTTTGATCGCCGTTTGGTTCATGTTGTGCCATGGCGCCCTATGGCAGACTTTCAACGCCTGCTTCAACGTGAATGCCTGATGTGGGTTGAAGTGGAAAATTGCCCGGCTGTCTATTGGCCTTTGTTAAAGGATGCCATGGCCATTGTGGAAACTGTTTTGGTCACCCCGAGCCTAAGGGCCATGAATCATAACCGTTTGTGTATGTTATGTGACACTACTAGGAAAATGCCTTCTTGGCTTCGTATTAATTGCTCTGGCATGCATCCTTTGCACTTTCGTTTGAAATGAGGCAACTTTGCAGGACACTACTTTTCGTGTGGAAAGTTGGGGCATTTTATGGCCGAATGCCCGGAGAAGCAGCCGGCTTCAGATGATGAGCATGTTGTGCTGCCCATGGAAGACATGGTGCTTGATGCTCCATCACAGGATGCAACCTAGCCACCTAAAGTTCTGGATAAAGGTAAACAACCTGTTTTGAGTTTGGATTCCCGTAGCAATGACTGGGTAGAGGCACGTCCCAAAAAAGGTAAAAAGGTTGATACTGGCCTGGCAGCTACTGGGCCTAATGTTTCACAAGATTCCATGCGCACATATATGCGTAGGAAAGAAATGTTGTCTTCAGAGCACGCTGCGCATACTATGGTTCCTTCTGCGCCATGTAATCAGTCTACTAGGAAAGTATATATAGACGGTTCAAAGGGCCCACCCGCTAAGTTGGCTTTTGATACTCGAGGAAATGTGATTACACCATGGGATCGTCGTTATTCCCGTTCCATCCCCAAGACAGTGGATATTCTGTCTACCTCTAAAGCTGGCCGTCAGAACTCTTTTGCCATGTTAGCTGATTTTTTGGATGAGGATGTCCTTGATATTCTAGCAGAAAAGGTTAAATCGAGGCAAGCGGTGCCTCGTTCTTGATTTTTTTCCTTTTTGAATACACATGAAGATAGCCACGTGGAATGTGCGAGGCATTTGTTCTCGCCATAAGCAACATGCAATGTGGACTGTATTGCATGAGAATCAGTGGGATGTCTTGTGTGCGGTAGAGCACGAGTCATGGTGAAGCAGGAAAAGTTGTGGATTGCCATGGGTTTCGCTTGTTTTATGCAGGGACACACGTCGGGCATTATTCTGGTGTGCTTATGATTGTACATGATAAATATCAGTCGGTTCTTATTAAAAATGATGTACATGGCCGCTTTGTGGTAGTTTAAGTTTTATTTGAAGGAGAGATCTTATGGTTGTTGGGCCTATATCCTCCGAATGACCCTTTATCCCGCCGGGAATACCTTGAAGACCTCCTTGTCACTTGGCAGACGGGGTTTTTGGATGGGGGATTTTAATATGTGTGTTGATTCTTCACAGTCCACTTCAGGGCATTCGGTGATGAACGCTTCGAAAAGTCGGGTGTGGGATGCGTTTGCTCTTGCTGTACTTAAGCAAGATCTATGGTCTTGGCTACTCCCTTCTTCTACAGGGTTTACTTTCCATTCGGCACAGTATGCAACTACATGGTCGCGGTTGGACCGAATGTACATCATGCAGGATGATGCTTTTCTTCCTGAGATGCTGGAAATGACAATCTTATAGCAATATGCCTTGTCGAAACCATTTCCCTCTCCAGCTTGAGATACTTGCACAACCCATTGCACCTTTCATGCAATTGCTAGATAGACTCCCTTTACGTTTCAACTCGTCTTATTTGAAGCATTCAATCTTTCGGGGCTATATGCAGCAATTGATTGATAGATTTTTATTAGACTTCGCCTCTGAGGGCACTGCTTCCTTTGAATGATTGCTCTCTAATGTGCAACGGGTTGCTCGGCAGTATGGGATCCACCATGCCTCTCTTTGTCGGCGGCATCGACACGCAACAGAGGACTTACTGGCTTTGGTTCGTTCTCTGCTGCTAGTGGACACTCTAGATGATGAATTTCTGCTGTCACATTGGCAATGCGTTTGGCTGATCTTATTAAGGAGTTTCAGTTGAAGTCTTTTCAGCAGGCCAAATTGCGAAATTTGACTAAGAATTTGCAAGATAGTGCTTGTCAAACTCATAAGTGCTTTCGTGCTCTACATGCCTCTCCTGCTCGAGTAAATATGACTAGACTCCAGATTCAGAAGGTCGAATGGTCAACACTGACCCTCAGACTATTGTCAATATGTGCAGGAATTATTTTCTTGATCTTCTTGGTTCTTCTCAGTCACCTTCTAACCAGGTTACGCATGCACGTTCAGTCTTCTATGATCTGTGCGACATTAGGTCCCACTTGATATGCAAACTACTTTGGAGACAGATATTTGTGAGGAGGAGGTTATGGATGTTTTGTTGCGCCTGCCTAAAGATAAAAGTCCCGGTTGGGATGGTCTCACCAATGAATTCTTTGAGAGTTCTGCTACTCAACTGGCGAAGCCATTGACGGCTATGTTTCAGCAGGTCTAGGAAACAGGGTTCATGCCTTCCTCATGGAAAGAATGTCTTATCAAATTGCTTCCAAAGGTTCCTTCGCCGTCAATGTTGCAACATTGGAGACCAATTTCTTTGATGGGCTTGATGTATAAAATCTTTTCCAAAGTGCTGGCGAATCGGCTGCATAAGCATCTTCCGGCCATTGTGCATCCTCTTCAATATGGTTTCATTAAGGGCTGCAACATTCTGCATAGTATCTTAAATGTGCAAATGGCTATTGACTATGCAAGGCACTCCAGTCAGGAAGTGGTTTTGATTCAATTAGATCTGGAAAAGGCTTTTGATTGTTTAGACTGGTCTTTCATTGCAGAACTTATGTCTACTATGGGCTTTGGCACTCGAATGTCCCGCTTGATCTACACCATTAGTGCTGCCGCTTCTTCGCGAGTTATGCTAAATGGTGGTGTTACATAACCCTTTATCCTTGCACGCTCTGTGAGACAGGGTTGTCCTTTGAGTCCTCTCTTCTTTGCCTTGGCGACTCATCCGGTTCTTTTGATGTTATCTTCCATGGCAGCTTCTGCTTAGTTGGCCGGATTGTCTCTTCCTTTTGGTTAGCACTTTATTAGTCAATCTTTAGCTGATGACAGCTTTATGATTTTGCGTGCAGACAAGGACAATATCTGCAAGGCATTAGATGTTTGGATGCTCTTTGGTCATGCTTCTGGTCTTCGTATCAATGCTTTCAAATCAGCCATTCTTAGTTGCACGGAGTCCGATTTACAATCATTGGGATGGCAGGGACAGGTTGTTCCCCGTGGTTCCATTGTCAGGCACCTTGGGTACCCTTTGGGTGTTGATGTTCGGCCAAAACAACTTCTGCAGTGGATTTCACAGAAACTAGTAGCGAAGTTTCTGTATTGGAAGTCACAAGCGTGTCCCTTCCATGTTTGCCTCAAAGTGGCGCAGACAATTATGCTGCCAATGCTCACATATTTCTTGCCATTGCTTCCTTGGACTTCGACTACTTTGAATGCACTCCTCAGCCCATTCGTTTCATGTTATGGAAGAAGGATTCATTGCATGTATTTCGTGGATTTCTTGGTCGCATACATGTATCCCCAAACGCCTAGGTGGTGCGGCAATTTTGGATGCTGAAACTCATATGCTGGCACTTCGTTGGTCTCTTTTCCATGCCATGTGCGTGGAGCATCACCCGTGGGCCGTTATAGCCCGTTATTTTCTTGAGGACCGCGGGCTTCTGCATGGTAATACACAAATTCGAAGCTCCTAGTGGCATGTTCTTAATGCAGACTCTCATTTTTCGAGTCCTTCCTCATCCCTGCTTGTTCATTTGGTCGGCTCCTGGCAATTGGTTCTCCAGAAGGTGCGTTGGCATCCAGCGGAGGACCGCTTACATACTAACTCTTTTCAACTGGAATTGTTGGCAGCCTCGAGATTACTTTCATGGGAAGGCAAACATGAGCTCAGCACCAAAATTTAACCGCATGGCCCGTTTGGGTTTGACTTCAGTTGTAGATGCCACCCTTGCCAGTCATAATGTCTTTATATCGTTTCGTTCTGCAAGGAGGCTTTTCCGAATCCCTCGTGGATACCGTGATTTATGGGAACAGCTTTTGTTAGTGCTCCAGAGCAGGCAACCCTTTCCAGCCCTTGCTGTGGATTCGTCCTTGGCGGGACTGGGTTCTTGCAGGTCGATTGAATTTAGAAAAGGCCTCAGCTAACCAAGTGTACCATCTTTTGATTAAAGATCATCAATGGCTGGTTACTAAAGCTAATACTGTATGGGGGTTGCGGAAATGTTAGTCATGGTGGAAGGCAACTGTGATGGAGGGCTGGGTGAACAAGACACCTTTCAAATGCAAGGTCTTTCTTTGGAGGGTAATGATTAGTGGTCTTCCTCTTGCCTCAGCCCTTTCCAAGCGTCGAATCTCTAACGGCAATTGTTTCTTCTGCACCACTACTATGGAATCAGGATTTATCTCTTGCCCTCTTGCTAAGAATATCTAGTTGGTTTTGTCAGCGGTTTGGTGAGCTGTGGTTGGTTTCTCACTGAGCCCTTTCGATTGGGTTTTGGTACGCCCAAAATACCCCACACCGGCGCAGTTGCATATGAAGATCTTGTTCCATTTTCTTACATATTAGGGATGCTAGCACAATTGGACCACCTGGAATGCCTTTCTTTTTGATTCGGCTTCTAATGTTCTGGGACACATTGCCAGGCTTAAAGGCCTCTTGCTTTGGCAGATAGATCTCATTCGGCACTCTGACTTGCTCCCTCGGGAAGACTTACTTCCCTGGGATATGGCAATTTTCTCTGCGTCTTTGCCATGACTTGTGTAACTCTGTCCTGGTTTTGTACTGACAGTTGACACACGTTGGCTTAGAGCCTTCGTGTATCTTGTAATCATGTAAACTTGTACCTTTTTTTCGTAATTAATACAATTACATTTTACGGAGAGAGAGAGAGAGAGAGAGAGAGAGAGAGAGAGCTATTGCAAGTCACTAACAACAAACTACTTCTTCTTCCCTCCATCTTTTGGAGTAGCGCATGCAAGAGCCAAGCAAGAACTGGTGCACTCTAGAACGAGAGAGATTGAGGCGATTGGGAGCATGACTAGGAGTATCCAAAGCTTCAGGAGCGGCAGTCTCGAGACTTGCTTTGCTATGGGCTACTTCTTTTGCAGGATCGCACAGGTTTGTGGACTGCATTAGCCTGATGTTTAATATCTGTGGTTGTTTTTTATTCGTTGCAACCTTTGTCTATATTTGTATGGTAGTATAATGAAACTCTCCATTTTTAAAAAAAAATGGGCTTGTAGAATGATATTATCAACATGGAAAAAAAGGTATGTACAAAGCCTATAATTAGGCCAATTTCAAGATAGCATTCCTAAGTCCTTGACAAGGCTCTATAGAATACTCTAAAAACATTATCTATATTCCTACAACATTTAAGTGCTATCAAAACTTCTCCCTTGGGTCTAGCCCAAAGGTCATTGGGGTCTAAAGTATTCCTATTCCTACCAAAAACCTTCTCATTTCTAATTCTCCATATCTCTTGGAGAGTCACAACTTTAACTACATTCCATATTTTCATCATCGGGTCATCTTTGTTGCCTCGGTCACCAAACAACACCGTCTTGGCATCAATTTGCTCAACAAAGCCCGCTCTTCTAATCCAAGTTTGCAATTGTCTCCAAACTCCCTACACCTCAGTGCATTTCCAAAAAAGATGTCTTATTGTTTCTTTCTCACGCTTGCACAGCTCACAAAGGGGTGAGGCATCCATGGACTTGCTCAGCCTCTCTCTAATGGGGAGCTTATTTGTTACAATCTTCCAGAGGAGAAAATTCAACCTCTTTGAAGGTGTGGCCCACCCTGTTCTTAGGACACAGCCGACCCAAGTCCTTTTCTTAGCATGCGGATGCCATTTCTTCCAGTACTCTGTGGCACGGAGTATGTGGGGAGGATCCTTCTTGACAAAATCCTTATTGCTCTTGCATTTCCACAGTACCTTACCTGTTGGGTTGGCCATAAACTTGGTGATGTTACCCTCTAACACCACCTTATAGGTAGGCGAGACAAACCTGAGCCTATGCTTACAACAAAGCCTATTTCAATACTAGAGAGGGCAAACTTCTCTGGCACATCAACAATGCTCATGAATTCCGTTCTATCTGGATCCCATAGATCCTCCCATTTGTTCATACCTCTGTTGGCTAGTCACCGGGAGAGCTGGGGCCTTTCTTCGAGAGGTCTGTGTGGAGGATCAAATGCTTCCTTGGAAGTCTAGATTACCTGCTTTAAGAGAAGAGTCACCCCTTCGATCATCTTGTGCCCCTATCCAAGTGGCTATACTGAGCATCTCTTACCAGGCCTGTGCTAAACCTTGTGCAACCTATGACTATGGGATGGTTACCTTCTTTCCCACTAGCAGGGTGTCAGTCCAGGAAAGGTTACCTTCTTTTCCCCTAGCAGGGTGTCAGTCCAGGAAAGGTTGGGGAGCCCAAGGCTCTTGCTTCCATTTAGTGCCAACCAGTGCTTGATGAGGAGCACCCATGGTTGACTCCCTTCCATCCTATTGGCGAGACTGAATAGAAGGGATCACACTTTAAGAGCTAAGTTTGGAATGCCAAGCCCACCTTTAGATTCTCTAGTTGTGATCAAAGGCCAAGCAATAGCTCTCCAACCACGTTGACAAGTCTCCTTATCCCACAAGGATGTAGAGAAAAGCCTCTCAATTCTCATCCATGTAGCTTTGCCAAAATGGAGGACCATGGCCAAAAAGGTGATTGTGGATGCCAGCATTGTCTTAATCACTAGTAGCTTCCCAAGAAAGGAGAGTTGCCTTCCTCTCCATGCCTAAACCTTGGCCTTGACCTTTGATTCCATCTGCTCCGCCCTTTGTTTCATGGTTAGGCCTACCCCTAGAGGGCAGCCTAAATATCTAAAAACTTGCCCATGCTTAATCAGCTTGAAGCCTAGGTTCAACAACCAAGGGGGGCTTCATTGTAGCCAACATTCACCAATTCATGTTTGACTGATAAGAGAGCATGATAGTTTTGAAAACCTGTCATATACCTATAGCAGGGCATTGACTGACTGTTGTTCTACCTTCACCATATTTGAATTATCGTCAATGAAAAATTGTGCAACAAAGTGCTTACCACCAGGGATTGGAAGAGAATTGATTGTGCCCTGCTTGACCTTTAGCTCTAGGTTCCTCAGCAGTGGGTCTGTAATGACAACAAAGATCAATAGGGCAATTGGGCATCCCTGTTTGACAAACCTCCTGATGTCGAAAGGGGGAGACAGAATTCCATTGACCTGTACAATAGTAGAGGCATTGGTGAACAAGGCACCCACCATTTGTAGGAACCTATTCCTAAAGCCCATAGCTTTAAGGACCTCCATGATAAATCTCCATCCTATCCGATCATATGCTTTGTCATAATCCATATTAATGTGTACAAAGCCAGACCCCAAGCTTAATGCATGATCGATTGACAGGATCAAGTTTAGAATCACATCATGGATCCGTTGACCCTAAACAAATCCATGTTGTTGTGGGTGAAGTATCCTATCAAGTATAAACTTAATCCTGGATGCCAGTGCTTTGACATAGATCTTATAGCCTACTCCCAACATCATGAGTGGCCTCTAGCTACCTAGTTTGACCTTGTCAACTGATTTTGGGACCAACTTAATTAAGCATCTGTTCATGGATGTTGGGATCTTCCTAGTCCAACCTTCGATTCGTCGCTCCCTTTCAACTGGTATCAGAGCTTTGCTTTCCGACTCTTGAGCTTGGTTCGTGGCATTCTTAGCATCCCATTGACTCCCTACTTGCATTGGGTCTCCTTCCTGGCAACCATATTCGACTCCTTCGAGCTCCCGTCACTCCCCGGCTTCCCAAGCACCTTCCCGGCATTGTTGGGCACCTTCAGGGCATTACATCAGAGGTATTTGATCATTTTCTTCAGGGTTTACTTTAGTTCTCAGATCTCACAGGCTGTAAACAAGTTGTGGGCAACCATAGTTCACACCTCTTGGAGCTTCCTTCACCTGGATCTTGCTTCTAGCCTATCAAGGCTTGCTGAGGCTTGGTATAGGCCTTGTTTGGCACTCATTTGTACCCCCTTTGGGCCCCATTGTTGACACATGGGAGAGCAGACCCCCCCTAGCCAGCTCACGTTTTTTTTGCGCCTATTTCAAAATCTGGCCCAAAAATCACTCTTTTTGTCATATCTCGGGCATTCGGAACTCGATTCAGGCAAGGTAAGTGTCTAAGTTGGGGTTTTGGCACGCTCCAGATGCGATGGTGATGTCAGATTTGCCAAATTATGATGACAAAATCTTCTACAACAGATTTTAGGTATGAGACAACATGTATTTGTATCCCTATGCTTGTTTGGACATGACTACATAATCGGTTTGATGCCTATTGCATCCCGATTGATTGGGGGATTGAAGCTACATATAATGCTATGATTTTGGCTTGATTTTGGGGCTGAAAATACACAGTTTATAACAATAAATGCATGCTGAATACTCTTGGGCTGAAGCTATCTTTCATGCTTTGACATATGCCTATTGGTTCCGGATGTATGTCTTGGGTTATGCTATGATGTATTGATTATTGAGGGACAACTTTGAGCTTGTCATTGAATCCGTATGCTTTTGAAAGCTTGAGCTTATTTCAGCTCGCACTTATTGACATTGGTATATGCTTTGACAGTGATGCTTCTTGGGTTTATGCATACCCGTTGCCTATGGCTTGATACTCATGTCATGGTTGATTATCCTATGCATACATTGAGCTTGAGTGCTCATTGAAGCTCCACCTTGGATGCATTTTGGATTATCTAGAGTAGTCTTGGATGTTACTTGGCTTGTCAGAGTTTGGATTGGGATGTATTTGATGTCTTACATGCTTACGGATGCTACATACGGATGCTCTACCGCCTACGCATTTGGGATGTACTATTGATGTATTATCTTGGACTTATGTCATTGGCACTGTGTCTTGCCTTGGCTTGAGCTCTTGAGCTCGTACATATGGCTTTTGTGCTAGTGGGAGCATTCTTGAATGCTTATCAGACATTGAGCATGTGGTACTTTTATGCATTGAGCTATTACATGCTATTGAGTAATTACAAACACTTGAGACTTTGGGACTTCTTACCTTTTGGGATGATACATCATATGTCTTGGTTCACTGTATGCTTATGAGCTAAGTCTCAGTTTTGGATCCGTATCTTTGTGAACTGACATCTACTTGTGCCAAGTTTTGGTAGTGGCAGGAACACTTTGCCCCGTTGACTAGGGGTGTGCCTACTCACTGGCAGATGTTTGTATGACATACTTGGGTGTTGGATTCATGCTTATCGATCGTCATATGCTTATGCTATGCCCGCATTATGCCGGCTTTGGTCTTGGCAATATCTGATTGCCTTGGGATCCGATTTTGGCACTGTTAGCTCTCTTTTACTGAAATCTGAAATTTATTACAACAAGCATATATGTATGGACAGACATGGGTTTTTCATGCTGAAACACTCTGAAATGATGTACTTTCACTAGTACTTGGTGGGCAGCAGCTTTGGTTCCACTTTCCTCGTCATTTTCCCTCGATTTTGGTGATTTTTTGGTTATTTTCTACAGTAAACAGCAAGCAATTTTGAGCTGTCTACAGTTTTCCAGCCTGCATTATGGCGAGTTCGTCCACTGATCATGCTATTTTCAACATCACTAAGCTTGATGGTACGAATTACTCTTATTGGAAGAGCCGGATTTGGCAGGTGTTGGTGCAGAAATCGCAGATCAAACCTTTGAGGTTAAGCGGGCATCTGCCTGTGACTATGCCAGATGAGGAATGGCTTGAGCTTAATGAGTTATGCAAGTCCACCATTGTATTGTCTCTCGCAGAACAGGTTCACTACAATGTATTTGAGGAAGAAAAGAGTGCATGGCAATTGTGGGATAAAATCAAGAATCTCTATGATAAGAAAAGTCTAGTGAGTCAAATGTATTGGCTGAAGCAGGTTATGGATCTGCGCGCATGAAGGAGAATATGACTATATCTGCTCACTTGAGCCAGTTCCATGCTATACTCAAGAACTTGACTTCGCAGGACATCACTTTTGCAGAGGATGTCACTCCTCTTTTCTTGCTTGGTACTCTTAATGAGTCATGGGATGTATTCCGCACTACATTATGTGCCTCTACTGCTACCTTGAAATTATCTGATGTTAAGAGTGCTCTTTTGCAAGAAGAGGTTAACCGTAAGAATTTGGATGCCTCTCTCGTGTGTCGCATGCTATGACAGTTAGAGGCAGGAATGATGGATATGGAAAGCATGGAAGTGGCAATGGCCGTGGACGGGATTCTCAAAAATCTCGGTCCAAGTCTCGTGAGAAGTCATGTAGCAAATCCCGTGGCAGGAATGCAGATGTTACTTGTCACCATTGTGGGAAAAAGGGCCATATTAGGCCACAATGCCATGAATTGCGCAATGAAAGGCGCAAAGATAAGGGGAAAGACAAAGTGCAAGATAAGTCTTCTGATCGCAGCATAGTGCCTGCAAAGTCCAGTGTTAAAATTGAAGAGATCAATGTTATGCAACCTGAGGATGTTGATGATAATGATTATAACTTGCAGCTTCTTCTAGTGCTTTGCAGATGATAGAGATACACTCTATGTATGCACAGTGTTGGCTCTTGGACTTAGGTGCATCCTTTCATGTGACACCTTGCTAAGAGTGGTTTCATTCATACCATACTGTTTCGAGTTCTGTGCGCTTGGGTGATGACATCTCTCTTGATATTGTAGGCATTGGTGATGTTAGGCGGTAATTTCCTTCTGGCAGGCAGTTTTGTTATGCAGGATGTACGTCATGTACCTGCTTTGACACGCAGTCTCATGTCAGCTGGACAGCTTGATGACGCAGGATATCATGTATGTTTTGGAGACTCTGCATGGAAGATCACTCG
Organism: Lygodium microphyllum; assembly: GCF_053477565.2. Classification (NCBI taxonomy): domain Eukaryota; kingdom Viridiplantae; phylum Streptophyta; class Polypodiopsida; order Schizaeales; family Lygodiaceae; genus Lygodium; species Lygodium microphyllum. The sequence goes on from NC_141147.1 coordinate 134,336,500, forward strand.
TGGTAGACTTGTGATTGCGAGAGGTGCCAAGGCTGGCAGTCTCTACCCCTTGATTGTATCAGCTTCTTCCCTTGATCATGTTTTGTCTGTGGGTTCTATCCCACATGTATCTCTTTGGCATGCCCGTTTGGGCCATATGTCTTTGAAGGGAATGAAAATGCTTTCTGGTTTGTAGTACTTACCGCCTCTTGATTATGCATGTTTTGATTCATGTGAGCATTATCTTTATGGCAAGCAAACTAGGTCTACGCATAAGAAGTTTGGTAGGCCACGCATGAGTGATATCATAAGTAGGGTCATGAAAGGGAGGCTCCGCTAGTACTGCCACCTCTCCATCGAGCCATGTAGGAAGCCCGAGGAAGCTAAACCACACATGAAATTCAGTCTACAACACTTCTTCACGGTTGAAGTTGGCTTGCCATGGCATAGTGTAGACGAGGTTGCCTTTATACCCAACTGAAGAGCCAACGACAAGATCTTGTTCAACCTTTGAAGCAACCATGGCAAGGAAAAACCCCTTCCCCACAAACCTATACTACACCAGACATGCTTTGGTGCCATAGGTGGCATAGAACCATCTGGCATACTCCTCTTCCATGGGAGGTTTACCCATGAAGAACATGTAGATGCCGCAAATGGCATATTCAGCATATCTTTGTCTGATATAAGGCAAGGAGAAGGCCACAGGTACTTGTAGAATGTGCTTCGACCCATCAAGGGCAGCCTTCTTCTTGGCGTTGAATCCCTGCTGATCCTCTCGAAGTCTCCGTTCAAGCTCGACTACGTCCTCACCAAGAGAAGCAACCATGGCAGCGTAGTTCATCTCCATGGAGTCATTACACTTCTATTGCTTCAGAGATCCCCCCACTTAGTGTGTCCATCCAAGGGGCGTTTAGCTCCTTGCATTCATGCAAGTGAGTTGCTTGGACGATTTTGTGTAGGTGGTATTGTTGATCATGAGGATTTACAATGCCTCCAACCTTTTGCGACTTGCGACGTCGGTGTTTTTGATTGTGTCGGCCGAAACTCTCCATTACATTGATGGGATTTCCTTTCTTTGGAGAGTTGCATTCGTATGACCATTGCCCTAGATTTGTAACTTGAGAGTTTTAGCCCGTGCTATTTGAGAGAAGGTTTAGATTACATGCAAACAACCCTTCTTTTTCTCATCTATCTTTACATGATGTCAGTCTTTCAACTCCCCAAACAACCATGCTATCGTTTGTGCAAATCTTAGTTTCTAGAACAACAAACTCTGAAACAACAAACAAAACATGACATTAAAGTTTCAAGATAAGTTTTAAACTTAATTGACATTAAAGTTTCAAGACAAGTTTTAAACTTGTGATATATATAAAGGTTGGGAGAATATATAATGTCTCACAGTTGCTAATAGAAAATAATATTTGATCGCAATAAAGAAGAATAGGAAATGAATGACTCCTAAACATGCAACTCACCAAAATGTTCAATACCTTGTCACAATGTAGATGTAGCATCCTTGCAACATCTTCATTTTGGACTAATATTGTGTTTCATGATGATCCTAGTTCTAGTCCAAAGAAGACTAAGGAAAAACCATTTAACTCTAAGTAGTTGATTATAACAAAATAGAAGATTCTTTTTCATGTACAAAAAATATGCATCTGTAAGGTTGTTGAAAAGCGAAACCAACTTTGTTTCTTACATGTTTTGCATAGGTATGCCATGTACCCTTTAAGATGAACATGGCATTTCTATCTTGATTTTTGTGTTGTAATTATTAAACTTGTAGTCGGTGAGAATCAATTGTGTGATGTGTTCACTTTTGAGATTTTGCAAAGTCATGTCTTGGTTGTCTTAAGGCCTTCTTTGGAAGCCTCTTTGGCGATTTGTCACTATTAAGGCCAAAAGTCTAAGTTAAAACAAGCAAGTTCTAAATTCTAAGGCTTAAGGCCATTTCTTCTAGGCCTTTGTGGCCTAATAGAATGGCCTCGATGGTCGATGCTCATGTTCTATAATTCTAAAGGCTTCTTGATAGTTGTACAGTCGTGCCACCAATTCGGTGCACCTTGTGGCAAGTCAATTTATTGATGAACAAAAGACCAAAGGCCTAATCGAAAAGCCAAAAAGGCAAATTCTCTTTTTTTAATGGAGGCCTAAAATCCGATACACATAGACCACAAATTGCAAGCCTCTCGCGCGAGACTCACTCATCCAAATCTAATCCATAGAGCATTTTGGAGTGCTACCTTCTACTCCACCACTCGACATAGATAGTATGTACCTAATTGCTCAATTCCTTGGTCTTGACAATGGAACCAAAATATCATCACTTTCGTAAGCTACGAATACTGGACTTGACGAAACACCTATTGTTTCAAGTACTTGAAGCAACACAACTATGGCTACCTCCCACATAACCATTGCACACATTGAAAATAAATATATAGAACTCACCAATTTACCTTCTTATTGTAGTCTATCTACAAAAGTTCATCAATGGATTTACGAGTCAAGTGATGTGCCTTAAGAAATCTCCATCTTCATAGCCTTGATTACCACATGAGCTTTATATATAGAAGAAGAAAAAGAGAAGGAGGAGGAGGAGGAAGATGTTAATCCACATTGATCCCTCACTCTATCTCACATACATTCTCTCTCTCTCTCTCTCTCTCTCTCTCTCTCTCTCTCTCTCTCTCTCTCTCTCTCTCTCTCTCTCTCTCTCTCTCTCTCTCTCTCTCTCATAAGCAAGATGCAAGTAAGAAGCAAGAAGAGAGCTCTACAAGTTTGCATACCACAAGAATGAGCTGGCATGGCCTTGATTTTTCGGGCATATTCCCATCTCATTGGCTTAAACCTGTCCTCTCTCATTTTTTGCACTCTCATTTTTCGGGCATATTCCCATCTCATTAGCTTAAACCTGTCCTCTCTCACTTTGTGCACACTCCATCAGGCTACCAAATCATTTTAACACGTCGAGCTAAGATTTTTATGCTCATTCCTTACTTAAAATATTATAACAATTTGAACGAGAGTAAGCTATCCTCATTTTAAATAATTTACAGTGTAATTTTTTAATTAAAAATTACAAATGCTTGATACACACTCTTATCTCTACATCTCTTTTTTTTCAAAATTTGCATTTCTTCTAGCTGTCTCGCCTTTGTCCCTGTTTTCCTAAAGCAGGTTAACAATATGATCTAACTCTTTGATGCAGCCATTGCTATGATTGCCCTCACAATAGCCATTTTAGAAAGCCACTAGAGAAAAAGTCTATTTATAATCAATGCCATGAGTCTATGCATACCATTTGGCAATCAGCCTTACTTATAGCACTCAAATCCATTGGACTTATTGTAGAGGTGATCAACTGCCAAGACCCACATACCACTTATTGTTTCAAGCGTTCCAAGCCAAGCACTAATGGCTACCTCTCACATAGCCGACACTATCCATCTCTACGAGTGTAGTGAGCTTACCTCCATGCCCGATTCCAGTAGCTCCACGATCCAAGTGTAAGCTTCAAGCAAGCTCCATCCTCAAGCTCCACGCTCCTAGCTCCATCGCCGCAAGCAAGAGAAGAGAAGAGAATAGAGGAGAATATGGAGAGCTTCTCCACCACAGTCCCTCACCCTCACACTCTCACACTCTCACACTCCCTCTCTCAAGCACAAGCTCAAGCAAGCAAGAACGAGAAGAAGAGAGCTACTTTTGGCCACACACAAGAATGAGCTTCTCATTCACTTTTCAACTTTATATGCAAAACCCTAAATCCCTTTTGGGCGGTCATCCCCTTATCCCCTTTTTTACATGGTTGGCTATGGCCTAGGCCCTTTTTCCCATTGTCCTCCTATCTTTCTAGCTTCCTTCCTTTCATCCATCTACTTTTACAATTTGCATAGGTGAGAGCCCGACACTCTTAAAATAAATCATGGTGTGCCTTGCGCTCTTTTACAAAAGTATTGGCTTGTGCTTTTTCTTGTGCGCTTTCTCCTCGATTTAGGACTTTTTAGCACTTCTTGTGTTTCCATATTCTTCTTGGCATGCCTTCGTCTTCTATTTCACTTACCTTGGCCCTATCTTTCGCTTTAGATTTTCTATATTTTTTACCTTGTTCGTCTGAGGGTTAACATTACCCCCCCTCCTAGACAAGTGCCAGTCCCATGGCACTCATTGTTGTAGGTAGCATGCTTTGGCATGCACCGAAGACGTGGGTGGAAAGGACTACTGTGATTTGCCTTGAAGTTTTGGTGGTGCGGATGAAGGCGGTTGGTGGAACTTTTTTGGCATGATTGGTTGGTGATAGGGTTGTTGTAGTTGGTGATAGGGTCGGTTTTTGTTTGGAGTTGCACTCATGGATTGGCACAGGTATTGATGTTCTGGGGATGCTGGGGTGGGCGATGATTCTTTGGTGGGCTTGCAGGATGATAAAGAATAAGAATTTAGAGTTGAGTGTTGATGAAGAGCTGATGGTACTTTCGTTGGAGTTTGCAATACTTGCAATTGAAAACCTTTATATGTGGTCTCTCCCTGGGGGTAGTGCTAGTCTTCTTATCGTGCACAAGACGTAGTTTGATTAGTTTGGGAGACAGGTCGGACTCTAAGCAAGTTGAGAGTATTGTCCTGCACTTGAGGACCCAAACTGTGTATATATTGTGGTGTAGATATTATGTGAGTGCATGCGCATACTTAGATATTACATAGTTAGAAGACCGCTGGCCTGGTTCCTCGTAGCAATGGGTGGATGAAGCAAGGGTTCGATGGGGTGGAAAATTTTTTCGATGTTAAGGAGAAGTACACTTGAAGGCTTCTTGAGACATCACTTGTGATTTTGACGACACAATGTAGCATAATTGAGCTCATTGATGCCTAGCTTTGGTAGCTGGTGGCTACTAGTAGTGGTTGAAGAGTATAATGTACTTTCCATGGTCTTCCATGCCTTGTTTACCACTGTTGATTGCAATGGCACTGAGATGGAGTGAGAAACAGAATTCTGCAAATGGTTTAGGGGAACAGGTCTAACCATAGGCGAGATGAGCTCCCTAGGTATGTCCTACCCTTGATGTGCCCTGAACAATTGTGGGGGATGTGTAAAAGGGCTAGGGGTTTAGGGACGGAGCCAACCGACCAAGGTCATTGGGCATACGTAATTTGAGAACCCCTAGGTGTTGTGTTGTGATCGTGAGTGCTTTTTTCTTTTCTTTTCTTTTTTGTTTTCTATTTTTTTTAACTCTTCCCTTTTTTTTGATAAAATGAATACAACCAATGCAATACATTGAGGCGATCATTCTTTCATTTGGACTGAGAAATGTCGAGATCTAAAGGCTGTGAAAAATGGATCTTACATGGATGATTGTGTTACTAGCCTCGATGCCAGAGAAACAATTGTTGAGATGGAGAGATACACTTGAGATTTTGCAAACCTCTTCATCCTGGTAGATGAAGAAACGTTTGTCATTGTTGAGAGCGTGGCTCCTACCCGGATATTGAGTTTGGCCAATAAAGAAAGAGTAGCCAATAACTGTGCTTTGGGCCATGCTTAAATAAACTGTGTACTTTCTGCATGGTTGATTTTCTCTTCCAACAAGCAAGGCTTCCGCCATGGCTCTTTGTTCTTGGTATTTTTGTCACTTTCTCCATAATGGTTCTTTGTGGGGTTGGTGGTCTTGGGGTGACTTGGATATTGAACACTTTCGTACAGAGACCTATGTCATCCTGCATTCACTTGGCAACTCATGAGAGTACATGCACGTCATATGCTTCAATTATAATGGACAGTTGTAGCTCAAAGAGATATCACTTATCTGAATCCCTTGGTATTGACTTCGATGCATATCACTTGCGCTTGATTATGATTGCTTATGTGTGTGTTGGCTTTGCTTTTTTGGTATTATCTATACACAGTCACAAAACTCATTGTTTATTTATATACACATTTATAAATCCATGCCACTTCATGAGGATAAAAACCAATTGTAGAACTTAGGATTGTACTAGAGTGCGGCACGCGCATCTAGTACTCGTGGGTAGCCTACTCAATAACAACATATATTTTTCAACATCGAGTAGCATGATACCTTGTCCGAGTCTACTGGCAACATGTAGCTCCTCCTCAATGAGAATTTTATCAACCAGAGAGTTCTCTTGGCTAGTTTCAGCTAAGTCCATACCCCGAATGGCAGCCAATACTTGACAGGAGGTTGACGCCACATAGATTGGGTCTCTTTGAGACCGCCATTTGGCCAATCGCTCCTCTGAGATGGTCATAATTTGGGCTCCAAGTTCGGCCATTGTAGCGCGGTTTTCAAACCAATGTTTTTCAAATTGACTTCAACCCTCTGATTGTCACCTTAGTTGCTCTATCTCTAAAACATTTGGTTGGCAAAGCACATCGTGGAATGTCACAGTTAAGCGTAGTTCGTCGGCCTCCTTGTCAGAGATGAGTTGCATGCATTCATGTAGGAGCTTGTCATAGTACTCGTCAAGATATTCTTGCTCTTCCCATGGAGTCCCAAGAGGAACACCAAGGAAAAGGGGATTCTACTGTAAGAAAATCTATCTTATAAGATCAACAAGCTTTTATTTAATCTTTTTGATGACCAAAACAAGGAAAACAACAAATCTTCACGTAGCATCATAGTAGATATCTCCCACGGATTTGATAGAATCAACCATAATCTTCAACATCTTCAAAAAATCCATCAATAGAACAAAGAACATAAAAGAATACAACATTTTTGAATGGAAATCAATCACATAGTATTCATCTTCAATGTCTTCATAGTTTTCTCTCTCAATCTCTCATAGAAAGATACATTGTTTTGATAGAATTGGCTATCTCTGACTCTCTCTCTCACTCTCACTCACTCACTCACTCACACACACACACACACACACTCTCTATATATATATCAATAGTACATCATCTCCTCACTACAATACTCAATAATGGCACTTAATAATCCTTCTTAGGTCGTGGATGCACCTGGTATGGGAGGTATGAAAGGGCACTAGAGCCACTACAATGTCTCTTCATAACTCACTACTGCCACTGTCACTTCAGTCTTCAATAGCTGCTTCTTCCATTTGTTTTAGCTATTTTGAACTTAGATTCATCCTTTTCAAAAGTTAGAAAACTTTTTCCAAGTCACACATACATTCTACATAACACTTACAGAATATCTACAAAATAGAATAGAACAAAAACAGAGCAAAGACAGAGGCTCTATAGAAGGTCTACATAGGGTTATCAAAGGACATCAGAACCTCAACATAACCTATCAGAATATCACAGAGCCTCATATTTCTACTGAGAATCATCATGAGCTTCCAAAACATAATCAATATAATCCAAAACACTCTCAAACACTTCCATTAACAACCAAGCATCACTCTAAATCCATCAGTATCAATCATTCAAATCTCAAAAATAATAAAAATCAGTCAAAAATTTAGTCTTTTTCCACTCTCAACATATCCCCACACTTAGAAAAGAAGCGTCCTCATGACCTAAGGAAAAGAAGAATATAATTTCAGTAAAGAGCTCAATTTGATCTTCTTTAGTATCTTCAATAATCACCCAAACCACGACCCCAACTTATCACCTATATGTAGGAAAGAATACTACTAAAGGAAAACTTTGTTATTCATTAACACATCTTATAAACAATAGAAAGTCATAACAAATTTGTAAAGGATATAAGAGGTTCCTCAACTTTGCATCATAGGCTTGCCATCCACCATCACTATCAGTGTCAATGGTCGAAAAGAGAGTTCTCGAACAAATTATTCAACCAGCACGAACTCATCACATACAAATTAATACATCACAAACACAAAACACAACCATCTGAATGGCACCTCCAAAAAATGTATCATTAAGAAGCATAGAAGATACATTCAGGGGTATTAGTGAAGATGATCCCTCTTGAAGGCTTGATGATTATGAAAGTGATCTAGGGATAAAGACTCATCTACAAAAGATTTTGGAGGATTTTGAAAGAATTAAAGGCAACGTATATTTTCTAGCAAAACAAGGTATTTGCTAGGTAGACAAAGGGCATGAAAATATAGGACATCCAACCATTGGGAATCAATGTTCACATTGACATTCATACAAAGCTTTGGAATGGCCTTTTGATCGTTATGGGAATGCCTATGCATATATGCTAGGTACCAAGCAAAATGGGCTGCCAATCTCACTGAAGGATCTAGAGATTGTGAATATTGTTGGAAAAAATGGAGGTAATTTTGGTATGCTTGACTAGTAGTTGTCCAATCCCCTGGAATTAATGGCCAATTAATCTGTGATTCCGTGAGAGAATCAGTTGAGCTCCATCCTCTTCTTCTCGGAATTTGCTGACCAAATCCTTTGTACCCACTAACCAACTGAGGGGGTTGAGAAATAGAAGTGGCAGGAGATGGAAGAGAAATGAGTAAAAGAGGATGAAGAGATGGGTAGGCAAAATCATAAAATGAGGAATAAGTTAAAGAAGGAATAGCTGAAAATTTAACTAAATCAATTAAGAAAGGTGTCAATTGATAAGTAGGAAAATTAGAAGGTATATGGATAGATGGGGAAGGACATGGCAGAGAAGGAAAAAAGACTCCATCTTCAATGAAAGAACAATAGGTAAAGATTGGAATTTGAGGAAAACCCTGAGGTTGAAAAAGGAGAGGTAAGATAGCTGTTGAGTTGGATTGATAAAGGGAAAAATAAGCATCATAGCGATGGGCCATTTGTTAATAATACAATAAGCTAGGAACAGAGGGACCTAAAACAGATCGTCAATGGTAGGCATCAAAGAAGGATGAATCAAATGAAACGTTCTCAGAAAGATAAGCTAGGAGATCCACCCTTAGTTGGTTAGTGCTCTGCACATGAGTAGAAGTTGTATTCTGTCGTTGGTTCAGGACTACAGAATCAATCACTGAATGCCATAAAGTGTCAGGGCAAGTAGCCACTTTAGAAGAATAGCACTGGAACATTTCATCTATCCTCAACTCCAAATGGTTGACATATAAGGCAACTTGTAAGACCACATCTCCCACATACCAAGCCAGATCTACATCATTTGAAATTAACAGATCACCTTGTAGATACATATAAGACAGTAACATGGTATCCGTCATCACAGAATCTTCAAAGACCATACAGACAACTTCTGTCAGTAAAAGACCAAGCTCCACTCCAACCATCCTCTAGAAAAGGGAGATCCATTGTTGAGAGCTTAATATAGAAGGCCAACTTCTATAGTTGATAGTGGACAAAAAAGGAATGGTCAGGAGCAATATACTCTTGAAATTGCTCAAATGTAGACCATAATAAATCCATCCTAGACTGCAATCTTTCCACTTTATCTTGAAACAACGTACATAATGCGGCATGTCTCTGGAGAATTGCCAAGTCCTATTGAGATATAAAAGGAATCATGGGGACACTAGGACTTGGAGGCATGGACCATGATTGTGCCAGTTGGTCCTTCAACTACTTAATCTGTGAAGCTTGGGATTCCACTGTATTGTGAGCAGTCTACAAAGCTGATAGTTTCATATCCAAAAGAGTCTTAAACTCTTGAGTTCTTTAGACATTTTCTCTTTCTCTCTCGAAACTCTAGTGACCTCTGACTGAGCTTTTGCTAACTGAGTTTTCAAAGAAGATATTTCTTATCTCTGGGTCTCAATCATTTGTGTCTGCTACTCTATCTGCTTAAATAAATCAGCAAGAGTGTCTTTAGCATAGGCTAGCTCTGTGGTTGCCTTATGCATCTGGTTTTTGGATTGCATCAATTCTTCAGAGAAAGAAGCATATAACTGTTGAACACAAGCTGTCACACTGAGAGTTCAATTGAACTTTGGATATCGTTACAAAGGAAAGGAATGGTATCCCCTAACACTAAGCCATTCAGCGAAGGAACTGATATTTCCAAAGAACCCTCTCGATGTGCCCTGAATAAGTTGTTACATGTGAGGAAGGTAGGGAGGTCACTTCCAGAGGTGGCAGGAACTGACACTGAAGGAATGACTGGTGGAATTTTCTCAGCTACACGCTTCAAGTGCTTCCGCTGAATGACCAATGGAGGAGGGGAGTCAATATCCTCTATGTCAATGGGTTCTGAATCTTCTGAAGGTGGAGAGGGAGGAACTGGATCAGATGGAGGAGGAGGTAACACACCCTTCTTATGGGTTCTGAATATTCTGAAGGTGGAGAGGAAGGAACTGGATCAGATGGAGGAGGAGGTAACACACCCTTCTTAAGGCCTGAATATATCAAGAAAGTATATAAATATGAACCATAGGTTACATTGGTAACATTCCCTCTAGTCACTTTGACAAAATGTTGGTCCATCTTCGTAAGAAGATAAGTACTCCAATCAATGGCAACCCCTTTTAAAACCATCGTGGAAGCTGTGAAGAGCTCCTTGGACAAATAGTGAGATGGTGTCTTGGCAGGCATGAACCTGTCCTGAAGAAATTGATGGACTAGCTTCCAGAGAGGATTAGTGATCATTAAGGAAGACACTCCTAAAGTGTTAATCACCTTCTTGACATCGAGGACCTCTTTAGTCTGCTTTTGCAACAACTTGAGGATCTCTTCATTTGAGAATAACTGTCTAGCTATGACAAAGGATTCTCCTTTGTAAGGAAGAGACAAAGCCTTCCCTAACCCTCTAGGTGTCAGGACCATAGAAGTACCATACACCAAGCCCGATTTTTTACTGTATGACACAAAAAACTCATCACAAAGGCATGGATCATCCGGAATCGGAGAGAGTGAAGTAGCCATAAAAGATGCAAGGCTAGCTTTCGCAATAGGCTCAAAAGTTAGTAGTGAAGAATAATCCCTACTGATCAATGGGACATACTGAACAGGAGGAGGAGCTTGAGGCACCATTCAGATGGAATATACACACACACCACACACGCAGACAATCACAGTGAATGCTTGTAAAACAACAAAATGGCTATAAAAAAGAAATCGATCAAAATAAGCACACACAGACGTGACTAACCAATTGACTATGACCCCTACACATATGCAATCGAAAGCTTTATGCTATGCAACAAATAGACACCCAAGATCTCGTATCAGGCAGAAAAGAAAACTACAGACCGCACCCGTAATCGTATCACACAATTAAACCATAATACCTCAATAACCTAATCAGGACATAACCAGAACTTTGATAAACAATGTCATCTTAAAGGACTGCACGGGTCCATCCCACGAAGCGTATTTATTAAAAAGGGAAAAAAGTGTAGTGAGGGAAATGATTTTAGTGAAGGGTCCGTTTCAATAAATTATTAACAATGGTTAAAATTTTATTAGATTGTAAACCTTAATAAGAAAACGACGGTTCATTGTTAAATTGTTAATTACAATTTATTAATGTAAAACTGTGCTTTTAACAAAGCCCGAACTTCGATACCCAGACTCAGGTCTCTAAATGCATCTTCATTAATTAAAAATTTAATGTGTCTGAAGCGTTTTTCTTTTTCAACGTGTGTATTTTTATGATGGCTGGTTCTTTTTTATTTAAAATTAAGATGCCTTTGAAGCGCATGTAGCGCCTGCAAAGTAAACGACAGGTTGATTTTAATTTATTAGAAAAATGTGTGTTTGGTGTGAGCGCGCGTGGAAAAGTGGGTGAATAAAGTTTATTTTAACAATTAACCATGGTTAAGGGATGACAAAAAATAAATAAAGCACAAAAGATAGATACCTGGCAGGGGTGTGTATGCAAGAGACTGAGGGTGCACGGAGTAGTCCCGAATGCAAGGAATCCAATAAAAAAGCAAAAACCATTGACTGAAAAAAATATATAAAACACCTTATTATTTTAAAAAATATCAAGATGATGTTAGTGGGATCACATTTGGTTTAGTTAATGTTGATTAGTGTTTGGGTGATATTGTTATTATTTTTTACTTGTAATTTAGGCGTGTTTTTATTTTTTCTCGTTTTTATTTATGTGTATTTTTTTTGTTTTGTTTGATTTATTAGGGTATCAATCAAACTTAAGTGAGAATTGAACCATCAAGCTTCAACAATGGATCTGTATTTTTTGGGTAATTTTGCAGCCTATTTTTGGTATTTAAAATGAATTTTCTATGAATTTAGATTAAAAGTTTATCATTAGGGTCTGAAAATAATAGAATGATCATGTGCCAAGACTTTTTCAGCTTATAAAATATTCCAAAAGTGGTCAAATGCATTGATGTAATTTTTTGTGTTTTTTTAAATTTAATTTTGATTTTTAAGAATTTTAATGATTTTTTCTCAAATTTTAGTGAATTTTTAAAAATAATTTTAAATATTGTTAATTTTTTGCAATTAATTCTCTGTATTATAATCAACAAGATAAACTAAAAAATTACCCAATTTAGGAAAGAAAATTTCAGCACTTTTTTTATTTTTAAATTGAATTTTTATGAATTTTGTAATGTTTTTAAGTGTTTTAAGGTATTTTTAGGTATTTTTCGCGGGTTTGTGGAAAATCCAAGGAGATACATGGGCTTCGTGTGAATAGCTGCGTGTGCTTGGGGACGACATGCACTACCGCATGGATAAGACCAAATGCGCGTCCTCATGCGTGAACACCTGCTGGCAGCTCATATACGCACAGACACACCTCGATGCCTGAGCGAACACACACACACAAGGGACCATTGGGCAGGAAAGGAGGCCTGCGTGTGGGGGGTTTTTTGTAGATTAAAAAAAAAAAGGAATTGGGGTGGCTGCGTGTTTATTGCGGGTAGGGGTGGTGGGAAAGGGGGCTATGAGGGGGGTAATTGGGGGGGGGGGGGGGGAAGGGGGTTAAGGTGGGGGTAACTAGGGATGGGAGGGTTAAATTAGGAGGGGGTAAAATTAGAAGGGTGGGTAAAAATGGTAGGCGGAGGCGGGGCAGGGTGGATAATGGGGGGGGTGGGGGGGGGGGGGGGGGGGGAGGGGTGGGCAATGGGGAAGGACGGGACAGTGGAGAGAGAGGAGTAGGTGGGGAAGGAGGCGGCGAGTGATAGAGGAGGGAGGTGTTGGAGGTGGCGCGAACGGTAGTGCGCAGGCGGTAACGACGTGGGTGGCGACATGAATGGTAGAGACGAAGGGGAGGGAGAGGAGGAAGAGGAGAAGAAAGGGAGGGAGGCGGGAGAAGGAAGGGAGGAAGAAGGGGAGGGAGAGGAGGAGAAAGGGAGGGAGGCGGGGGGAAGAGGAGGAAGAAGAGGAGAAGGGGAGGGAGAGGAGGAGAAAGGGAGGGAGGTGGGAGAAAAGCAGGAATAAGAAGAAAAGAAAGGAGAAGACGGGGAGAGAGAAAGAGAAGGAGAGAGAAGGAAGAAGAGGAAGAAGAAGAAGAAAAAAAAACCATTGGGGGGACATAATTTTTTTTGTTTTTATTGTTTGTTTACTTTTTTCTTAAAGGAAAAAAGTAATTTAACGTTGTTTGTTTTTCTTTTTTTTTTGGGTTGTGTGTTGTTTGGTGTTTTTTTTTGGGTGTTTTGTTTTTTTATTTTTATTTTGTTGTTTGTGTTTGTGTTTAAAAAAAAAAACCTAGAAAGAAAGAAAAAGAAAATAAAGAAAGAATGAATGAAGGCTGCTCTCATCGTCTTGCGCGCGGGCAAGAGGGCAGGGGTAAAAAAATTTGCAGTGACGGGAAGCAACGCAGGCTGGGACGAGGATAGGGAAGGCACGGATGCCACGGGGGCGTCACAAGGCGGGTAAAAACAAAAACACACGCGGGCATGCGCGAGGCAAAGTGCACGGGAACTCGACAAAACAAAGAAAACTTAATAACTTGCAAATTGTGCATCGGAATGCAATGCGATAAAAAGGAAAGCGGGGTTGAAAGGTGAGGGAGAGACTACGGAAAAATACAACGGGGTGTCCAAGATTAAATCAGGGCGTTCCTATGGGAAAAACACGAAAAACAACTCTAGAAATACATACGGGGATTAATATTGGATAATCCACTTACCGGAACGCAAGAAAGAAAGAAGGAAAAATGTGCCAAATAACGTGCTCGATAAAGCTATCACATCAACACACGGTTCCAACTGAGAGAGGACACGTTCACATGGAAAAAATCCAAAAAATAGACTCAAAAATGGGCTCAAAAATTAATACAAAAAGAGCTGAGGAGCGAAATGAAGGGCGATAAAAGGGGAAAATGTCTACAAGAAGGGGATGCACAGGGTTGTCACGTCAAAACTCACTTCTGGTGGTGTTAGAAGGGGTTCACATGCAAAAAACACAAAAAAACGAAATCGAAAATATAGTGAAAAATTAATAACGAAAAATAAAGCGGTCGAAATAGGGCAGAGAAAAAAGGATAAATGTGGGGAAAGACTAGGAGACATAACAGTCAAATGAAATTGGAATTCTGGTGAAAATAGGGCATGGTCACATGGAAAAATATGAAAAATATGCACAAAAATGACCCGAAAACGTGCAAAAATTAATATCGGATGAACTGTGCATCAGAAGGACATGGATAAAAAAGGAAAAAGGTCAAGGGAAAGATGAGGGTCACGGCTGTCATGTCAGATTGTTGTTCCAAAATAATAAAGGTGCATTCATATGGAAAAACATTCAATTTACAGGAAATGCTTCAAAAATTAATAACTCAAGAACCGGAGGTCACGACAAGGGTTGGTAAAAAGGAAAAATGTATCATTCAAAGGGACAAATAGGGCTGTAAGGTTGGATAGGGGTCTCGGTGAACGTAGGATGCGTTCACATGGAAAATCATCACAATAAGGGATAAAGGGAAAAAGAGAAGGAACGGCCCCAAGGGTGGTTTGAACATGGACGAGTGGGTGGGGAAGGGACCCCATCAGGGTGAAATCGGGTCATGGCATATATGCAGGATTAAAGTGAGGCATAGACAGGGGGTATGCATCATAGATGCGCAGGGACTCGTCCCCACACTGAAAACCTTAACAGATAGGGTTAGATGCAGTAAAACAGCCTGGGACTCGTCAAAACCGACTAGACTCTGGCGTCCCCACACTTAAAACATAACGTACACTTGCAATCATAAGGATAAGGTTAGAAGAAATTGGCCCGTTTTGCGTATGGTTGACAGAACCGTCACTGCTACAGAAGGATTGGATTCGGCTGTAGGAGGTACCATGGCTCGCTCCAGTGTTCAACCAGAATGGCAGGGACCATGCAGCAACACCCAGGGAGGTAGCTGGTTGATGAAGCCCGTCGAGGTAGGTGTCGTTGACGAAGGAGAGTCACTCAACTCACGGGCACTCAAATGGGACGAGAGAACAGTCACTCGCCCCATAACTTACATCACGCGAGTCAATATTGATGGAAACCTAGATCTCACACCTAGTTTAGGAATTGACAAGGGAATGGTGATGAGGGGGTATGCCAAGGTATACAATTGATGGTGCATCAGTGCATCCAACCCGTCCGGCATAGGTGCAAGGAGGAAGGCCAGGGAGCCTTACGGTGCAGTGCACAGGAACAGATCATGCGTTATGCATTGAGAGGCCCATCCCGTGCATGGAACACTCCAATCACACATCTCACCTCTCATTTGAATTGAAAGGAAAGGAATGGTCACTCAACCCACCCTCGGTCTCACACTCACTGATAGATATAGAGGGTAGCCCATACTCACTTCCCATCTTGTTAGGATGGAAGCTCGCATCACTCAAGGGGTTGGTGATGAAGACCATTTTGACTGTTGTTGTCATCAGGATATTGAAGACGAGGCGTACCAAGGGAGGCAGCCAACAAGTCTAGTACTTCAATAATTTATAAGAAAGGTCACATGTTAAGAAGGGCAGATAGACTGATATTGCAGAGACAACGTACCAAGGGAGGTGGCTTCAAATTACTTGCTGGAAAGGTTCTGCTAGTGAGTCAGCTATCTTGAACTACAGGGTGCTACCACCTTTTCCACAGTCAGCTTCCCGCCCAAGGGTGTTTCCACCTTTTCTCGGAACGAGGCATGTTATGACATGGGATTTCTTCCTTTTCTCCCATAATAGTTTTGTCTGTTTTGTTTTTTGTTATGTTTGTTTGTTTGTTTTTTTTTTTTCGTTAATAAAGAGAATGATAGAAATACCATGTGTCAGGACCAAACTCACCACTGTTGTTAAATCAGATGAGAAGAGAACAAGGTAGGGTTGAGAGGTATCTAGCAGGACGAGACTGTCTCACGAGGAAGATTATAAGGGCTATCAGAAGCACGAAGAGAATGACAGTGCGATGCCCAAAAGGGAAAGGGTGAGTCGACTGTGATTGTCAAGATCCCCAAGGAGGGAAGTACTTCTTCAGATGATAGCCATTGATCAGAAAAGGATCATTAGAGGCATCAATGGTCTGCACTTGAACAGAGCCATTAGGATTGATATAGCAAGTACCTTATACAAGCCCATCCACCGTTGTTGAAGCTTGGCAGAAAACTTGCTAAATCTCAAATCATAGGCTAGGATAAGATCACCTTCTTTGAACTCCTTGTGCTTGATGAAACTATCATAATAGGCCTTGCATCGCGCTTGAGTGGTTTCCATACATTGTAGAGCCATCCGCCGAATCTCATTCAAACATTCCAAGTGCAGGAGACGGCGTTGCAGTGACTCATCATCTTTCAAGCGTTCTTTAACTGCCACTCACAAAGAGGGCAATTCCAACTCAACAGGGAAGACAGCTTTTGTACCATACACTAGTTGGAAAGGGGTCTGTCCTGTAGCTGCCTCATGGGAGGTTCTGTAAGTTGATCATCCCAGTCGCGATGATGTGTAGCAATCGTTCTTATCAGGATCGAGCATAGAATGTGATTGGTGACTTCAACTTGGCTGTTGGCTCTAGGGTAGTAAGGAGTGGACTTGTAATGGCGGATCTCATACAACTTCGTCAGCTCCTCCATGATTTTGTTAAGGAAATGAGTATCTCTGTCACTTACTAGCTCGAGGGGACTGCCAAATCGGGTGATAATATTTTTATACATAAACAGTGCTACGCTGTTACCATTGTCCCGCCTTCAGAGCTTTAGCTTCACACCACTTTGTGACATAATCCATACACACTAAGATGTATCTATTCTGCTTCCTTCTGGTGGGTAGATCAATGGGTTCCACGAAATCAATCCCCCACTTCTCGAACGGCTTTAGAATAAGAATAGATTGCAATGGCATGGCACTTGCTTTGGTTAGTCTCCCCATTCGCTGACAAGCATTGCATCTCTTGCAGTAGTCATATGCATCCTTGTGGAGGGTGGGCCACTCAGTATCCTACTAACAGAGCCTTCCTGGCTGTTGCTTCTCCTGTGAAGTGTCCACCACATGGTTTGTCATGGCATGCTTTCAATACTATGCCGATTTTGTCCCATGCGACACATCTTCTCAGCACTTCATCTTTACCCGTTTTGTACAGTGCACCGCCTAGCAAGGTATAGGGAGTTGATTCTAATAGAAGCTTCTTCTTCTCACGGCTTGAGATGCTAGGAGGATACTATTGAATTGCTAGGAGGGTGGCTATGTCTGCATACCAAGGAGTAACTATTTCAACTAGAAACAAGGAAGCATCAGGAAGGTCTGGATCATCCTGTTCCTCTCTTGCAGTTTGAGGGATTCGTGATAGATGATCGGCTAGGACATGGGAACGACTAGGCTTAGTGACCACTTCAAAATCGAACTCTTGGAATAGGAGCAACTATCTCATCAATCGCCCTTTGACATCTACTTTGTTCATCAGGAAGGACATGTCTTCATGATCCACATAGAACTTGAAATGCGTTGACAATAGATAGTGTCGAAACTTCTCTAGTGCAAACACCATTGCCAAGCACTCAAGCTTTGTCACAATGTAGTTCCATTCTCTATTAGTGACCTTTTGGCTTGTATAATATATTGGTTGATCTAATTTAGAGGGGCTCTTTTGACATAGGACAACACCTAGCCCTTCAACTGATGTATCTGTGTGCACATGGAACTCCTTCGTCCAGTTAGGAGGCTGCAAAATAGGTGCTTGGATAAGGCACTATTTTAGGGTATTAAAGGCTTCTTCGCAATCATCAGTCCAAAGGAAATCCACATCTTTCCTTAGGAGCTTTTGCAGAAGAGAGGCTGCCTTGGTTGTAAAATGTGCAATAAATCTTCTGTAGTAGCCCACATGGCCAAGAAATCCTCTCAATTGCTTTAGGTTTGTTGGTGTTGCCAAGGCGGCAATCTTCTCAATCTTCGCCGGGTCTGTTGCAATCCCTTGTACAGAGATAATATGGCCTAGAAGAACTCTTGATGAGGCACCAAAAACACATTTGTCAGGGCTAAGAGAAATCCCATACTCTCGGCATCTGTCAAAACACTGCTCTAGGTGTCCCCGATGCTCACGGATTAAGCTATAGACACAGAAGTCATCGAGATACATCTCAATGAAATCATGTAGATGATTTTGCAAGGCAACCATCATTACTCGTTGGAAGGTGGCAGGAGCATTATAGAGCCCAAACGACATCACTCTATATGCATAGGTTCCCCATTCTATGGTGAAGGTTGTTTTGGATTGGTCCTCCTCTGCAATTTGGACTTGGTTATATCCACTGAATCCATCCAAGAGGGAATACAGCTCATGGCCTGCCACTCTGTCCAATAGTTGGTCTATAAAAGGGATAGGGAAATGATCCTTCTTCATCTTCGACTTCAACTTTCGAAAGTCCACACGTATTCGAAGATTTCCATTCTTTTTGGGTACTACCACAATGGGTGAAACCCATTCACTGTTAGCCACTGGATAAATGAACTCTGCTTCAAGGAGCTTCAATAATTTGGCCTTCACCAAAGCTAAATAATTAGGATTCATACGCCTTTGTCTTTGCCTTACTGGTTTAGCATCAGTCTCTAGGTCAATGTGATGTTGGCATATTGTGGGATCAATCCCCTTTAGGTCTTTGTGCGACCAAGCAAACACGTCTAAGTTCTCCTTTAGTAGATCTCACAGAACCACTAGTTCTTCTTCTAGAGGATTGAGACCCACTTTCAAGTGACGTTCAGTACCATCAGTATCCAGGAACGCCACTTGCCTTTCACCTTTCACTTCACAGATAAATGTCCCACGGATTGCTTTTGGATAGAGGTCTAACTCCTTCAAGGGAGTAGTGTCATCGTCTGATGTTCCACTAGAACCAGTGTCCTCCTTCTGAACAGATGACTCATTTGTCTATTGAGATTGCTGGAAGGGTATCAAAGCTTTGTTTGTTTTTGTATGAGTGATGATTTCTTCTGGACTTAGGTATTCATCTTCAGAGGATGCGTGTAGGAATGTCACATAGCAGGACCTTCTATAAGCCATGGCTTTGATGGTTCTGGCTTCTATTGACAAGGGGTATCATCCTCATATTTTCTCCAAAATGAATGGTCAGGGCGACAAGAGCCACTAGTGAACTTAATTTTTATCCCTTTGATCCATTGATTATACAGATTCCGCATACTTTGTGGTCCATTAGTCAACCCAAATGGAACCATGGTCATTCCATCTAACACCCCGAGATCTTTGGCCTCTAAGGTCTTTGTAGGGACATCAACAAGATCATCTGCTACTATCAAAGGATCTTCTTCAATGACACTTTCATAACCTGCTTCGTTTTCTTCCTCATCATTTTCATTCTCTTCCTTTGGAGACTTTGTCTCTACTTCTGTAGAGGCACTGTAGGAGAAGAACAGATCTTCTGCCTCTGTGTCCGCTTCTGCTTCTGCCTCTATCTCTCGCTCTGTCTCTATGACTATCTCTGCTTCTGACTTTGCGACTACGATGTAACAGGGAGAATAGTACATCCATGCTTCTATCTCACTGTCACATGTGATTTCAGAAGTCAATTCTAGTTGAGGTAGGAGGTATTCTCCCATGGACAAAGACTTGGCTTCCTTTGGTAGTTGGCTTACAGTGCCCACTGTTAGGGACTGTCCCTTTGTTGTCTTGGGAAAGATCTGTTTAACAGCCTCTTCATCTCCTGATGTACCATTTGTTACTTCGTTGAAGGAGTCAGTTATGACTTCGATGGATGTGGATCCATTACCTTTTTGCGATTCGTACAATTTCAACACCACTTTGTTGGGTCCTCTGCCTAGGGTTAGGGTTTCTTTGAACCAGTCTATTCTGGCTCCGCTTCAAAAAGCCAAGGTCTTTCCAATAACAGAGGGTATGAGGTCCCATAAGAATTGGTTTGACCACCAAATATGTCAGCCAATAGTCTCTTCCTGCAAGGGTTGTTTTTATGTATGGGAGGATGCCCAATGGTTTAATTATGCTTTGGTCTGCCAATCTGATAAGCCGTTAGGTAGGTTTAATTCCTTGCAAACCTAAGTCCTTCATTGTCACATCCATCATTATGTTTATTGATGAGCCTCCATCAATCAATGTATTTGAAATAAAGCATCCTTCTATCCATACACTAATCTTTGGGGTTCCATGATCTAGGAAGGCATTAGCCACATCTACTTCCTTTACATGCTCTAGGGCCTTATTAGACCTGGTCACTATTGAAGGAGCGATCCTTAATCCACGTCTTCGAGTCAAGATGCTTTTGAATTTCTTTCGACAGCTGGGTGATAGTATTAGCAACTGTTGGAATGTTAAGTTTGTTTTAAAAGTGTCTAGGTTCTTTACCAAGTCATATTCTTTGATAGGATCCACGAGCTTCTCTAGCCTGCTGGGGAATGGGGCTACACCCACTTTCATCTTTCCTTTTTCTTCTAGCAATGGTAGCATCAACACTTCCTCTGTTTCTAGAGGTGCTTCTATATCGTCTATCTCCTGGACCTCTGGTCCTGTTTCTGGGACTATCTTTGTGACTCTCTGTGGCACTATAGTGCTCTGTACTACACTGTTCTATCCTGTACTACTTTGTCCCTCTGTTGGCAAGTTGAACTTCACAGTCTTGGCAGAAGAGTGGTTCTCTTTCTGGGCAACTGGTTCCTTCTTCTTGGCACGCGTGATAGCGGCAACTTCCAACTCTACCAAATTGGAGGCAAGCTCTTGTGCCTTCTGCTAGCTATCAGTGGCATTGGCCTTGACAGGGGCTGGACTTGGACAATCCTTTGTAGTGTGACCTTCTTCTTTGCATCGGTTGCATAAGGGCTTATAATCCACAGATCTTCTGGGGTTTGGAAAATTCGGTGAGATATGATCCTTTTCTCCACATCTATAACATTCCACCTCAGATCTCTGACCACCGCCAGACTGTCATCCTCTGTAACTTTGAGAGGGAAACCTCCTTGGACCGAAATTAGGACCAAACTCCCTAGGCTTTGGTCCAATATCGTGTGTTGTCGTTTTGGATTCTAGCAAGGTGAATCTTGCATTTTTCATCTTTTTGTCTTCGTTCCTACATCTCTTTCAGAGAGTAAATATCCTCTGTATGGTTCTTTCGCAAACAATAGGAACAAAAGGCTCTAGGAATGGTTGGTTTTCGGGTACATTTAGTGGCTAAATGTCCCGCTTGATGACACTTTCTGCACCATGTATTAGAACGCATCACATCTCTCCCACCTCCCGCAGGGGTGGATATATTGGCGATATTCACCTTTAGCATTTGTAGCTGCTCTGTAATCACATCCATAAGCTCTTTCTTGATACTTGCAAGTGAGTTGGATAAGTAGTCCTTCAGATTTTCACCTCCTGAAGTACTTGTAGTAGAGTTTTGAGAAGCTTCTGTAATTATTGCATATACTAGTTGGGTTGATCTAGAGGGTCCTCTATTCTGGTTCTGATTTAGAGCTGCTGTTGAGACTTAGGGTTGTTCATTCCAGTTGGTAGGGTTCCACTATTGTTGAGTCGCCATTGGAGGAACTATTTGAGGCCACTGTTATTGTGGTTGAACCATCATTTGAGGCACTGTCGTCTGTGGCGACCGCAGTGGATTAAGTGCACTATACTGCGGCACTTTTTGCATCTGGGGATAGGGGTAGGGACCTATCCCTGGGATTGCATTTGGTGGGTGTACCATTCCTGGTATGGGAGGAGGTAAGACTCCTCTTCCTGGAGTCATTGACAGCCTTGCTTCAACTTCGTCATACAATCTTGCACCTTCCACTGCAGCTTGCAGATTGACTGGTCTTCTCAATTCCACGAACTTGCGAACTTCTAGTTGTAGGCCTCTCAGGAACACTCCTTTCTAGATACCTTAATCCAAATGATGGTTAGTCCATCTCTTCAGGATGGATTCCATTTGCGAGACATAAGCTTCTACTCTTTCTCTAGAGGACTAACTTAGGTTCATGAACTCCTCTCGCATCCGCTCTTCAAATCCTTCACGCCTGAATTTAGTGAGGAAGGCCAACTTCAGGTCGTCCCATATGCCAAAAGTTCTTACTGCTTGTCTCTCATGCCATTGAAATCCCGCATCTTTGAAAGTGGCGGGGAATATCGCTAACCAATGCTCAAGGGTTTTGGCATTATTAGCCACACATGCTACCATAAACTCTGCTACATGAAGATCAGGATCTTCATTGTACTCTCCCTTAAAAATTGGCAATGGGACTACATTTCTGGCATGTCATCAATATTTCAGGATGAATCTGACTAGGAAGGGGACCTTGAGTTGCCATGGGGAATTCTGTAAAGGGTGCTTTTAGGGCGTCAAAGGAGACTTCTGCTGCAAGCTTGTTCTCAACCTTGATTCTCACCTTCTCTCTTCTCATGTACCTCTAGACTCATTCTAATGCTTGCCTCTTGATTGCGTCATTCATCAGGGGGTTGGCTCCAACCAGTTGGTCTATACTCAATAGAATAGAATCAAAGAGGGCTTCAGTCTCTGGGGGATTCTTTGGCCAACATCTCTTCTACTTCCTTCTTTTCAACATCTCTAAATTCGGCTTTCAAACCACTACAGAGGGGGAGATATTCCATTTTGAAAGTATCAAAACTCATTCTTCTTAGGATTATTGTTGTGCCATCATTATAATAATGCCAGCTTCTAAGGGTTTCAATAGTGTATGTTGTAAATAACACTCTCTCTACCAACTTTCAGTGGGTTGCTAATTGGACAAACAGAAGATTGTCAGTGCACCAAGCATCCCACGTATCTTGCTGTTGAGTATCCACGAACAAATTCCAACTCTTTTCTTTGTTTTTGTGAACCTCCACAGACCACGATTCCTGAAGCTTCTTCACAATCTCCCACTTAATGATGTATGGAAACTTCTCAATGAATACCAAATCTTCCATGGATGGTCATTCTCTCTGTTTCTGCTCTCCAGTTTGTTTCCAAACAATTTGCCACCAAGATGCAAGTTTCTGCTGCTTCAACAAGAAGAGAAAATAGCCCACCACATAGAGCATTCATCATGATGGTAATGTGTTTTCGCCATTGTGGGATGAACTTATTGTGGAAAGTGGCTTTGGCAATAAGAATCTCCAACTCTTCAATGGAAGAAGTAACTTTGCAAGCATCCATTGAGATCTTCTATTCTTGGCAATGTCATTTCCTTCATTTTCAGCCTCTTCTGATGCTTGTTGATGGCAAGTTTCCCTGGCTGCGCACCAAAAACATGGAGCCCCAAGGAAAAGGGGATTGTACTGCAAGAAAATTTATCTTGTAACATCAACAAGCTTTTATTTCATTCTTTTGATGACCAAAACAAGGAAAATAGCAAATCTTCACACAACATCATAGTAGATATCTCCCACGGATTTGATAGAATCAACCATAATCTTCAACATCTTCAAAAAATCCATCAATAGAACAAAGAACATAAAAGAATACACCATTTTTTAATGGAAATCAATCACATAGTATTCATTTTCAAGGTCTTCATAGTTTTCTCTCTCAATCTCTCATAGAAAGATACACTGTTTTGATAGAATTGGCTATCTCTGACTCTCTCTCTCTCTTTCTCTCTCTCTCTCTCTCTCTATATATATATATATATATATATATATATTACATCATCTCCTCACTAAAATACTTAATAATGGCACTTAATAATCCTTCTTAGGTGGTCATGGATGCACCTCCCAAGAGGTATAGGAGGTATGAAAGGGCACTAGAGCCACTACAGTGTCTCTTCATAACTCACTACTGTCACTGTCGCTTCAGTCTTCTCTTCAGTCTTCAGCAACTACTTCTTCCATTTGTTTTAGCTATTTTGAACTTAGATTCATCTTTTCCAAAAGTTAGAAAACTTTTCAAAAGTCACACATACATTCTACAGAACAGAAATAGAGTAGAGATAGAGGCTCTACAGAAGGTCTACAAAGGGTTATAAGAGAACATTAGAACCTCAACAGAACCTATCCGAACATCACAGAGCCTCATATTTCTACTGAGAATCATCATGAGCTTCCAAAACATAATCAATATAATCCAAAACACTCTCAAACACTTCCATTAATGACCAAACCTCACTCTAAATCCATCAGTATCAATCATCCAGACCTCAAAAACAACAAAAATCAATCAAAAATTTAGTCTTTTTCCACTCTCAACATCCCAAGATAGCGGATATGGCAAATATTTCTCAAGCTGCTCCCTAGGGAGTGTGTCCATGTCTGCAAAGACGTAGACACGAGTGAATAATTTGAGCTTAGCATCCAACTCAGTCAAGTACTCTATGGTACTTCTATGTTCTATGAAGGCTTGCTCGGTTGCTATCTCATGCAAGATTCTGGGAGTTTTTCTAGGCTTTAGCATAGTTGGGGTCTCAAGCCTAGATGAGCAAGATTGGTCAATGCTAGGGTTGCTTATGTCCTCGGGGTTTTCATGTTTCTCCTGAGGCTTTGCTGTTATTGTGTCATGGTTCTCCTCGGATGTGACTGGTATAGTTTTGTCAACTTGTGGTGATAGTGTTGTATCCACTCTTGATTGGTCAATGCAAGTTCTGTTGTCGGTGGATTGAGTGTTGCAAGAAACCATTGATAGTAGTGGTTTCTTTGATTTATCAGAACGCAAGGATGTGTCTGAGTTTTCACTGCTGTTAAGAGAGATGGCAATGGATTCCTTGATGGGTGGACTCGATGCTTTATTCCTCAGCTCTTCGGCACTCTTGGTTTGAATCTTCTTGGCATCTACAACCACTTGCAACTGCCACTGTTGTTTTCATTCTTTTCTCCTCTTTTTCTTAGGCAATCGAGGTATATCCCTTGAAGACTCGAGACTCTGAACTAGGTCAGCCATTGATGTGCTTAGTTGGGCCTCAGCATTCTCTTTCTCTAGTGTGTCTTGATGGAACATAGCTGCGGCCTGCTAAACAGTCTCGCTAGGTTGTGAGGGTACAACTACCTCTCTTTTTGGAGAGTTTAGCTCTTCAGCTAATTCCCCTCTATTTAGCTCCTCATTTGATTGCATTGGTAGTTGCTCTTGGTTGGGCATTTTCTCTAGACTCTTGTCCTTACCCATTGGAACATGCCTCCATTGCTTCTTATCAATGCGGGTGTTGTGTTTAGAATTGTTTTTCTCTTGCTTAGGAGATTTGGGTGACTCTAATGCAGGACCAAGAGATAGTCTAAGATTCTTGTCACGTAAGCTTGGACGAAACCAGCTGAAGAAGTCAAGGTTGTATTGATGGGAAGTATAGAGGTCTAGGATTGAAGGGACTTGAGTAAGGCAGAAGACATATGCACTAACATCAAGCACCATGCTCCCTACTCCTAGCCTACTAGCGATGTGTAGATCTTCTTCTAGAAGCAGTTTATCATACAAGGGATGTTTTTGGATAGTGGCAGAAAGCTGGACCTCATGGACCATTGCCAATACTCTTAATGAGGTCAGGGCAATGTACGTGGGATCATGTATTGATGTCCAAAGAGCTTTTCTTTGCTCAGTGAGTGTCATTAGTCAGTGGCCAATTTTGGCTACCAAACTTTGGTTGGAGTACCATTTCTGCACAAACTTGCCTTGTCCTTTCCCTTTTTGTTTGATTACTTTGAGCTTTTCCTTGTTTGTCTCACATTGGGCAGTATAGAGTGAGGGTATTAAGTGCAATTCTCTAGCTATGGCCTTTGGGATGTCCTTTATGACTTCCTCAGCAATAGCTTCATAGCAAGAGCGAACATGTTGTTGCCCATCCCAAGTCAGGGGTTCGTCTATGAGCTTCGTATTCTCTAATGTTGGCCTTCCCATGTCCACATGGACATACACACGTATGATGGCTACCAGCTTGTGATCAAGCTTTATCAGGCACTTCATCTCTGGTTCATTGGTTAGATGAGCCATCTCCTTGGCCAAATCTTTGAGAGATTTCTCCTCAAGCCTAGGCTTTAGGTGCTTTGATAGTACTGGAGGTTTCAAGGATGTTGGTTGCGACACCTCTTCCACATGTGAATTGCTAAAGACACGTTCCGCAAGAGGCATTGTCATAGCCAAAGGGTGATTCCCTGATTGGAAGGAGTAGCGGCTAGTTCAATGGACTGGCTACTATTAGTAGACTGCGGTGTCAAGTCCTTAGGCAGATCAGAAGTGGTCATGTCTTTTGTTGCCCTTTGAGCATTCACTTGTGCAAATAGAGCATTAGTTCAGCTAATCGTAGTGGATTGCATAGGCATATCTTAAGGCTAAGAGCTAAGGGTGGTGTCATGTCCCACCTCTTGGACATTTGGAAGCTTAGATGGAGATAGAGATCGGGATTGAGCAGCTGCACTTGACGACTGCTGTTGTGCTTCCAGTGTCCGTTTAGGGGAAAAGGATGTAGGAGATTTGGGACTCCTAGGTGGACTTGGCGCTGGCTGGAAGATTTGTTCATGGTTGTTAGATGATTCTACCATTTGCTTTGTTGAGCAATCAACCTTACCATGAGTAATATTGCGCCTCTGATGCTTGTTATCCTCTTGAAAAATCAAAGGCTCCTTGGGCACTAGTGGCTTTTGTGTACCTTCAACGATTACATCTGATATCTACTTGTTAAGCACGCTAGGCTAAGGATCTACCTTTCGAATAGTCATGTTTGGTTTCTTGATTTCAATTGTGAGAGGCTTAATCACTCCAACGTTGTTGACCCGAGACTTGGATTTTCATTTAGATTTTGTCTT